>NC_140964.1:49364320-49509320 GCF_056783735.1 Eptatretus burgeri
ACTGACTGTCTGTCTGTCTGTGTTTGTCTGTCTGAGGCAGCGAGAGAGCGACAGAGGTGTGGGAGGAGAGTGCTGCATTTTAGGAGGAGAGTTAAGCAAGGTGGGGACCGATTGAGAGAGAAGGGTGGGGGAAAGGCGAAAAAAAAAAGGACAGGTGAGGTGTGGAGGTGGGGTTAGCAAAGAGAATGATATGTGATGATTAATATCTGAACACGAAAAAACAAAGTCAGAATAGCTGTACACACAACGACACAACAGAGTTTGTGAAGTAATCCACTGGCACATCTGCAAAAATATTGATATTCCAGTTCCAGAAAATTTGTGGGAAAATGAACCAAAAGCAATCACTGAAAACATTGAAGTACCGCTCAGATCCGACCAAATGATCCCATTGGGCATGAACATCGAAAACAAAGCAAAAACAAACCAGATATCATACTTCGGTGCAAAAAAATAAGAGAAGGCATTGCTAATTGAGATGTTCATACTGTTGATTTTGGACTAACGATGCAGAAATCAAAAAATGACCAAATACCAAGACCTCAAGCATTAAGTGAAAAGATCCTTGAAACTGAAGAATGCCAAATTTACACTAGTGATGATGAAGAACTTCATGGGAACGATGAAGAAGAACCTCACAGAGATATTAAAAACCATCCCTGGGAATATCACGACAAAAGAACTATAGTTCGAAGCCGTCCTGGGTTCAGAAATGATCCTGAAGAGAGTCCTCGGCACAAAACTTTAAAAACAGAAAACTTCTCAGCTTGGTCCATGAATCGTGACCCCTTACTGAAATGAAGGTGCATACTTTGAGCCCACCCTGGGAGGACTCCATTCATTCCACATTCTGAAACCCCATGTGCAGATACCAATCAACGACACGCAAACAAACATGACGGTGGATAATTCAAGACCTAAGAGGGATTCGTTCCACCTTCTGAAACCCTCACATACAAAAAAACTTCAGCATGATCCATGAATCGTGACCCCTTACCGAAATGAAGGTGGATACCTTGAGCCCACCCTGGGAGGACTCCATTCTACATTCTGAAATCCCATCTGTACACACACACACACACACACACACACACACACACACACACACACACACACACACACACACACACACACACACACACACACACGCTTCCATTATGGTAATACAGTTTATTTTCGTGTACAGGCATAAAATACAAAAAAACGACAAACACAAATATTTACCTTTAAACAGAGTTCTTTGAAAGAGGAATTTAATTCAAGTGAGAAATTAGCAAAAAGAAATTGAAAAATATTTCGAGGCACAGAACACAAAATGTCAATCTATGCTCTATGCCTTCACAGCCAGATCATGGTAAACACGTGGTTTGATGGACCTTATTGTTTGTATATATGTATGTATGTCGAAGTGAGGGGTCGATTATGTTAGGAGATCGTACAAAAGGTTAAACAAAGCGATGTCCTGTAAAAATAAAATTACACCTTTTTAGCGGATGAGACACCTCCTGAGGCACCAACAGTACGGCACCGCAGGACCCAACACAGGCAGAAACGTACATCTGTCTAATCGATGTTTCATTGAGAGCACGGATACTTTTACCGTAACAAACAACCAAGCAGCTTAGAGAGCGCTTGCCAAGTGGCTTAAGCACTCAAGCAGGCACTTCAACGAAACGGTTGTTGAGAAACGGCCAGTTTGGCACACGATTATTAGCAACCACATTAAACATACACCTCCCAGAGACGCCCGAAAAGTCAAGCCACAAATGCTGACATCTCCGGATGTTTATAAGCATTGCAATGCACCCAATGGTTCGTAGCTGTGATGAACAGGCATTCAATAATATGAGTGAGGAAAGTGAAAACCACAACTTTATCGTTAAGAAATCGCTGCGGCCTGTTCCAAGTCAAGGCATGGTTGAGCAGGCCAAAAAACATGGCGGCTTCAGACCCCAGCGAGGTTCCCCAGGAAACGCCTTCAGAGAGAGAGAGAGAGAGAGAGCGAGGTGGCCGAGGATCGCCTGATGAAGGATATAATTAAATAAGATGGTTAATTATCTTCAAAAGGGGTGTTTTAATTAACGGAAACACCCAATTTTCACTCTTGCACTTCCTTGGAGTTTTCTTACGATGCATGCAAAGTTTCAGACTGCTTGGTTTTATAGTTTTGAAGTTATGGAAAACACACACACACACTGCCTTTTATTAGTAACGGAATACATGTACAGTGTGTGTGTGTGTGTGTGTGTGTGTGTGTGTGTGTGTGTGTGTGTGTGTGTGTGTGTGTGTGTGTGTGTGTGTGTGTGTGTGTGTGTGTGTGTGTGTGTGTGTGTGTGTGTGTGTGTGTGTCATAAAACTCCAACATGCACGGAATTGCAATTCGTGGTACCCAGCTATTCCTGATTTATAAAATGTGAACTGCTTCTACTTTCATGGCCCCATGTGCTTCAGATACTCATGGTTTTTGTGGGCATACACCATCCCTCACCACCGCCCCCACCACCATTCCCCACAAACAATGATCCCACTACCCACTCCACCTCCATCTACCGACAAATCCCTTAGTGATAATCCCATACCCACAATCCCGTGCATGGGTCCATCTATGCAGCATGTCCTGGGCCTATCTCTTAATTCTAATCCTGCTGCCACGACCTGCTGTGATTCCTCGCGCTCGTGAACTTTTGTGCTCATTGTTTCAAATCAATCATGGTTAAAAGGACCTATGATTGCTTTTTTTTGTAAGCATTTTTAATGAAACTGTAATTATGTGCATTTGTGTTCTCAAACTTTTATAATTTTTCCTTCGGAATCACGAACCGCTGTGAACTTAACCCCCTCTTTCCCATTGAAACAATGTCCCAACATTTGCGTATTTGCGATAGTTTTCAAAAACGTCTCCCCCACGAATGTCGGGGTTCTTCTTTACGAGTACAAAAGCCTATCAAAAAACGACGGGTTGGAGTTATTTTAATAAACTGGAAGATGTGATGTTTCGGAGCAAGTAGCATTATTTTAAAACACTACATGTACAAATGTGACCCTATTTTCTTGATCTTCTGGGGCATTTCGTTTTGACGGTGCAACCTCAGGAGCATGCCAAAGTCTGAAGTTCAGCTGAGCGTCGTGTGCTTATATCTTCTTTATTTATTAGACATCCTATGGACGTAATGAACATTCATTTTACTCTATGTGCGTTGCCCATCACATGCAACGAATCTAACCTCCCTGCACCTTGTATTTATTATCTTGCCAAACCGAAGTTTTGCAAATAGGTCAGTCAGCTTGTATGTTTTTTTTTTTTTTGTCTGTAATCACGTATAAAAAATTCTGCAGAGCACAGTTATCATCGGAAATTTTTGTAACTTCGCATATCAGAGGCCTATAGAGGTCCCTTTCAGTGCACAGAATTTTGAAGGTCAAGGTCAAAGGTCAAGGTCACTTTGGCGCAAATCAGGGGAGTTGACGAAACCCTTATTTTTTGAGTAATTTTGATCGGATCGTCTTCAAACTTCATGGGAATATAGTTCATGGTCTGGCGCTCAGCTGATTAATTTTTGGTGGCGATTGGCCTTGACCTTCATGGTTAGCGCCTCAGGTCAAACATATTTGACCCCAAGGTCAAATTTTCAAGTTTTAGGAACCATATCGTGTAGTACCTCAAATTGAACACCTCGATGAGTGCTTTCTAGATATGTCAAGCTTGAGACATTATGACGTCATTTGGTGACGTTATGAGGCAAAAGCATATTTTTCATGGTTACTCTGTAGAACGATTTTCATCGGAATCTCTCGTCGGCAGATATTGCTCAAGGAGTCGCTCCTGGTGGATAGCTGCTCTGTTCACCTCAGTGTGACCTTAAAGAAGTCACACGTAGTCACCTTTTGGCAAGATACGGGTCACCCTGCGGGTAACATTGGTTTGTTTTTTTGTTGTTATTTTTTAACAAACGATTCTGTACACCGCCCTGTACATCAGTTTCCAAATCACTGTCTACAATTCAAATATAAGAGAGGTAATTACACTTTTATGTAAAATGTTTTTCGAGTATTTTGTCCTCAAAAATAGACGGAAATCATCCCTATGAAAGGGGATAGACAAATACACAATGTGTATCATCATCATCATCATTATAAAAGATGTGTGGTGTTGATGTGGAGCAGGCATGGTGGGCTGAATGGCCACCACCTGAGTCTAATTTCGTCATTGTCGTCATTGTCATCATCTGATCAAGCCTGCGTTGGCTTAATGGTTAGGATGGCTGGCATAAAATCTTAGTGTCTTGAGCTCAAGCCCTTGTCATGTCATTGAATTAACACCAGGAGGATTGCCTCAGCCTGGCATCCTTCTGAGGTTGGTGAAATGAGTACCACTGTGCTAGTAATAGGGGGCATTGCATCATTGGCACAGCTGTGCCGCCAGAAAATGATGCAGCCACAAGCAGCATACAAATAAATAAATAAATAAAATAAAACCAATGTCACCCACAGGGTGACCCGAATCTTGCCAAAAGGTGACCAGGTGTGACTTCTTTAAGGTCACACTGAGGTGAACAGAGCTGCTATCCACCAGGAGCGACTCCTTGAGGAATATCTGCCTACGAGAGATTCCGACGAGAATCGTTCTACAGAGTAACCATGAAAAATATGTGTTTGCCTCATAACATCACCAAATGACATCATAATGTCTCAAGCTTGACATATCTAGAAAGCACTCATCGAGGTGTTCAATTTGAGGTACTACACGATATGGTTCCTAAAACTTGAAAATTTTACCTTGGGGTCAAATATGTTTGACCTCAGGCGCTAACCATGAAGGTCAAGGCCAATCGCCACCAAAAACTAATCAGCTGAGTGCCCGACGATATACTACATTCCCATAAAGATTGGAGACGATTCGATTAAAATTACTCAAAAAATAAGGGTTTCGTCGACTCCCCTGATTTGCGACAAAGTGACCTTGACCTTTGACCTTGACCTTCAAAATTTTATGCGCTGAAAGGGACCTCTATAGGCCTCTGATATGCGAAGTTACAAAAATTTCCAATGATAACTGTGCTCTGCAGAATTTTTTATACGTGATTACAGACAGACAAAAAAAAACATACAAGCTGACTAACATATCTTGCAAAAACTTCGTTTTGGCAAGATAATAATCTGATTAAGCAACCTCAGGTACACCTTTTTATTGCATGCCACTCAATTTTACTTGAGTGGCTACACGAGCGGTCAGAACACCTGCTAGTGTGGAGCCCACACCGGGAATCAATGTGGGCTCCACACTGGAGCACAGGGGCTGTGAAAATAGAAGCAGTTCACATTTTATAAAAATGTCTACTTTTATTTTTATATACTGCCAATTGCAATTCCGCAAATGTTGGGAATCCATGTGGGCTCCAGACTTACCTTGCGTAGGCTTTCTTGGTTGCTTTATGCAGCTTTCTTCGGCTGGAAGAGCATGGGAGGAGTCGATTTATTTATATAATCCTAGCCACCTGGATTTAATCGATTAGGTGAGAGATGATTGGTTATTCCCTCCATTCACAGGTGAGAGATGTTGGTGGGTCTTTGTTTTTCATACGTGTGTGTGTGTGTGTATAATTATATACATATATATATATATATATATATCTGGTATATATGTATATATATATATGGTATATATATATATATATATATATATATATATATATATATATACATATATACCAGATATATATATATATATATATATATATATATATATATATATATATATACATATATACCAGATATATATATATATATATATATATATATATATATATATATATATATACATATATACCAGATATATATATATATATATATATATATATATATATATATATATATATATATATATATATATATATATATATATATATATATATATATATATATATATATATAAATAAATATAAATATATATATATTTATATATATATATATATACATATATATACAAATATATATATATACATATATATTGTCCACAAGCCTTAGATCTGTGAAGGAAAAAAATATATAAGTATTCAACAATGCTTTAATTTTTAAACCTGTCATAACACTTCCCTTTTGATTTTCTTCTCCTGTTCACAGGAAACTTTGATGGCAGTGAAGTTTTCATTAAGCAAGCTGTCCAAGAACAATGCAAACTGAAGTTTATTGCAGAAGCCAGCGTCATGAAAAATCTGCAGCACCCAAGAATTCTGCGCCTCTTTGGAATCGTCACCATTGATCCCTATATGATCGTCACAGAATTAATGGAGAAAGGTAGCATGTTGTAAAATCGAGTTTTCTCACCCCTCTCTTTTATGGGTTCTTTTCGAGGGAATGTCAATGCACAAGCAGGTCATTCATCCCATCAAGACCTGCACAATGGTTGCCAACTTATGGTTGTTTGTGTGTGCTCTGCCCCTTTTTAAATGTTGCACGTTGACCAAGGAAGCAGCACATACCATTTTAAGTCTTTGGTATGACTCGGCCAGGGTTTGAACCACTGACCTCCCAGACTCAAAGCAGCCACTCTAATAGTTATACTGTTGTGGGGCCGGGTCTCAGTGGCAAGCACGACTGCTAGATGGAGCAGTAGAGTCGGCTCCACCGAACACCCGGAATTTAGGTCGTACCTCTCGGACAACTCCGAAAGGTCATGGGTCACAGAGGACCGTGGTCGCCAATATTCCGACGGCGTGAGGTAGGGTCCACTTGTCTAACTCCAATTTACATAATTGATCCCATCCTCGTCACCAAACAGTAATGTCGTGGCAGAGGCGCGAGCAGGCAGACACGAGCCGGAGGAGTGCACAACTCCGTTTTATTGCCTCGAGCAAGAGGGTGGGCGTACGATGCCCGTAACTCCGCTTTATTACGTACTCGATGCACTCTACAGACACACGACCTACAGGACACTGCTAATGACAGCATATACTGCTACTGACGCTACTGGTGCTACAAGTCCCTAGTGGGCGAGTCGTGACATATGAAGCCACAACCATGTGATCACCACCAACCGTGACTCGGGGCTCCGCCCATACAGTACACGCTCCGACCATACATGACATACACCATCACCTCATGTCCCTGACCCCCCCCCCCCTCCATCCTGATCTGATCTTTACTACCTCCATTAACCCCTCATAATCCAGCACTATTACTTGCTCATTTCAATGTTTTCTCCTTCCTGTCTTTCTTCTTTTCCTGATCTTTAATTCCCTTGCTAATTGTGCCAAATTGTTACCCCATTACCCCCACTGTAAGTTCAACCTTGCTCTTCCAAGAGCATTCGATACGTTGGAGCATCCACCACACCACCCGTATCTTCAAACTTGTGATGAAGTTGGTAGACGAAGAGATCCAAAGGGAGAAGCTGCATGTATCTTGTGTCACATCACTCTTGAAGAAGTGCAGTATATAGTCTTGGACAACTTCTTCACTACATCGATGCATTAAGTTTAGCTACATGCACTTGTGTCGCTGATCTCACCAGACTCGATGGTGTAATGGTTAGAGCATCTGCACTGAGTCTGGGAGGTCTGGTTGAAACCCTGGCTGAGTCACACAAAAACTTAAAAACATGCTGCTTCCTTGCTAGATGTTCAGCATTTAAAAGGTTAAGAGCACAGACAATCCCCAGAGGTTGGCATCATGGGAAGGAGGAAATTCCTCCCTATGAAATGCCCCTGCTGAGTGAGAAAAGTGGTGCCACTGTTGTGATGTTGCTGGTACCCAGAGTACCCCTGGAAGTGATGGCACTTCCCCAAAGCTCAGTGGCTGTTTGTCTTGTCTAACAGTCTTGTGTTTATTGAAGCTTTTTATATCAGGGTTCGGAAAAAGAAGTCTACTCCCAAAGTTGATAGGATCCGTGAATTCTTAGTTTGTGATTTTTCTAGCAAGCAGGTAGATAGGCTTCAGCTTCATTCTATTTTTAGGGATACTAGTGTAGAGAGTTTATTACCAGATAAAGTTAGGGAATGAACCCCAATGAAGGTTTACTTCACCTTCACTGAAACCATAGGACAATCCTTATTCAATTATAGTAAATTTCTTAAAACTGTTAGTATAGATATGGTAAAGGACATTTTGGAAACTGACTCTGCATGTTCGACTTCCCCATTTTTATATGGTCCTTGTGGACACTTAGTTTCTGGGGATTTGAACATCATTGGTAATAATGAAATTAGGGATATGTTGAAAATGGGAGCTAAATATCGGGAACCAGTAACTCAACCTTGGAGCTGTATTAGATCTTCAAATGTGGATTCTGTCTCTAATTTTGTTAACAAAATGTGCACCAAGTTTAAGTTATCTGGAAACAGTTTTAATGCATGGTTTAACAGAGTTGTGAAAGTCCTGGATAATAGGATTACGTTTTTTCTTAGTCGGGGCTTGCTTTCACTCGATCAATCAAAACCAGTGTTGAACAAGCTGAGTGTTCGGAACGACATTCAGGATCTCCATGATAGCTACGTAATAGCTACAGCAGATAAGGCTGCTTATAATTTTGTGGTTTGTAAAAAGTTGTCTATAGAGATTTTATTTAAGATATGGTTCCTTTCACTAGTGTAGGAAATAATACATATGTTCCTTGTCATAAGTCACTCCAAGATATTATCTCTGAGCATCAGGAAGTTTTATTTATAATTTTGGTAATATATGTAAAGAGGTAAATCTTTGTATTCCTCGACTTTTCTGGATCCCGAAGCTTCATAAGAACCCATACAAGTATAGGTTTGTAACGGGTGCCAGGCAGTGTTCCACCAAACAGTTATCGGTTAGAGTTAACTCAGGCTTACAAGTTGTTAGGGAAAAGTTAAGGAAACATTGTTTAACAATTGATAAGAATTCTGGTATTAACACTTTCTGGAGCATTAATTCTTCTTTAGAGTTTTTAGATAGAATTACATGCCTCAATATCGTCAGTTGAAGTTTTTGATTTTTTTTTTTAACTTTATGTACAAATTTAGATTTAGTATTAGTGAGGGATTCACTCTTCAAAGTAAGTTGACAAGGTTTTTAACACATTTAATAAGTTTTTATGTGTCAGGTTTGATCAAGCATTCTTTTATGAAAAGAAATACTCCCATTTTCATTTCATTGTTTTGATGAGCAGAAGTTTAAGGATGCTATTAATTTTATTTTATTTAACACTTTTGTGGGATGATATTTCAACAGGTAAAGGGTATTCCCATGGGTGGGAAATACAGCCCCCTACTAGCGGACATTTTTCTTTCTGTGAATTTTCATTTATGCAGAAACTGATGAAGGAAAAAAAAATAGGATTCGCTTAAAAAAATTATCTCATACATGTGACGTTGTTATATAGATGATATTTGTCTGGTTAAGTATAACTTTTTTTGATAGGCAGCTTCACAAGATTTATTCAGATAGCCTAATTGCAAGCAGAAGTGGTAACAATTGTTCATTTGCTACATATCTGGATATGTTGGTTAGAGTTGGACAGAATAGCTTTAGTACAAGTGTATATCATAAAGTTGATGATTTCAGTCTCCCTGTAGTCTTGTGCAACTTTCCATGTCGCAATGTACCAATTAAAATGGGTTACAATGTCTTTTCTACTTAGATTTGATTTGCAAGAATTTGTTCAGTAAAAGATGATTTTGTGTTTCAGTAAAAAAAAGAAAAAAAATTGTTCAGTAAAAATTTGATTTGCAATAATTTTTTTGCAAATTTTGATTTTGCAAATATTTACAAAAATACTTAGATTTGCAAGAATTTGTTCAGTAAGAGATGATTTTGTGGAACGTGCTGAGGTTTTTTTCAATCATGTTAAACAGGATATTTGGCTGATTGTTTTATCAGGTCTTGTCAGAATGTCTTTCCACTCCATTGTTACCTTTTACTGAAGTTTGGTTGGTTTTTAATGGAAACAAGTTCCTCGTGCATTGAATTTGATATAATAATATTGAGTTCAGTGAGTTAAATTAGTTAATTACTATTATTAATTATACTAGTGCGGGCCCGTAGGTGCGGGCCCGTAGGTGTGTGCCCGTAGGTGCGTAAACGACGACTGGATTGGGGCATTTTTTCACCCCCCCCCCACTCTCAACCCCCCCTCTCTCGACCCCCTCCTCTCTCCCCCTCTCTCGTGCAGTACCCTCTCACATGGGTGAGGCATGCCAGTATGTGCAGCTTCGTTCCTTCGCTCTCTTCGCCGACTGGATTGGGGCATTTTTTCAATTAGATCAGACCAACCGTATCATAAATGGCCATAACTTGGGAAACACCTGGGAAACGTACTCAGGTCCCCAGCTTCAATTGTGACGTCATATCAAACGAAGAAGAATTGTGACGCCCCCTCTCTCTCGCCCCCCTCGCTCCCCCCTAGTCTCGCCCCTCCTCTCTTGAATTGAGATGCCCCCTCTCTCTCACCACCCCTCTCTCCCTCCCCTCTCTTGCTCCCCTCTCTTGCCCCCCTCTCCCCCTCTTTCCCCCTCCTCTCTCCCCCCTCCTCTCTCGCCCCTCTCTCTGTAAATGTATTCACAAATGTATTCACAAAAAAACAAAAAACAAATAAATAAATAAATAAACATTAATTGTGACGTCATTCGTGACGTTATAGCACCGTGTCCTGTCATTGGTTCGGTAAATAAATGGCCATAACTTAGGCACCGCTTGTCCGATTAATATCAAACCTTGAAAAGGCACATTCACAGGTCCCCAGCGTCAATTGTGACATCATACCAAACGAAGAAGAAGAAGAATTGTGACATCAATCGTGCAAAATAAATAAATAAACAAACATTAATTGTGACGTCATTCGTGACGTCATAATACTGATTCTTGTCATTGGTCGACAAATAAATGGCCGTAACTTGGGAACCGCTCGTCCGATTGACATCAAACCTTGAAAAGGCACATCCGCAGGGCCCTGGCAATATTCCTGGCAAGTTTAAATCAGATCGGACCAGCGGTCGTCGAGAAACGGTGGTCGCATACAGACAGACAGACAGACAGACAGACAGACACACACACAGATATTGCTGGAAATATATATATATATATATATATATATATATATATATATATATATACATATATATATATATATACACATGCATACTAGTGATACCCGTGCACATGCACAGGATAGCAGTACAACATAGCTGGTAGCAGACGACAGACCGTACACGGGGAATGAAAAAAATACGCATTGTGCAAAATGCAAGTGGTACTATGGAACGTCAAGACTTCCCAAACATTGTCGGCATGTCCGCTAAGTGCCACAGCAATTTCATAGGGATCGTGTGATGGAGAGCCAAGTTTTTCGTGTGCAAGCTTGGTATTATAATAGAGATTGTATATATGTAGTATTAAAGAATGGAGGTATTTAGAGTAAAATAAATATTATTTATAAAATATATTATAAATAAGCATGAAGATAATTTGTTCGTTGCAAGGATACACAGTGCAGCACGTTAAAATCGGATTTGCCCCTCTCTTATTACTCCCCACTGCTACTCATCCCTTCACCACCTAGCCCTTTGTCCGCCTCCCCATCCTACCATCTCCCCCAGCTCTTCTGCAATCGCTCAACAACTGTCAACAAATCTCACTACCTCCACCCCTCTTCCTTCTCACTACCTTCCTCCTCCCCTCCCCTGCACCAAAACCTCCTCCCCACCCTCTTCCTTAACAGTCTGAACCTCAAACATTTGTGGCCTTTGATCTAACCTGACTGATCTCTCCATACAGATTGCCCATGACAAACCAGACATGGTCTGCTTAAGAGACACTTTCCTCCTTCAAGACGTCTCTGACTCCTTAGTTTCTCTCCCTGGTTACTCCCCTCCTCCAGTATGATTGACTTCATCCTCATTCTGGTGGTGGAGTTGCTCTCTTTATCAAAAACTCTATCTCTCACTCTCCATGCACTTCCCTCACTCGTCCACACCCCCAGGAATACCTCTGGCTACAGCTTCCACTCCACTCCCACCTTATGTTTATATGTGTACTGTACCGTCCAACAAACAGTGATGACTCCATTTACATCTCGCTCACAGAAAACATGGACCAACTTCTATCCACTCATCCAAACTCTCTCTCTTCCTCATATGTGGTGACTTCAATTGCCATCATGGCAGTTGGCTAGGTGTGGATACCTCTCTCACCTGTCATGGCACTTCAAAAAAGGACTTCTGCGACTCATTGGGACTGACACAATCTGTCAACTTCCCAACCCGGATCTCAGCCAACGATACTCCCTCTCTTCTGGATTTGATTTTGACCAATTTCCCTGAAAATGTCTGCTGTTCTTCTGCTCCAATCAGTTCATCTGAACATATGCTTGTTAAAGTGGACATCTCTCTGGTTGTTATGAGAGAACTACCTCAGTGCCAACGAGTCTGGCATTTCACTCAGGCTGACTAGCAGGGTCTTCTAGACTAGACTGGTCTCCCATTTCTGCTCTCACCAACATCAACTCATCCTGAGAATTTTTTCAAAGAAATTTGCTCTCTCTCATGCACAGATTTATCCCATGTCATCTTCAGTAGTCCGCCCCTTACTCCCGCCTATGGTACACTGAAGGTTGTGGCGAGGCTGTCCTGACACAACGAGCCTTCGCCTCATGGAAGGCAAATCCTACAGAGGGTAATCTCATTTCGTTTAACAAAGCTTGGAACAAGTGTGTGTCTACCCTCAGGAGAGCTAGGAAACAACATCTTTCTCATCTCAAGTCTGAACTCTCAAACCCGTCTCCCTCCTCCAAATTCTGGTGGCATCTGGTTACCTCCACCACCGAAGGTGGAAGCAGGCATTGTTCTCACCCCTGTCTGTTTGTCTCTTTGTGTGCAAGATATCTCAAAAGGTTGTGGATGGATTTGAATGAAATTTGGTGGGTATGTTGGGTCTGAGACCAGGACGAACTCCTTAGATTTTGCTGAAGATCCGGATCCAGATCCAGACACCAGGATTTCTTAAGTGATTCTTCGCTATTGAGAGATATGGCCAAAAACGATAAATAGCATGATTTCTCAAAAGTTTTCGATGGATTCGGACAAAACTTAGTGGACATATTGGGGGTGTTACGAGGAAGAGTTGTTTCAATTTTGGTGAAGATCCGAATCCAGATCCAATAATTTTTTTAAGTGATTCTTCACCGTTTAGAGATACTGATATACAGTATATATATATATATATATATATATATATATATATATATATATATATATATATATATATATATATACACACACATACATATATATATATATATATATATACACACATACATATATATATATATATATATATATATATATACATATATATACACATTTGGTTTATATATATATACATTTATATATATATACATTTATATATATATATACATTTATATATATATACATTTATATTTATATATATATACATTTATATTTATATATATTTATATATATATACATTTATATATATATACATTTATATATATATATATATATATATATATATATATATATATATATATATATATACACATAAATATATATATATATATATATATATATATATATATATATATATACACATATGGCACGATATCTTAAAAAGTTGTGGACAGATTTGGATGAAACTTGGTGGACAGGTTGGATGTGTGACAAGGACAAATTCATTCGATTTTGGTGAATCCAGATCTGGATATGATAATTTTATAATTTTTGAAGCAATTCTTCATAATTGAGAGATGAGGCTAAAAACGATGTATAGCATGATATTTCAAAAATGTATTGGGCCCTATATGTTCCATTTGATCAGGTATTGCATGGTGGAGGTACGTGCTCCACCAAGTACCCTTCTAGTGAAGTCCGTTTCTCATGTATGTTCCCCCTCCATCCCTTCACTTACCTCAAATAGCTGCACAGCTGACACTGCATGTGAAAAGGCTGAATGCCTAAACTCTGTGTTTGCTGCTAAATCATGTATCCCAAACCCATCACTTTCTGTACCCACCTTACCCAGCCACACCCAGCTGTTGCTGGACTCTGTGTTCTTTCCTGACAAGGTGGAGAGTTTGTCATCAAACCTTGACTCAGATTCTGCAACCAGTCCAGATGGCATCAGTGCTCGTGTTCTAAAAACCTATGCTGCTACTCTTGCTCACCCTCTCTCTGTTCTCTTCACTTTCTCATTTGCTGAAGGTTATTTGCCATCTGCTTGGAAATCAGCAAACGTTACTGCCCTGCATAAAAAAGGTGCAAAAACTGATCCCTGCAACTAAAGACCAATCAGCCTTCTCCCAATCATCAGTAAGGTTATGGAATCCATCATCGCTTCCAATATTATGCAAGCTTGGAGATGTGGGAAAGCCACATTTCCAACCTGGCCTCCAAAGCCAGTCACCGAATGGGCATCCTCCATTGTGCAAAGTCCTTCCTTGGCACACCTGAGCTCCTGACCACATACAAAGCTTTCATCCGCAGTCTGATGGAGTACTGCTCTCCCCTCTGGGGTGGTCCTCCTGCCTCACACCTAGCTCGACTTCAAGCTGTGGAAATAAGGCTTTTAGGATGATTGCCATCTCCCATAATGAAGCTGAGTCTTTTGGTCTCTCACTCTCTCACTGAAGGCAAGTCGGTGGTCTTTCTCTCTTCTACCGTCTCTCCGGCCTTGACAACCCCCACCCCTGCTCTGTCTCCCCCCCCCCTCAATATCTCCGCAGGATGATCAAGCTCAGCCAAAAACCCCCTTCTGCAAAAACTGCCAAAACCAAAATCAAGAATCACTGCTCACCTTTACTCTTTCATTCCTCGTTTTTTTTCCCACACTCTGTTCAATCCCACTCCTCCTCCAAGTCTTCAAAACAGCTGTTCAACACCATCTCATATCTTCCCTTATCCAATATCTTGATGTTTTCTACCCTGTTAAACCACATCAAACCCACCTCCTTCAATTCCCCTGTTTTGCTTCCTGAAAGCCCTGTAGGACCATCTTGTGCACCCCACCCCTTCCCTCTCCCTTCCACAGATCTCCTCTTTTCTCTGTTCCCAACTATTTTGAGCTTCCCTCTCCCGCCCCTCTTGTCTCCTGCCTTGTTGTTTGTTCTGTGTTTTCGCTCTTGCACGAGCCTTGGCACGGAATCCCAAAAAAAGAAACCTCGATTAAAAAACGCAGCCGAACTGATGATCCGGGATTTTTGGAAATCAGTCAATTGCTTGTAAGTTAAAGTTATATAACTTCAAACAAAAGAGATTTTGTAAGTACTTACCAGGACAGTGTGTGTGTGTGTGTGTGTGTGTGTGTGTGTGTGTGTGTGTGTGTGTGTGTGTGTGTGTGTGTGTGTGTGTGTGTGTGTGTGTGTGTGTGTGTGTGTGTGTGTGTGTTTGTGTGTGTGTGTGTGTGTGTGTGTGTGTGTGTTTGTGTGTGTGTGCGTGTGTGTGTGCGTGTATGCGTGTGCATGCGCATGTATCGCTATGTCTGGCTTCCTTCTTAGAACTATGGTGCAGCAATTGGTCTTTATTTTGATTGTGTTGTGTACGTTCTTCTGTATGTCCATGTGTGTGTGTGTGACAGCTCCACTACAAGCCTTAAGATCAAGGTAAAATAATAAAAATTGGGGCATTTGCAACAATATGCTTGGCGTTGGCTGATTGGTTGGAGTGGTGGGCTTAGGATCCTGGGGTCCTGAGTTTAAACCCCACTTGGTTGTTGAATTATTACTAGGTGGGGTTGACTCTGCCTGTCATCCTTCTGAGGTCAGCAAAATAAGTACCAGCTTGCTGGTATCCTGCGTCGGAGTGGTGACCCATCCAGGATTGTGCCCAATAGCCCAGGAGACTGCTTAGGCAGCACCAACGCTCTACACAGTATGGTCCCAATGTATGGATTGATTTGCAACAATAACAACAACAACAAAATCAGGCAACTGCTAACTAACTTATGAGGAACCCTGTGCAATGATAGACAACGAAAATATATTGTATGAACAGTCTTGACCTGCTGAGAAAACGCATGTGCAAATTGGGAGGAGAAATAGATCATGAAAGGTCGTGTAGGAAGAGTTCTCTGCATGACTTGTTTAAAAATTGGGGCTTCAACCCAAGTTAGCTAAACACGAAAGCAAAAACCATATTGAAGTACCATGCATTTTACCACTTGCCCCTGCCACGTTTGTGTTTTGCAGGTGATCTGCAAAAGTTCCTGAGAAGCCCTGAAGGAAAGATTTCTCATTCTGTGATGAATGGAATGCTGCTTCAGGTTTGAAAAGCAATTCTATTATCACAGATAAACCACCACTTCAATCAATTCCACTCCAAACAACAAATCTTCGTTCGTATGCAGCACAAGGCTAAAGGGTAGCATCATAAGCTTAGTGTGTGGCTGTGCTGCTGATGCAATGCCCTCTCTTGATTAGGGCAGGAATTTGGCCATGGTGCTGGTGATAGCTCTCCTACTCTTTGTGAAGGACTCCATGGGATATTTAACGTCCACCAATGAATGCTGGCAGACGGGATGTCCAGTTTAGTGTCCATCTGAGTGACAACACACACACATTGATGCCCCACTTTGCCTGTGCCTGGTTGCATTCAGTGACTTGAAATATAAATCCTCTTCAAATTTCAAGTCAATCGGATGAAAATTCAGGACTTTAGAAATCTCACTTAAGTTGTTGACCTTTGGCCTATGTTTACCTTTTGGCCTATGTTCACCTCAAACATAATCGGTGGCTAAATTCAATGAGCAAATATGCAACTCCTCTTCAAATTTCAAGTCAATCGGATGAAAATTGACCATTTAGAAATCCTGCCTATGTTGACCTTTTGGCCTATGTTGACTTTAAAAATAGATGGTGGTTGAATTCAGTGAGCTGATATGAAAATCCTATTCAAATTTCAACTCGGTCGCATAAAAATTGAGGATTTTAGAAATTTGACCTTTTGGTCTAGCTATGTTGACCTCGTGTGGACCATCAATCGAGTGTGACAGGGACAGTACCTACAATCTTCGAAAGTTTCAGAACAATCGGCTGAGCGGTTTGGGCGGTAAGCGAGTGGATAGGCAGATGGACAAACAAACAAACAATTGAAAAATCACTCAAAGAGTAACACTTGGCAAAACAGAACAAAGTAAAACGGCACTCGGTGGAGCACATGCCAGGCTGAACAGTTTACGTTTTGTATCCCAATGATGGGCTAGATCTGAACCAAACTCGAATCCACTTGTTCTTATCACCAAACCAACTCTTCCACAACTTTTTGAGATATCATGATATATATATATATATATATATATATATATATATATATATATATATATATATATATATATATATATATATATATATATATATATATATATATATATATATATATATATATATATATAGTTATTGGCCCTATCTGGTGCTGGCCTGGTGTTGGCGCAGTGGTTAGGGCAGCGGCTTGGGATCCAAAAGGTCCTGAGTTCAAGCCCCGTTGTGCCACTTAATTAATACACCAGGGGGTCGACTCAGCCTGTCATCCTTCCGAGGTCGGCGAAATGAGTACCAGTATACTGGGCCGGTGTATACCCCGGTTAAAATAGGTGTACCATATCCCTGTGTCGTAAGAGGCGACCAGGGTTGCGTCAGGAAGGGCATCCGGCGTAAAACATCTGCCAAATCACTATGCGGATCATAATGGATGATCCGCTGTGGCGACCCCTAACGGGAGCAGCCGAAAGAAGAAGAAGAAGAGTTATTGGCCCTATCTCTCAATTTTAGAAATTAAGCTGATGTTGACCTTTTGACCTTAAAAATGATTGGTGGTTGAATTCATTGACCTGATATGCAAATCTTGATTACATTTCAAGTCGATTGGATTAAAATTGAGGATTTTAGAAACTTCATCCAAGTTGTTGACCTTTGGCCTATGTTGAACTTTTGGCCTATGTTGATCTCAAAAAGTAGTTGGTGATTTAATTCGGTGACCTGAAATATAAATCCTCTACAAATTTTAACTCAATCCAATGAAAATTGAGGATTTTAGCAATCACACCTAAGTTGTTGACTTTTGGCCTATGTTGACCTCAAAAATAGTTGGTGGTTTAATTCATTGACCTGATATGAAACTCCTATTCAAATTTTAAGTCAATCCAATGAAAATTGAGGATTTTAGCAATCGCACCTAAGTTGTTGATCTTTGGCCAGTGTTGACCTTTTGGCCTAAGTTGACCTCAAATAGTTGGTGGTTGAATTCAGTGACCTGATAAGCAAATTCTCTTCAAATTTCAAGTAAATCAGATTAAAATTGAGAATTTTAGAAATCCAGCCTATGCTGACCCTTTGACCAATGTTGACCTCAAAAAATAGATGGTGGTTGAATTCAGCGCGCTGATTTGCAAACCCTGTTCAAATTTCAAGTCGATCGAATGAAAATTGACAATTTTAGAAATTTGAAACAGTTGTTGACCTTTAGCCTATGATGACCTTTTGATCTTTTGCCCTCAAAAATAAATAGGATTCTGTTGGACCACCAACTCTACCCTTTGGAGTTTTGTGAAGATCTGTTTAAAATTGTGACTTGTCAGCGATTAAATGTGAATGGACAGTCAAACAAACAGAAGCGATCAACATATTTGTAAATTTTTCTTTTTTTACCAAGTAACAAACTAACGGAACAGATCAACATACTTTGCAAAAAGAGAGAAATTGCCAAGTAATAAATAACACACGCGACCAACCAATATACCTGAAAAAAAATCTTCGATTTTCGTAAGTAACAAACAAACAGACAGACAGGGGTGAAAACATAACCTCCGTCCACCTTCGGTAACAATCAGCGCTAGCAGATGGGTCCTCTGGCTTCCTGTCCTTCTGAAGGACAGAGCACACACACACACACACACACACACACACACACACACACATTGATTTCTCTGTCTGTGAAGCACCAGGATGGCAGTTTATAGCTGGCTCAAGATTCAAACCCAGAGGAGATAGCTCAGAGACGAGTGTGCATACCTCCTCCTACCTCCTGACAGCCCATTTAATACAGATTGAATGCGAGAGACGAGTATAATTTTATCAGTTCCGGGCAGTTTGCTGGTTTTTAATGCGTACAAATGCAATTTACATATTATATATTATTATATTACAAGAGTACGTGCTTTTTTTTTTTAAGATTCGTCTTCTTTTGCATTTTTATATAGTAGAGCAAGATTTAAGAAAATGCGTGTGGCATTGTCTAGAAGGGAATTTATTTAGATTTTTATATAGCAAGATCTAATCAAGTTGTTTTGTAATAAGCATGCAGTGTGAACCATGTCGAATGCTGGAAAACTGTCGTCCACAATCTACATCTTCTAGCATTCAATGATTAAGCACCTTGTTCCCAACAAGAATCTCGTGTACCCGTTTCCAAGTTACTTCTAACTTATATGAGCGCTTTCTATATGTCCACGGCAGGTCGCAGAGGGCATGTCTTTCATGCAGAGAAAGGGATACATTCATACTGACCTTCGGGCCTCCAATGTACTCCTTGATGACAAACTGAATTGCAAGATATCTGGGTTGCATGATGCACGTCAGACACTTGGAAAAGAATTTTACTTCAGGGAAGGTTTGTTTGAGGTCTCGTCCTGCAGCGCCATCTTGTGCAGGCTCAAATGCTTTTGATGACAAGTTTTAAATTTTGTGTCAAGTGCACGCAAGTGAGTGTAATGGATATACAGTGAGTGTGTTAACTTCCCCAAATCTAAGTCTTAAACCAGCTTCCCAAACTCCTTCACACTTTCTTTGGAATCTCCTCCCTGGAGCCATCCAAAACTTCTCCCACGAAATGCCATCCCAACTCTATCTTCAGGATGTCTCCTAAACCTCCTGGTGACTGTTGCTGCTGTCACTGATGATCCTACATATCTACTGCAATCTCCTTATTAACAATTGATAAATTGCAGGTAGACACGTAGGACAGTCAGTGACAATAGCGATGGTTATGAATACACATGATTGTGCTTGTTCGTATATCTCGTATCCACCTGTTCCTCTTGTGTTAGCATGACATCCAAATTGTTGCTTAGCTCTTCCATGATCTTATGCTTACATCCACATATGTGCATGCTTACACACACACACACACACACACACACACACACACACACACACACACACACACACACACACACACACACACACACACACCAAGGTGGTGGCGAGGGGGAGGCAGTGCACTTTGCCGCCTCCCTCTCATAAAGGACTAATGTGACCGAATACCGTGCCGAATGACATATTTGATAGAAGCAAAGACCGCAACAAGGGCAGCAGCTTTGGATAGATGGAGGACTGCGCACGTGGTGTCGGGTGTCAGACCTTTCGACATGCATTTGCGAGGCAGCCTTGGCCTGCAGCTACAGTAGTGGCTTCAGTGGGGCTGAGGGCCATGCATGTGGCTTCCTGTGTCACACTAATCAGCATGCAGTTGGACACGGCCTGGCCATGCAGTCTGGAGGGCTTTATCAGCTCCATCCCGTTGAGGGTGGGACCGAGCTTCGGTGGGGTTGAGGAGTTTGGGACGTGGCTTAGCTACGTGGCTTGGTGCACTTTGTCGACTCCCTCAGCTTAGTGTACTTTTCCCTCCCACTGAGGACAACTCCCATTTTCTGACTCCCTTCTGCGGTGCGACTCTCTCCCACTGTGGATGTATTTGGTGGGACCTCGTGTAGAGATAGTGACCAGTGTCTGCAGCTTGCTGTGTACAGGCAAGCAAGGGTGTCCCTGGGTGGGATTGGGCATGCCCTGGAGGTTGTGTGGATCTACATTGTCGCCGCTTCAGGGACAGAGGGGGAAACGGAAACATGGATCAGGAGATGCTTTGATCCACGAGTTCCTTGCTGGGGTGAAGATAGATGCTTCGGGACCCCAGAAGGCTCTGTTCATTCTTGGAGACTCGTGAGTGGAGATGGCGACTGGTAGTGGTGGCACATACACACATCCAAGGGTCCTGTTTTATACACACATGTGCAAGAATCGTGGTTGTATGCATATTACACATGACATATATTCACACATATTGATATGTGATTATACATATGCATACATGACATTATACATACACATCTCGTTTTTTCAGACACAACTGTTCCTCACAATTTTATCTCACACTCACACACACACACACACACACACACACACACACACACACACACACACACACACACACACACACACACACACACACACACACACACTTTTCCGACCGCATGGATCATCAACTGGGCACCATTCTTCCTCAAGGTTTCGAGCCTTTCAGTCCAGAACCTCTTCAAATTGCAGATCCACAACCTCGGTCACAGATCCACATCAGTAGATTATTTACATCA
Organism: Eptatretus burgeri; assembly: GCF_056783735.1. Classification (NCBI taxonomy): domain Eukaryota; kingdom Metazoa; phylum Chordata; class Myxini; order Myxiniformes; family Myxinidae; genus Eptatretus; species Eptatretus burgeri. The sequence continues at coordinate 49,385,654 of NC_140964.1, forward strand.
GGAGATCCTCAACCTCAGTTATGTCCATGCAGTCAGTCAACCCATAGTTTTCACAAGATGTACAAAACACACACACTGCTGAAAAGAAACTCAAAATGATAGCAAGGAAGATTAAAAAACACTTTGATGAAGTTAACAAAGGGAGAAAACAAAAGCAGTTGTTTGAAAACAACCCACAGAGATTCCACCATGAACTAAAGAAACAAAAGCAAGATGTAACAAGTCCCCCCGAAAAGGGTGCACGTGAAAACTTTTGGAAAGGAATCTATGAAGACCCAAAATAACAAAACGAGGAGGTGTGGAGTGGATCCAAAAATTGGAAAAGAAAAACCAACACCGAAAGGAAATGCCCCCAGTGATAAAATAGAAGAAGAAAACAAACAAACAAACAAACAAAAAAACAACTAGCAAAAATGCCAAACTTTAAAAGCCCAGGCCCAGATGGCGTTCCAAATTTCTGGCTAAAGCAACCAGATGCTCTCCACAATCACAACGCTCAAGCATTCAATGAACTTATCCAAGGGGAGGAGGTAATGGATGAATGGTTCACAAGTTGAGGTCAGCTCAACTGGGATGGAGAACGAACACCTTCCTCATTCCAAAATCTGAGGAAACCCAACTACCTCACAAGAATACACCATTAATCTGTCTACCAACAACATGAAACTTCTGATGGGAATCATTACAGAAATGATGCACTAACACCTAATGCAAGAAGGAGGCCAAGAGGCAGAACAGAATGGATGTAAAAGAGGATGCTATGGAACAATAGATCACCTCCTACTAAACAGTGCCATACTTGAAAATTGTAAAACCAGAAGAACGAAATTTCCCACAGCCTGGATGTACAAAAAAAACATTTTGATGGTGTTCCACATTCATAGATGATAAAATGCATGCAACTGGACATAATCAACCCCCAAATAATCAAACTCATTGAGAAAGCAATGAAGCGATGGAACACCACATTGATACTGCAACACTCAGAAGGAAAGATCAAAATACCACGAGTGAAGATACGTCACGGGATCTTCCAGGGTAATAGCCTTTCGCCCCTCCTGTTTTGCCTGGCCCTGGACCCACATAAGCAACGTCATTAATGAGCAAGGACATGGATACACCCTAATGTCCAATAAGAGAACTTCTGAAGACGCAGGAAAGGTGACATCTACTTTACATGGATGATATAAAACTTTTTGCACCAAATGATGACATTCAAGTGAAATTTGGCTTAGATAAGTGTGCCAAGTGCACATTCATACAGGGTAAATTAACACAAATGGACAACATAAAATCGACCTAGATACAACAATACATGATCTAGATAACAAAGCATCATATAAATACATTTGAGTGGAGGAGGGCCACCAAATATGTCATAAACAATGCGCAAAACAATTGCCAAAGAATACTTGCATCGAATGAGGCTGATCCTGAAAACATACCTTACCCCAAGAAACAAAATCAAAGTCATCAACCAACTTGCAATACCAGTATTCCAACAACTGCAGAATAATTAACTGACCACAAACATAAATCAACAAACTAGATATCAAAACAAGGAAACTCCTCACCATCGGCAAAATGTTTTGCAAAAATCGGTGCATCCCGAGAATGTACCTGCTGAGACGAGGAGGTGGAGGCCTAATGGAACTCAACCTAGTGGACAGACTGATATCTGTTGGACTGGCTGAATAAGTGAAAAATTCAACAGACTCTCAAATCCAATCTGTATGCAAACATGTAGACAGTGAGCCAGAAAAGGTATCCCTAACCCACCTTGCAAAATGTTTCCAAAGACAGGTGCAAATGGAAGATTGTCATGTATGAAACCGAAACAGCAACGAATACAGCCCCAATTATACCAAAAAAAAGAGGAAAGAAAAATGTAAAACAAAATATCAACATATATCCACTGCCAAGTGGGAGAACAACAAGAGAAGAATGGTATATATATATATATATATATATATATATATATATATATATATATATATATATATATATATATATATATATATATATATATATATATATATATATATATATATATATATATATATATATATATATATATATATATATCTTTACTCGGTGAATGCACCCGGCGCTGCCCGGGTTCTTTTTGAATGAATTTAATCTTCTATACATATGTCTAACGCGAGCACAGTATCAGTTCCCTATTGGGCCATGGCAGTCATAGGCTAAGGGGGTTGGTGAGGGGGAAACACACCCCCTTACCCCCCTGCCCCCCCCCCAGCCAAGGGGCCTTGCCACATAGCCTATAACCTTCCTGGGGCCCATCCCAACATTTTTGTTTCAGTGGTTAGCTCCTATCTTTCACCTTTCAGGAGATTAGCACGTGCGGACAAACAAACAAACAGACAAACAAAAACTTAAAATCATATGTTAGATATATTGCATATGGCGTTGGCCCCATGTCAATTGGCTGAACTTGAAAAATTAATGTTACGAAATCAGGTGATGACGTCATAATTCGGAAACCGGAAGTCGGAAGTACAATTCTTTTACATCGGGATACTCCCGGGTACATGTTCTGTCAGCATGTGATGTTTGGCGAGGATCAGTCCAGTACTTTTCGCGTGCATAGGTCACAGAGAAACACACAGACACACTTTCAACTTTATATATATATAGATATATGAAAAAAGAAGAGTTTGACAGATTTGGCAGAGTAAAAGAAAGCTGATTGAAATGGCTAAGAAGAGGTCAGCTGAACTGGGATGGAGAATGAATCATTATAAATTCCCAGGACCAGGGACACAACAGGAATGCTTCATGAAAATGGCAGGACTGAGTCAATCAGACAAGTGTAGGTTCTGCAAGGTATAAACAGAAAGCACGAGCCACTTCCTCTCAGGATGTAAAAATCTCATATCAGAACAACTGCACACACAAAGGCACAACAGGGTATGTAGAGTAATCTACTGGCACATACTGCAAAAACTTTGTATCCCAGTCCCAGAAAACTCATGGAAACATGAACCAAAAGTGATAACTGAGAACAAGGAAGTAATGCTCACATACGATCTTATGGCCTAAACAATGCAGAAATAAAGAAAATGACCAAATATCAAGACTTATAAAATCTTCTTCTTCTTCTTTCAGCTGCTCCGGTTAGGGGTCGCCACAGCGGATCATCCGTATGATCCGCATACTGATTTGGCACATGTTTTACGCCGGATGCCCTTCCTGACGCAACCCTGGTCGCCTCTTACGACACAGGGATATGGTACACCTATTTTAACCGGGGTATACACCGGCCCAGTACACTGGTACTCACTTCGCTGACCTCGGAAGGATGACAGGCTGAGTCAACCCCCTGGTGTCTTAATTCAGTGGTCCAACGGGGCTTGAACTCAGGACCTTTTGGATCCCAAGCCGCTGCCCTAACCACTGCGCCAACACCAGGCTCATCAAGACTTATAAAAAGACAAGACTACAAGACTACAAGACATTTTTATAAGTTTTTTTTTTATCAAGACTTATAAAAATGAAGTGAAAAGATCTTAAAAACCATCCTTGAGAATATTAATATAAACGAACAGCTTGAACAGCTTGATCAATGAATCATGACCTCTCCCCCCACCCCCTTACCAAAATGGAGGTGGATACTTCAAGACCTGGGAGGACTCTGTTCTACCTTCTGAAACCTTCATATGGAGATAACAATCAAACACACACACACACACACACACACACACACACACACACACACACACACACACACACACACACTTTTTTCAAGGCTGTTCTTCACAATTCTAATTATTTATTGTCCAGTAATAGCTATTCCTAAAACATTACATCATTATATTATAATATTTCCAGTTTTGGGTTACTCCACATGTCGGTCGAATCTGCAACTGCTCCTTCCACCTCAAGCAAAGCTACATTTTCCAAACCATAGCCATCGTGTTTTTTTTTTTCTGGTATTTACTTCCCCTGTATTGCTGTTTGTGTTTTCATCAAATTTTCCATGTTAAATCGTTCCTTGTGTGCTGTACTGTATAGTCAAATTCATTTTCATGCAGCTCAGGCCGGCATACTCCTCGGATAGCCAGTGAGCAAAATCGTGTCGGTTTTCAGCTTTTTTTCTCATTCCCCTCATTTTTTTTCCAAAATGTTGTCCACTCTGCTTCTTCAACCATATTCTCTTCCCCCTTAATGCTTTAGAAAAAAACAAACAAACTATTTTTCACTAAAAAACCCCACTATCTCCATCTGCCTTCTATCTGTACTTCCTGTACTTGGTGTGTATTGTCCTTTCTTTATCTCTCCCTCTTCTCTATTCTAAAATATGGCATGAGAGGGAAGATGTGAGGGTGTGGGATAGCAGGAAGCTGAGAGAGGGCAGAATGAGGGGATGGTTTGAGGGATTTGGGTGAGGGGGAAGCTTTGAGTGGTGGGTTTAGGGGGAAGCTTGGGGAGGGTGGCATGAGGGGGAACTTTGAGAGGGTGGGGTGAAGAGGGGATGCAGAAAGATGGGACATGAAGAGGGGGACACATGTAAGTGGGGTTGGAAGGTGTTCTTGATCATCACAATCTATTTCTCTTCTTATTCTTCACAAGCCATATTTTACAAACCTCTCTCTCACCTAAGTGCTTGGTCCGTCAACCCTCCTCCTGTACCTCCAGCACTACCTTTCTCCGTGCCTTCAACAAAAATTCCTTCCACCCATCCCATAATTTTTATCTCTATATGTCCAATTTGGGAATCTTGAGAAGTTAAGTTTGCAGAGCTGTCTACTCATGTCAATCAAATCCTCTTCCTGTTATTTTATGGTGTCAAACCACTGCGTTTCAGTATCCTTCCCCACATCTATGAGCCCACATCCTTCCAACCCCACTTGTATGTGTTCCTCTCTTCATGTCCCATCTTTCTACACCCCTCACCCCACCCTCTCAAAGTTCCCCCTCATGCCACCCTCCTCAAGCTTCCCCTCAACCCACCATTCAAATCTTCCCCCTCACCCAGCCCCCTTAAAGCCTCCCCTCACTCTGCCTCCTCAAACCATCCCCGCATCCTGCCCTCTCTCAGCTTCCCCTCCTCCCACAACCTCCCATCTTCCTCCTCATGCCACACCTTCCCTTATTGCATCTCATTCCATATGCTCCCATCATCCTCATCGTCCTGTATCCTCTTAGGCTCAACCCCATCCCTCACCCTCCCAGCCTCCTCCCCGCCCCTCATGCACTCAGATCCACCCCTCCCCCATCCCGCACCCTCCCAACTCCTCCTCCCCTGTCTTTCACTGTGTGGTCTTCAAACATCCAAGGCCTCCACTCCAACCTGACAGATCTCCCAATCCAAGCTGCTGCTGATAAACTGGACAACATTTGTTTATCAGAATGCTTCCTCCCACAGGATGTTGCTGACTCTTTCCTGTGTCTCCCCAGCTATTGTCTGCTCTGATTTGATAGGCCTGTACCCCACATTTGCGGTGGAGTTGCGCTCTCATTACTAACTCAATTTCTTACTGTTGGTGTACTGATCTTACACCTCCCAACCCCCAGGATTACTTTTGGCTTCAGTTATCCCATCATTCTTTCCACCCATGGTACATTGAATCCTGTGGTGAGGCAGTTGCTCTGAAACGACTTACTTTCTCTTTCTGTAAAGCAAACCCAACTGCATTTAATCATCAACATCATTCCACAAAGCCCGCAACAAGTGTGTGTCCACTCTGAGAGCCAGCAAACAACATTTGTCCAATCTCAAGATTGAACGTTCAAACTTGTCTCCCTCCACTGAAACCTCGTGGCGCCTTGTTAATTCTGTCTCTTGAGTATGCTCCCCCTCCATCCATATCATCACTTCACATGGCATCACAGCTGACCCCTCGCTTGTGAGAAGGCCGAGTGCCTCAATTGTGTTTGCTTTCTAATTTTGTGTCCCCAAATCCTTGCTCTCTGTACCCACTCTACCCAGTCATACCCAACTCCTCCTGGAACTCTGTGTCTTTTACACCTGAGAAGGTGGAGTAGTTTCTGGCAACCCTCGACTCTGATTCTGCAACTGGACTGGACGGCATCAGCTCACGAGTTCTATAATCCTGCTCTGCTGCTCTTTCACATCCTCTTTCTGTTATTTTCACCCTACCACTTGCCCTACATCATCTTTCACCCTAAGTCATTAGCATACATGTCTGACTAATTGTTTTAATGTATTGATAAGTTCAGTGCTGTGTTAATAAACGTTTGACAAGTTGTTTTAATGTATTGATAAGTTCAGTGGTATGTATGGTTACTCTCACTGTTCTTATTATTTCACCTGCAACTGTACCATGGAATAGCTTTTTAGGAATGTTTTGTCAAAGAAAGGTGGTCAACAATGTGGAATGGGAAATAATCTCGTTTGTAAAATAATTTGTTGTGAAATTGATTATTATCAATATCGATTTGTAATTCTGAAAAATAAACTAAAGTGCGAGTTTGGTTTTCCTTTTTAATTCGAGTTATTTTGGATATACTGTATATCATCATGAAGCTGATCAACTACAAATCCATCATTAATTGCTAGTAAATCATCAATGAATCTCAAGATGTTTCTACATCTTATTGCAGCTCTTGTATATTCTTCAATATGTTTTGGAACAAACACACACACCTTTTGATGTAACCCATTCACAGGTCATCAGTTGCCCATACGTTGGACTGCAGTAGAAACCTTGAAAACGTCGTTGTTTACCAGCAAATCTGATGTGTGGTCGTTTGGCATCATCATTACTGAATTGTACAGCTACGGGGTGCTGCCATACATTGGTAGGTATTTCGGGAATGGTGAAATATATGACAAGAATTGTTCCTGAACAAACTTGCATGCACTTAAAGAAGCATCTTCGGAATCTGAAAGGTAGAGCAAAAATTCATGTCCCAGTTAGAAGGTTTCCGATTGTTATAAAACTCATCAAATGAAGCTCCAAACAAGAGCAATTGTGGAATATATTTGGGGTCAGTTAATTCCAATGTCGGAGGTGCGAGTTATTTTCTGAGAGTTATTTAAAGGGATAATTCCTACCTTGTTCTGTTATTGAAGGTGAACATGATGATGTGAGGTGATAGTTGGTGTGTTGGGGTTTTTCTGTGTCAGAATTTTGAATCTGAGATCACTTAAATTTTTGATGGTAGAGCCTTGTATGCTTACTTTTTTGATTTCGTGATCACCCAATCCCTATATATTCATATAACGGTCTCAAAGATCACAGCTCTTGGGCACTGGCACTATTACTAATTCCATGAATATGCATGCTAAATATTCCTTTTACATAAATGTCATAAGTAAGAGATCTCATTTGCTCCAATGAAGGCTTAACATAGGAAATATCAGCTTTTTGCTTGCTTCCCACGGTGGTTAGCACACATTTATCAACCTTCACTTGGTAAAACGTATCGATCGAATTGACCACCGACTCAGATCGGAACAAATCTTGACAAAGCCCAATATTCCTCCAACGCACAGTAAGGTTGGCTGTGTGGATGAGTCAAAGTAAGCTATTTGTAGTCAAAATGAGCAAAGCATGATTGTCCAACTGACTTGCTTTTCCAGGTAAGAACCACAAAGAAGTGATGGACCTCGTGACTAGAGGAGAATGCATTGATTTCCCCAGTGACTGCCCTGAAAGAGTTTGCACAGTTGTGCAGATGTGTACCCGAATCGACCCATGTGACAGACCCAGCTTCAAGAAACTATGTGCAGATCTAGAAAAAATAATAAAAAGCGACCAATAGATAAAAAAAAACAATATCAGATTTCCTTGGCTGTTACACCTAATTTATCCCTCTGTACAATGTAAATGCAGGGCTGGCAGGATGAACTAAAGGTACGCATACTCACCTCTAAGTTGTCTAGTCTAGGTTCTAATGTCGAATGTAGCTATAAACTGCCATTTCAGTGTTTCACAGCCAGGGTGATTCGTCATTGTGCGTGCCGTCCCACAGATAGATGTAAAAGGCGTGTCCCATCTGCTGGTTTTAGTCTGTGGATGTTAAAGATCTCATGGTGTCCTTTGCAAAGAGTAGGCAGGCTATTGCTGGCACCCTGAACAAATTACAAATTTCTGCCTGAACCAAACATTATATCATGCCACAGCTGCAATCTCAGCAATATTGCAAACAAGCTGCCACAGGCTGCACACAAAATATTGATGACCATAAATACAGCATGACTTGATGAATTATTGCAGGTACCTTCCATAATGGATATTCACCCAAATTCAATTCTTGTATTTTACATATTACTCTGTTAGAAGGATTTAGACAGCATTACCTTGTCATCCTTCCGTTCTTGACTTCCGGTTCTGGGTGTGGAGCGTCGGCAGGTTTCTCTGCCGACTTTCTCAAAGTTGTTTCCAGTTGTTATATGTCCCGTTTTAACTGTTTATTTTCTCACCCACATGTTTCCGTGTGTTCCTAGTTCGGTTTTATTTCAAAAATCGTGCTATTTTGTGAGTTTTCGTCGACCCTGTCTTCCTTGAGACCTACCCATCCTTCCCCTCTCGGTGTACGATCATGTTTATTTGTATTCTCTCCCGATTACCTTCAATTCCTATTTTCCCCACTTTCCGAACGTCCCCCATCCCTCCCAATCTAAACACTCTGTTTCTTGTCTTAAATCCAAAGCAAAAAAACACAAAGCAAACAAAAATTAACGACCTTTCTCCCTGCACACCGACAAGTCCCGATCCTTCTTATTATTATTATTCTCGCTCTTCTTCTTCTTCTTCCTCCTTCTGCCGGCGCACCATCTTTATTCGACTGAGCTGACCCTCTCTCGCCATTACCTTCACGATTTCTTCCGACAACCTTCCATTCCCGAATCTTCCCTATTCTTCAAAAATTACATCAAAAATCAATAATCTTACTTGTATCCTTTCGATCGATACACCTCCTGTAACCACGTGGCTCTCTACTCTTCCTGGTACTTTCCATCGACCCAGCAGCTTCACACTGCATTTACAGTTCCAAATTTCCACGATTTTACTTCAACCGATTTTACACACTTCCACGATTTTACTTCAACCTTCCCTTTTCCGAATGTTACGCAATCCTTATTTAAAATAAATAAATTCACTTTTGACTATACACCTCCCGTAACCACGTGACCTGTTTCCACCCCCTGCGTTTACCGATCCAAATTCACCATTCACCTCACGATTTTTCCACAACACTTCCATTACATAATCTGATGAACAATAATAATCTCAAACAATAATAATAATAACGATCTCTGATAATGCTTCATCTTCCTCTTTCACACGTGTGGTAATCTTTACTGTATCATAATTCACGACTCTTCTTCCATTTAAACAGACTGCTCTCAATTCGACCTTTCCCTCATACCTTGCCGAAAAATTCCAACAGTTACAGCGTTTCTTCTCTCCATTCTCTGAATTCGCCTTTATTGCATCCATCAAGAAATGTGGTTCATCACATCTCTGACGTAAAAAAAATTTAAAACCCCAGTTTGCGATGAGTGTTCACTTTCCATCGACCATTCTTTTTTTCCAACTTCAGTGCCAACTCACCCCTCTCACCCCTCTCACCCCTCTCACCCCTCTCACGCCACTCACCCCTCTCCCACTCTTCTCTCTCCAAGCCTCCCTCCCACCTCTCTCAAAAACTCCCCCCTCACCTTTCTCACTCAACTCTCCCCACTTACCCTTCTCCCACCATTCACCCCCCACTCACCCTTTTCAAAGTTGCCCGCTCCTCCCTTTCATCCACAAACTGTCTCCTTCCCCTGCCCTCTCACCTTCATCAAATCACTCCACCTCCTCAAATCTTCAACTGCCTTCTGCCTCCTCTCTTGCCACCCCCTCTCCCCCAGCACCACAGAGCCTTTTCTCTTCCTCATCCGGCCCCCTCCCCGAGCTATTCTGCAATCTCCCACACTCTTTCAACAACCCTCCTTACCCCCCCCCTCCTCCCTTGTCCTACACTCCCCCTCCCCTCCCACCCATGCACCCAAAGCCTCCTCCCCTCCCTCTTCATTAACAGTGTGGACCTCAAATATCCGGGGCCTTCGCTCAAACCTTTCAGATCTCTCCACACAGGTTGCCACTGACAAACCAGACATAATCTGCCGAACAGAAACTTTCCTCCCTCAAGACATCTCTGACTCCGAAGTATCTCTCCCTGGTTACCCCTCGTCCGGTATGACAGACCTGAGCCTCGTCCTAGTGGAGGAGTTGCTCTCTTCATCAAGACTCCATTCCTCACTCTCCATGCACTGCCCTTACTCCCCCACACCCCTAGGAATACTTCCGGCTACGGCTTCCCCTCCACTCCCACCTCATGTTTATATGTGTACTGTACCATCCACCAAACAGTGATGACTCCATCTACACCTCACTATATGAAAACATGGACCAACTTCTATCTTCTCATCCAAACTCTCTCTTCCTCATATGTGGCGACTTCAATTGTCATCATGCCAGTTAGCTAGGTGTGGGTACCTCTCTCACCGGTCATGGCACTTCAGCAAAAGCTTTCTGCAACTCATTGGGACTGACTCAATCGGTCAATTTCCCGACCCGGATCTCAACCAATGGTACTCCATCTCTTCTGGATCTGACTCTGACAAATTTCCCTGAAAATATCTGCTGTTCTTCCGTCGCTCCAATCGGTTCTTCTGACCACGTCCTTGGCAAAGTAGACATCTCTCTGGCTGTGATCAGAAAACAACCTCACCGCCATCGAGTCTGGCATTTCACTCCAGCAGACTGGCAGGGTCTCCAAGCAGCCATCAAACTTACAGACTGGTCTCCTATCGTTACTTTCTCCAACATCAACTCATCCTGGGAATTCTTTCAAAGAAACTTGCTCTCCCTCATGCACAGATTGATCCCCTCTCGTCATCAGTTTTCCTACCCTTCCTCCCGCCCATGGTTCACTGAAGCTTGTGGTGAGGCAGTTGTCCTGAAACAACTTGCCTTTGCCTCATGGAAAGCAAACCCAACTGAGGATAATCTCAGTTCCTCCTATAAAGCTTGGAACAAGTGTGTATCTACCCTCAGGAGACCCAGAAAACAACATCTTTCTAAGCTCAAGTCTGAACTTTCAAACCTCTCTCCCTCCTCCAAATCCTGGTGGTGTTTAATCAAATCTATTTCTGGTGTATGTTCCCCCTCCATCCCCTCCCTTACCTCAAATGGCCACACTGCTAATACCGCACGTGAAAAGGCTGAATGTCTAAACTCGGTGTTTGCATCAAATCTTGTGTCCAAAACTGATCGCTTTCTCTAGCCACCTGACCCAATTGCATTCAACTGTCCCTGGACTTTGTGTCCTTTTCTACTGACAAGGTGGAGAGCTTGCTGGCAAACCTCTACTCAGATTCAAATTCTGCAACTAAAAAACTGCTCCTCTGCTCTTGCTCACCCTCTCTCTGTTCTATTCACCGGCTCATTTGCTCAAGGTCATCTGCCATCTGCTTGGAAATCAGCAAATATTACTGCCCTGCATAAAAAGTTGCAAAAACAGATCCCTGCAACTACAGACCAATCAGCCTTCTCCCAATCATCAGCAAGGTTATGAAATCCATCATCGCTTCAGACATCAAATCCTTCCTCTTCTCCAATGGCCTGATTTCCGATCATCAATTTGGTTTCAGACCAGGCCACTCTACCCTGGATATGCTGCTTCTGCTCTCCCAACAATGGATGGAGGTCCTCAATGCTGGACATGAAATCAGAGCCATATCCCGAGACATATCGCGTGCTTTTGATATGGTCTGGCACCCTGCCCTGCTCACCAAATTCTTCCTATGGTATCCAAGGCCATCTCCACTCATGGCTCGCAGACTTCCTCTCCTGTCGCAGTCAACGTGTGGCCCTAAATGGAGTTCTTTCATCCCCTTGTCCTGTCCAGGCTGGAGTTCCTCAAGGTAGCGTTCTCGGCCCTGTTCTTTTTCTGGTTTTCATCAATGATCTCTCTGACTCTCTCGAAAATCCTCTATATCTCTTTGCTGATGACTCCACCCTCTGCTGTACCATCTGTCATCCCTCAGACCAGCATGCAGTAGCTTCTTCGCTCACTGCACATTTGGGTAAAATCACAAACTGGTCCAACACGTGGAACTTGTCATTCAATCCAGACAAATTCACACTCTCACTATGTCTCTCCGCAAGTACCATTTAGAACCCCCCGCCCCATCCACTTTCTGCACAATCCTCTGGAAGAAGCCCTTTCTTTCAAACTTCTGGGTCTCACAATCTGCCATGATCTTTCCTGGGAAAGCCGCATTTCAAACCTGGCCTCCAAAGTCAGTCACCGATGGGAATCCTCAGTCGTGCAAAGTCCTTCCTCGGACAACCTGAGCTCCTGACCACTTACAAAGCTTTCGTTCGCAGCCTGATGGAGTACTGCTCTCCCCTCTGGGCTGGTGCTCCTGCTTCCCACCTTTCTCAGCTTCACGCTGTGGAAACCAAGGCATTTCATTGGCATCTCCCGCGATGAGGCTGAGTCCTTTGGCGTCTCACTTTCTCACCGCAGGCAGGTTGATGGTCTTTCTGTCTTCTACCATCTCCTCTCCAGTCTTGTTCCCCCTGGTCTCTCTGTGATTTGTCCCCGCCACATTTCCGCAGGGCGCTCAAGTTCCGCCAACAACCCCCTTCTGGTAAAACTACCAAAATCACGAATCACTGCTCACCTTCACTCTTTCATTCCTCTTTTTCCCACCTTTGGAATAAACTCCCTCACACTGTTCATTCCCATTCTTTCCTCCAGGCCTTCAAAACAGCTGTTCACCACCACCTCTTATCCCCACCATCCCCCATCCAAATCCTTGATCTTTTCTACCCTCGTTAATCCACCCCAAGCCCACCTCCTTCAAATTCCCTGCTTTCCTTCCTGAAAGTCCCTTGAATGTCCATCTTGTATTCCCATTGTTCCCCGCTCCATCCCTCTCCCTTCCACAGATCTCCTCATGTCTCTTTTCCCAACTGTTTTGTCCTTCCCACTCCCACCCCTCTTGTCTCATGCCCCCCTTGCTGTGCGTTGTGTGTTAGCTCTCATACGAGCCTCGACAAGGTATACAAAAAAAAAAAATCCAAACCACAATGGGTGACTGACATCACTTTAATACCACACCAGATGAGGAATGCTGATTTCTGTTCTCCTTTCATGTCAGGAATGAGCCAGCTTGGGTTATACCAATAATCCAATAGCAATATTTTAATTCTCCCCAAACTGGATTTAGTTTCCAAAAGATTAGAATCAATATGCGACTGCTTACTTACCGCTGCTTAATTCAAGTTGCATTTCAATTGTCTATAGCTTCTGGGAAGCCATCCAGGGTTATCACAATGAGGCCACAAAGCTGATATCAGTGGTAAGGACAAATAATTTTGATCGAGTAAACACTTATATCAATAATAACAAAGCAATTTGTGACATCCAGATTTATAATCACCACTAACATCAAGTAAATCTGCAACAATAGTCCTTTTGTTTACTAAGATGATTGTCAAGGAGCACCATACAAGCTGTGACATCATCATTTTGGGGGAGGATGGTGTTTTGTAATACTTACATAATGGAGCATTGTAAAAAGCTAATTATTTATTGGATTCCAAGGATACAAACATCACAATATTCTAGTAAATAAAAAGTTACTGTCACGACTACATGTGCCAGAGGCATGTTCTGCTGGGGGCTTTGGGGCATCCCAAAAGGTCCTCGTACAAATGCGTGAATGACAAGTAATTTGTCGCCTCAATTTCACAATCTTACAGCACCCCATGTTACAGCCCTGACTTGGCTCCGTCAGATTTTCATCTCTTTCCCAAAAGATGATGTCAAGGCCACTGTGAAGCGACGGTTCTGTCAGCTGAATGCACAGTTCTATCGTGATGGCATCACAAAACTACTTCAACATTGGCAGAAATGTGTTGACTACAGTGATGATTATGTTGAGAAGTGAATGGACACCATAGTGGAATAAAGATTTATGCAAGCATATGTCTTTGTTTCATTCAAATATCCTAACCCGTTTTGAAGTAAAAAAGAAAAGAAAGGTACAAGGCATTACTTTTCAGGGTGTCCTCAGACTAATGAACATGTAAGTCAAAAAAAACAAAACAACAAAAACGCAACATCAGCACCCAAAAGACTAAATCTGATCTAGTTTGTAGTTAGTAAGGTAGAGTGGGGGTATGGGTGGGTGGTTATAAAAATTGGCCAAGGGTGGTAGAGATGGTAAATCCAGAAATGGTTAGAGGGTTAAAATAATTAATGCAATTTTCCCAAAAATTGACAGTCAGCCATTTTGACACACTTCTGGTTAAGTGATCAGCATGGCCTCTGCAATTTAACATCCCTACCCTGGCTTAATGTTGAAACCGAGATTTGATAGCATTCTGATCGATGTGTCTAGAGAAGATTTTTTAACGAAATTTAAGAAGTCGGCCATTTTGACATACTCAAAGTCATGTGATCAGAACGAGTTTTGCAATTCCTGTTACCAGTCATGGGAGGAACGTTGCTGCCAAATTTCAGCCGTAACGGCCCAGCGGTTTTGCCGGAAAAATTGAAAAATGAGATGGACGGTGCGTGATGACAACACCTTATCTGGAATTTAAATTCCATAGAAACTAAAAATCTCCAATCAAGCTATCGAACGGCTACATGGCGAATCTGGAGTGGAGAAGTTACTGAGGTGCCGAGAGATTGTGCGATCAGCGCACTGGGAAAATATGAATACCGTATTTGCATGAAGATGAATCTTGTGTTGAGAAAACCAAGAAGACGAATTGTGGCTGCAAAGCTAGGTGGACAAATGTTGAGTGCTTGTATTACAGTGTCAGGTGTTCATTTTTAGCTCACCTGGAAGGTAGTTTCGGGGAGCTTATGGGATGGCGCGTCGTCAGTCGGCCATTTTCTGTCCACAAATACTTGCAACTTCTTCTCTGAAACTACACATACGATTTCGATGAAACTTTACTGCATTCATCACTGTGTATGTTCCAAGGTTTGCTAATGGCATTAAAAAAATCAGACCCTCAGGGGATCGAAGGGGGTTGCCCCCTAAAATAGGTATTTGCTTTCTTATCAGAAACTACACAGGCAATTCTTATGAAACCACCACAACCTTCATCACCTGTGATGTACCAAAGGTTGTTCACGGAATTAAAACGAAACGATCGGGGTCTGAGGGGGGTCGATGGAGGGAGTTTACGGGGTGGGGGATCCCCCCCCCCCCAAAGAGGTATTTGCTTTCTTCGCAGAAACGACTCACACACTTCTGATGAAATATGAATACAACCCAAATCACCCATGATGTACCAAAGTTTGTTCATGGCATGAGAAATCTCAGGCTCAAAGTGAGGTGGAAGGAGGGGGGATTGCCCCCCAGAATATGTATTTGCTTTCTTCTCTGAAACTACATACACAATTTTGATGAAACTTGACCACAATCTTCATTACCCGTGATGTAACAAAGTTTGTTCACACCATTATAAATTTTTAGGTCGAAGGGGGTCTACAGAATAAAATGGTGCACAGTAAAAATAATTGATAACGTCATCGGTCACGTGATTCAGCAGCCATAGTTTTTCTTCTTTAAACCTTTTAAAATCTTCCTCTCTGAAGTGGCTGAACAGAAGATTGTGGCAAAACTTTACACGTATGACCGCCTATCCATGAGGAACTAAAAGATCATACATTTGATATCATAGGTTACATGGTTTGGCAGCAATATTGGATTTACCCTAAAACCTATAAAAATATTTTTTCTCCAGAATGGCTGGACAGATTGAGAGAAAACTCCAGAAAAAATGTTCCCCAAGACTTGGGTGTACAATTTTGCTCAGGAACAATTGATAGGTCACATGGTTTGGCAGCCATATTGTATTGAAGAAAAATATTAATGTTTTCCTCTTAATCAACTGACATGAAACTTCACAATTATGATCTAGTAGTGTGGAATATACATCTTAAATTTCAACTTGATCGGACGCATGGTCTGGCAGACAGAATTTTTTTTTAATTTTTTCAATGTAGGTTGTTTTTCTTTTTCTTTTTTGAAAATGGCTCACTTGGCTGTGCCTGAGTGGGTTTGAGGGTACAGAAGTAGCAGCTGAAATGCAAATCCTATCCAGGTTCCTCCTGATGACTTCATCTTTGCTTTTTGCTTGTTCGGGTTCATTCTGATGACTCCAATGCAGGACTTTACCTATTTGGTCTTCCATTTGATTTGAACTGAAGTTATTTTAATCTCATTCTAAATTGAATTGAATAATAATGAAAAACGTCATGGGTCAGGGTCAGGTGTCCAATCAAAGTGGGGTTGCATCAAAGCGGGACGTCTTGGTACCTGGTCATCACTGCCAGCAGTTATAAAGTGGCAGTTCGAGTTATGTCTTATTAATTACGTAACACACCAGTACACAAACACCACACAAAATACACCAGACAAAACAAGTCCTGGCGAGGGTCTGCAATCGCTGATTGCTCTTTCTAGTTTTCTTGCTTGCTTTCTTGTTTGTCTGGGCAATATCTCAGCTATCCTTTGAACTCGGAAGCTGAAATTTGGTGACTGAAGTGAAGATGTACTTTGTCAAAACAGCATTAAAAAAATTCATCAATTAATTAATTAATATCGATTAATTAATTACTTATTTATTTTCTTTGTCATCTGGACAATATTTCAGGCACCTTTTGAGCTCGGAAGCTGGTAATTGGACACGACAGTGAACAAGTGATTTGGCTACAAAGGGTATTTTTGATTTATTGATTAATCCATTCATCGATTAATTATTCATTTTTCGATGAAGTACTTCATTTTCAAAAAGTTAACAGATTCGGATGAAACAGTGGTGGTTTTGGTACACGGTTAGCCAATTAAGAAAATTAATTGTTTTACTATTAATATTGTTGCGGATTCGCGCCCGCCGGCGTGCTGACGGCCACGTAACTCGAATCGCGGCACGTCGCCCACCGGACGGACAATCCAGTCATGACCCTCTCGGACTAACGCCGGGAACCAGTCACGGGTGGACCTTTCGATCTCACCGCGATCGAGCCAATCAGCCCCCGCGTGGGATAGGGTTGCTCGCCAAATTCGACCTACCTAAGTACCCACGCGGAGGGTAGACCGGGCGATCGCACCTCGCCGCAGGTCGACTTCGGACACGGGCCACTTAAGCGATCCGTTCCGTACTATCGGGATAACCGAGCGGTGTTATCGTCGACCTCGACGGTTCGATTAATTATCGGGCGTATTCAGCCCACTACCAACCCTTTACGTGAAGCAAGATGAGGATTCAATGAAGGAAATGACGAAGCGAAGCGGGAAACAGTTCAACACAAAGCACATTTATTCGCGGCACACGGGAAGCACACATATTCAATTCCACCAAAAGCACACAGAAAAGAAAAACACAATTCAATTTACACAAAAAGCAAAGGCGACAATGCAGATCTAATACCGATTACACGAGCACACGGCAACACTTATACAATTTTACTTCACAGACGGCGCCGACAACACATACCCAAAACCAAGGAAAGAATACCCTCAAGGATGAGGCGGGCCTGAGGCCGAGACCGGGTCGGGCCTACCCGTCTGGTGATGAGACGCGGAGCGGCGATGGTGCCTCAACTCCGCGGGCCTCGCGGGCAGTGTCTGGTAGAGGGTGGGAAAGGGGCCCCCTTGGTCGCACTATCTCAGCGCGGGGGGAAACAGGAGGGGGTTGCTGATGCTCGGGGTATAGAGGATTTTTATTGCCCCGCAACGAGCGTCTCCACCTCGGCCAGGTCGCGCTGTCGGCCTCCCTGGGGTGCAGCTCCCTGCACGACGCGAGCACCCCTCGTCTGCCCTCGCCGCCTCTCCACAGCTCCGTCCCTCCGTTCCGACTCCAACGCACACGACGACCAGCTCCTTCTTGCCAACTCCACCGCCCGCGAAGTCTTGACTCTCTGTTCCCTCTCGACTCTCCTACTCTCTGGACTGACGAACACGGTCGCTTTTTATCAGCCCCGTGGCTTCGCCCTCTCATCTTTGACCCCCTCCCTTCGACCTTTCACCTCGCTCCCCATTGGCCCGAGAAAAAGTGGGCGTGAATGCTTTTTGATCCATAAATTTGCATATATCGATCGCCCTCCAACGCCCTGGAGGCGGGGCCAAATCGCCCCTCGCTCACCGATTGGACGGCAAAAAGTGGGCGTGTGTCGTTTTGATCCGTTTTTGAAGCACAAAATCCGTGATTTTGTACACGCTGTTCGGCGCGCGCCCTGCACGAGTCCAACACCGGTACCCACAGGCGGCGCAAGAACGGTGGCGATGCGACGGTTGCGAAGTGTGACGTGAAGGTCGTGGCGGTTGTGGTGAAGCGGTGGTTGGTGGTGGTAACAATGGCGGTTGGTCCAAATTAAAGATAGTAAAAGAAAAACGGCTATCCTGAAGAGTCGCAGCACGCATAAATGACATGTATTCCCACTAGACAACGGGTTTGGGCCTAACTACACATGTACTTACCGAGATATCTCACCTAAGGGACCTGAATGGTGGTTTGCGAATTTGGTAACCACAACACTACCCCCTCCCCTTTTTACAGACTCGTCCCGAGTCGTCAAATTTTCGTGTGCCATCATGTGTAGTTTTCCCCTAGTACATTTTACCTACGGATCCCTGAGTGCGACATTCATGGTATTCGTGTCCCCAAAATAAATAACCTGAGGGCTGCGTAACTACCTAAACAAACTCACTCACACGGACGACTTAAATAAAATTGCCGGCGCTAAGACATACATGCCGGGGGCGCATTCATATTTACAGTACATCTTAACCTTAACTTACAAATTTTACACTAAACCATGGCCCAGGATCATTGAACTCTGCAAAAGAAAAGCAGTTAGCAGGGAGCCAGGCTGCCCACATGCAGTCTCTGGCTCAAAACAATGCAGGTGACAGGGAACGTGGCTGGCTGCTCACGCGCAGTCCAAGGCCTTCCCTTTTGAACTGAACGCAGTGAACCACAACGGTGCATGGGCTGCACAAACGCAGTCTCCGTGCCAGCTCAAGTGGCACACGCAATGAGCACAACGAATGGATGGATGAACACAAACACGGTGCACGGGCCGCCACTGCAGGCCCGTGTTGTAGCTGCCAACAGGGCAGTTCTCGCAGCTTGCAAACTGTTGCCTTGCGGATCCTGGCGCACATGGAAATGCACAAGGGGGGGGCACAGCAAAAATTGAACGGGGCTGGTGAACGTGGGCAGTGGGCATGGCATGGCAAAGGCAGCAGGCAAACACAGCCCGCAGAAGAAGGCCGCTGCAGGCAAACACAGCCCGCAGAAGAAGGCCGCTGCAGGCAAACACAGCCGGCAGACGAACTGGCCGGCACAGGCCTCGAAGAAAAACAGCCAGCAGATGAACTGGCCGGCACAGGCCTTGCAGAAAAACACGGCCAGCCGATGAAGTTGGCCAGCCTTTGCCGTTCAGTGGAGGTTGGTGGAGGGAGTGCGGTGGTGCTGGCCACTTGGAAGGCGGGCTCGGACCTACCTACCTGTCTCCCTCCCACCTATCGCCTTTGCCTGTCACTGTACATACCCACTCCCTTAATTTGTCAAACCCCAATTTAGCCCCAACTTATTTTTTTGTTGTTTTTATTTTTACTTCCCCACTATAAATCGTCCCCTAACCCCCTTTATCGTCCTTGTTCGGCTAACCTATCCTGTCACCTAGCTTACTCCCAACCCCTACGTTCCCTTCCCGGAGGGGAATAAGGGAGAGCTAGCGTCCTGTCTCGAGGCCCAACTCAAGCCTCAGAATGGCCTCCCCAGAGTTCGGCGATCTTAACACCAAGTGGGTCCAGCGGCCCACAACGAGAGCGAGGGGATGGATGGTGCGGAGGGGTACATCTCCTAATCTACCCTAACCATTTAACTGTTAAACTACCCCGGGGCTTTCAACAAGCGCCTCTCGCTTAAACTATTGGTTCTAACAACCCAGATTCCCGTCGCCTGTGTTGGTGTCCTCACAATTTCGGGCCTCGCCCCCCCCCCCCAATTTTCTCTCCGTGCCCTCACACGGTATCCTGGATGGGACACGTGGCTCCCTTTGGCAGGCACGACCCTCTGCCGATTCTCCCGCTATGGCACCCCCGGGCACTACACTGCCTCCGAGCCTACCAGCTCCCTAACACTGGGGAGTGCCCCCCATGGCACCTCCCCTGAAACGCACACGTGGCAGGCCGGCCTCCCGGGCCCCTTTCCGAGGGTCACCCGTGCCCACAACACTGCCCACGCGGCTAATGGCGCCCCGGGCCCCCGCACCAAGCAGGCGCACCCGTGCCCACTACGCTATCCCGGCCCCCCATGGGCCCTTGGCCTACCACGGCCGACTAGCCTGGTGCCCGGGGTACCCACTCAGCGATACTCACCTTTCGCAGCCACGCTCCCAAGCCCGTCAACAGGGCTCCTGCACCCCTCCAAATGGGTTTCGAGCCTACTTTCTCACCAACAACAAAACGACCTCCATTTTTCAATTTGACTAACCCCCTAACTCACTTTACTCTGACCCCGGGGTTCCTTGGGCGGGAGTCACTCCTCCCCCCAATCACTCATCGCACCATGCATTCCCCATTCGCTCCACTCACACAGACCCGCTGGCCTCACTCACTCAACAAGTACTCACCTCACAACTCACCAACTCTTCAACACACACACACCGCTGAACTCTGCCATCCTCCTAACTACATCCCCTAACTAACTCGTGCTCCCACGTCGTCCCTTAAACTAGTAGCACGTTCCATTTAACCTACGTAGCTAAGCTACGTCCCCACTACACATCCAAAGTCTGTCTCTGTCTCCAAATAAATCATTTTATTTCCCAACCTAAATCTGGCTACAATCCCTCTAACTAATCCATTCCACGGACTCCATGAGGACTTACCCCTGCCCCATGAAGTCGGTCTAACTAAGCTAACCCTTCCCCCTAACTAGTTTCCATCCTGTGCCCAGGAATCCTGTGCACCCGAAAGTGAAGCTTGCTGTTTTTTTTTTTTTCATGCGCAGCACCTGCGCGGCAACTCGCGCACTTTACACCTGCCTGTGACGTCATGCAGCTGCACGTGTTCCTCGTCCCTCCTTGGACGGTACCATCCGGCAGAGATATCCCTCCTGCCGGATTCCAACCCCACGTGCAGCCATGGCGTCACCGTGCGCATAAAAAAAAAACACAAGCCCCACGTCTCGAGGGGTTCCCCACGCGAACACATGTGCTTTGCCCGTTGGAGCTGAACACACACGATCGCGTGGAGAACCCGTCCGGTCCAAATCCGTTTACCTGCCTAAACTTTGTCCGTCCGCGGGATCAGCAAATCCACCGCGTGCGTTTCCGGACCGGGACTTCACTCTCGCAAGCGAGCACGTGGTGGCCTCGTGCGTTGCACAGCACGGACCGCGTGCTCACTGCTGGGTGAACCCGGCACGGTCCTCGAAACAACTACAGCCGCTACTCGGCTTTCTCTCCTCTGTCGCCGTCTCCGTCTCCATTCCACACACGCATACCTGCGTGTTACGACGCACACAGTCCACTCCATCAGATTCACACCGGGAGACGCGGCTGCGTGCTCCCGCATGCCAACCGACATCTCCCTCACATACCGCTCTCTCACACACACGGTCTCCCTTGCACACAGCGACCTTGCACACGGCCGTTCACTCACGCGTGCGGGGCACTCACCCGCGGTGCCTCACTCGCACTCCGTGCCTCATCCACACACGCGGGGGCACTCAACCGCTGTGCCTCATCCACACTCCGTGCCTCACTCACACACGCGGGGGCACTCACCCGCGGTGTTTCACTCACACTGGCCGTTTCATCCACACACACGGCCTCACTCACACACGGTGCCTCATCCACACATGGCGTGCTGGGAAGCACGCACTCCGGCACAATCGCCACCACACCAATCACACACGGGGTCGCTTCCACACACGGGGACGCACTCACACCTTGCACCACACACACAGGGACAACCACACTGGGGATTCGTGTCCCCACAAGGGTCTCCGGGGCCTCTACACCCCCCAAGCTCTCCGTGCACCCGTCCACAGCACCCGTCCCCTCAACCTCGCAAAGCACGACCGAACTCACCTGGTCGTGACTCGCCTCAAGGGGGCAGACTCCCTCCCCTCGTTCCTGGAGGAGGCCATCCAGGTGCTCGCACTGGGTCCCTACACAGTCCGCCAGCTCAACCTCACTATCCTCCACTACCTCCGTGTGTGTGTGTGCGTCACTTACCCCGTCTTCATCGTGTTGTCTCTATTTTTTCTGTCTCCCGTGTCTCTATACATTTATAAGTTTCTGTCGTCGTCACCTCGTGTCTCGTCTCACACGTTTTGGTCTCCCCATTTAATTTTTCCCTCTTGGTCACCGTCGATTCCTCTGTCACGACCCTCGCCCAACACGCCCCCCGAATTATTTTTTTACCCGCCTCCACCGCGGGCCTGTCAGCCGTTGCACCCCCTTCCAGCTCGTTTGCTTCCACACGTGGAGTCGCCATTCCTATCTCCTTGGTCACGGCCTTCATGCCCGCCTGCAGGCATCGGCCCATGTTCTGCGTCTCACCCCGCAGCTTTATCGTTTCTTCCTTCATTTGCTGTGTATTCGCATCCATCTTTTCGATCATTTGTTGTGTATTCGCATCCATCTTTTCGATCATTTGTTTGTTCATGCCTTTCATTTCGTTTTTCATATTCGCTTCCATCTTTTCGATCATTTCCGCATTCATCTTTGCCAGCATGGTGAATAGCTGGGCCATGTCGGGTGCGCTTGGGTGAGCCGTTTCGGCAGGGATCGGGGAAGGGTTTTGGTGGAGAGGGGGGGGGGGAGGTGTCATACACCGCGGCCGCTGCCGCACCCATTTTGGGCTCTGGGTTCAGTTGGGCGAGTCCGTGTTCCTGCACAATCAACATTTCCTGCTCGGGGATTCCATCCTGGACCATGGATTCTACACATTCTACATCCATTTCTAATACCCCCGGCTCCCGCTCGCCTTGAGACGTCATCTTGCTTCTCGTGAAGGGTTAATTTGCTCGCTCGTAATTTGGAGGGAATCGGGGGTCGCTTCTCTCACCCCTGGACCGATTCCCGTGAATTTAGCCGGAGACAGGAGAGCCCGTTTTCCTGTTCTCCGATACCAGTGCCGTGAGGAGGGCGATGGGTTTGTATCGCACGACCTGACACCAGTGTTGCTGATTCGCGCCCGCCGGCGTGCTGACGGCCACGCAACTCGAATCGCGGCACGTCGCCCACCGGACGGACAATCCAGTCGTGACCCTCTCGGACTAACGCCGGGAACCAGTCACGGGTGGACCTTTCGGTCTCACCGCGATCGAGCCAATCAGCCCCCGCGTGGGATAGGGTTGCTCGCCAAATTCGACCTACCTAAGTACCCACGCGGAGGGTAGACCGGGCGATCGCACCTCGCCGCAGGTCGACTTCGGACACGGGCCACTTAAGCGATCCGTTCCGTACTATCGGGATAACCGAGCGGTGTTATCGTCGACCTCGACGGTTCGATTAATTATCGGGCGTATTCAGCCCACTACCAACCCTTTACGTGAAGCAAGATGAGGATTCAATGAAGGAAATGACGAAGCGAAGCGGGAAACAGTTCAACACAAAGCACATTTATTCGCGGCACACGGGAAGCACACATATTCAATTCCACCAAAAGCACACAGAAAAGAAAAACACAATTCAATTTACACAAAAAGCAAAGGCGACAATGCAGATCTAATACCGATTACACGAGCACACGGCAACACTTATACAATTTTACTTCACAGACGGCGCCGACAACACATACCCAAAACCAAGGAAAGAATACCCTCAAGGATGAGGCGGGCCTGAGGCCGAGACCGGGTCGGGCCTACCCGTCTGGTGATGAGACGCGGAGCGGCGATGGTGCCTCAACTCCGCGGGCCTCGCGGGCAGTGTCTGGTAGGGGGTGGGAAAGGGGCCCCCTTGGTCGCACTATCTCAGCGCGGGGGGAAACAGGAGGGGGTTGCTGATGCTCGGGGTATAGAGGATTTTTATTGCCCCGCAACGAGCGTCTCCACCTCGGCCAGGTCGCGCTGTCGGCCTCCCTGGGGTGCAGCTCCCTGCACGACGCGAGCACCCCTCGTCTGCCCTCGCCGCCTCTCCACAGCTCCGTCCCCTCCGTTCCGACTCCAACGCACACGACGACCAGCTCCTTCTTGCCAACTCCACCGCCCGCGAAGTCTTGACTCTCTGTTCCCTCTCGACTCTCCTACTCTCTGGACTGACGAACACGGTCGCTTTTTATCAGCCCCGTGGCTTCGCCCTCTCATCTTTGACCCCCTCCCTTCGACCTTTCACCTCGCTCCCCATTGGCCCGAGAAAAAGTGGGCGTGAATGCTTTTTGATCCATAAATTTGCATATATCGATCGCCCTCCAACGCCCTGGAGGCGGGGCCAAATCGCTCCTCGCTCACCGATTGGACGGCAAAAAGTGGGCGTGTGTCGTTTTTGATCCGTTTTTGAAGCACAAAATCCGTGATTTTGTACACGCTGTTCGGCGCGCGCCCTGCACGAGTCCAACACCAGTACCCACAGGCGGCGCAAGAACGGTGGCGATGCGACGGTTGCGAGGTGTGACGTGAAGGTCGTGGCGGTTGTGGTGAAGCGGTGGTTGGTGGTGGTAACAATGGCGGTTGGTCCAAATTAAAGATAGTAAAAGAAAAACGGCTATCCTGAAGAGTCGCAGCACGCATAAATGACATGTATTCCCACTAGACAACGGGTTTGGGCCTAACTACACATGTACTTACCGAGATATCTCACCTAAGGGACCTGAATGGTGGTTTGCGAATTTGGTAACCACAACAATATTTATTTTAATAATGTAATTAATCAATCAATTATTGTACACCACTCCCTCCCAATTCAGTCTTCATGTGCTGCACGGTGGTATAGCCCAGTACCAAAGGTGCCCTAGCAATGTCTCGCGCTGGAGGATTTGTTATTTATTTATTTGGCATGCGAGTGGTGTACTTTGAATGTACCTCAACTTGTTTGATTTTATTGTGAATTACCTGATCGTTTTTACAAGCACTTGATCGTTTTTAACAAGACAACACAAATCGGACCAACTTGATGGTACAGCAACGATCAGGTCCATGGTGTGTTCAGTTACCAAGCAGCTTGCTCGTGCTTGCCAAAGCAGCCGTTCCTTTTCAACTGTTTTAAAAGCAGTGATTACTTGAGTGCTGGTCACTCGGCGAGCACTCTACAATAAACTTCGGTGGAGTGTGTACAAACTCATTCCTTCCTCCCTATCCTGGTGTGGGTTTGATTCCCAGAGATGCTCACTCTTAGCAAGTGTGGCAAGTATGACCAAAATCCCTGAACATGAAGAAGGCCTTTGTCTTACAGTGATGGTAATTAGCTCGTTTCTGGGTTTTATTTATTTGTGGTCGTTTTTAACCTCTTATTTGAGACTCCAACTGGAGGATGGGAGGATGTTGCGTTTTGAGGAGAATCAGGTCCAGACCACAGTACAGAACGCTTTATTCCATCTCTGGCATTTCTCTCTACTCTTTTTCTTTACTCAATACCACATTGCATTGTGAAACGCCCTAATGTGTCGAAAGTGCAATTAGCATTTTAATCGTAATTTTTCGAATTGTTCACAACAGTGGAGGCTTTCTTTATTAATATACCTGTTGGAGGGTTTGTTTCTACAATTGGTGCCCCCAATTTTAATGGGACCTCAGTTTCTTAGACCCCTCGGAGGACCATTTAGTACGAAAGGAGTACTAAAGGACCATTTAGGGTTTTTAAAATTCCTTTTACTTCTGTTAATTTCCAAGCTGTATTTCGGATCCCGCTGTGACTTTCGGAATGACATTTTGCATCAATAATGTGAATAGAAAGGTTGCGGGGCTGACATTTTTTTGACCTTGACTTAATTTTTTAATGTCATGACAATTAGAGATAAACTTTTGTTTCAAAATTTTTTTTTTTACCATAACTTGACGAAGTGTGGTGATCAGACCGAAATTACTTTCGAGATGGCCTAAGCCCTAAAGTAAGCTGCATTTACATAATACACCTCCGAGTTAAAGGTCAAGGTCAAATGGCGATCTGAAAAAAAAGTTTTTTGTCATCGCTCAATTTTGCCAATATGGAATCTTAAAGACTGCTTGGCCTTCCAAAATGTTCTTGCAGCATAATAATGTACCTGTACTGAAGTTATGCACCTGATATTTGATTAGTCATTGACAAAAAAAAATTCAGATTGTGACCTAATTGACAAAAAAAATTCAGATTGTGACCTAATGAACAACAAAAAAAAAAACGTTTTCACAACTTGAATTACAATTTTCCTTCGATTTTCATGATGTTGAGTTTTATGGATAGCTTGTAGATGGGAACACATTTTCTTAACTCACACTCTATCCCTAAATGGTGAAGGCGAAGGTAATATGGCCATCATTGGATCACGGGCTTACCCTTAGCAATCGGACATCTCATTTCAATCGATCTTCTTTTGTAAGTAAGTAGCACACGACTACTGCTAGTTGCGCCATTTAATGGGAAAGCAGCTGTGCTGCTGATGCAGTGCCCCCTGTTACTTAGAGCAGGAATTTGTAATTTTTTCAGAATGCTGGCGATAACTCGCTGTTGGATCTTTAACATCCACCGACTAATGCTGACAGACGAGACGCATGTAAAGTCGATTAAATGTTTTTAAGCAGTGATCCAAGGCTAATGGAGGAGCCCATGTGTTGACTGCTCCATCATCACAGGTGAGATGAAAGCCCAAGGAAGAGATCCAAGAAAATGTTTCGACAACCATGAATTTTTCCAAAACTTACAAGGATATTTGTTTATAATAATAATAATTATAGTTTGCTCTTAATTTGACGAAGACAGCCGTTCACATGTAGACAATTACACCTGGAAGAGTGAATTTGTTTATTGTGCTGATGTCGGTGTTGCTCGCACAGCAACCGTAATCTGATCTCTCAAGGGATATGTAAGAAAACCAGAGCATCCGCAGTTTAGGCAGGAATTTGTTGACATTGCCAGAGATAATTTGCCTCCACTTCAATAAAATATCCCATGTTGTCCATCTTATGCTACCATACACGATAGCCAGCTAAATATCCTTAGGACGGTGTGGTGGCTCATGCAACACCTTATCTGAAAATGTAGTTATGCCAGGAATCAAACCCAGACAAGGTAGCTCTAAGATAAATGCACCCCCCTCCCCCTGCACCGTATTGGTACACCTGACAAAATACAACAAACGGAATTTGAACCTGGGCACAAAGCACGTTGAGCCAAGTCCTGGGGTGGGATGGGAATGCCAATGAGACAAACTCAACGTTGTAAGAAACATTATGTACAAAAGTCCATTCATGAAACATGACGAGGAAATTCCAGAAATAAATGAGTAACAGTTACTTACATTGCAACAAACAGGGAATAAACAAAGTACTTTACAGCAGCAGAGTTTTTATTTTGGTAACACAATATTTAATAATCAGAAATATAATTACAAGGTGGGGAACGGCATACCATAACTCATTTGGCAACTTTGAAAGGAGAGGACAAAGCACAACGGTTTAATCAGCAATAAATTAATATATATAAACGAGACAACACAGATTTGTATTTAAATACACTCACAAGAAGCCCATTGAGGAAAATGAACAGCCAATGCTGTGAAGAAGATGGCGAGGAACCACATTATAAAGATTCTTGATATTCATTATCTTCCCCCTGCTTTGCAGCATAAGAGCCGAGCCACATTTTTTCACCCTTTCCTAACTTTGGGCCAGATGTTGTGTTTCCTTCCTTGGTAATTCCAGCTTTCTTTAGATCCTTATTCACCTTTTGCTTTCATCTGGTTCTCAATCTACCTCCTGACCTTCTACTGTCCATCCTACATAGTTATATTCTTTTCACTTCTCTTTCATCCTCCATTCTAACAATGCATCCCAAAAATTCCAGTCCAGTTCTACTATTGTTGCACTCACTGGAATTTAAAATCGTTCTCTGATATCTTCATTTCTTTTTAACAAGTGCATTTGCAAAAGAATCTCCTCCATTTTTGTAAAGGATTACAAGGTTTGTACAACCACATACAAGCATTTAACTTAATTACCAAACACACCATGCATGTTATTTACACCGAAAGGTCGGCAGGATGGCCGAGAGGTACATACACTCTCCTGTAAGCTGTCTATCCAGGGTTGGAACCCCAACCCAGCCATAAACTATCATTCTGATGTTTCGCAGACAGGGCGATTCATCAATGTGCCTCAGACGGATGTTAAACTGGACGTCACATCTGCCAGGATTAGTTGGTGGACGTTATAGATCCCATGGTGTCCTTCACAAAGGGGAAGCGAGCTATTGCCGGCATCATGAACAAATCGCAAATTTCTATCCAAACCAACAAGGGGCTGTCCGACAGCAACGGATTGGAGTGTGAGCATCAGCAGCAGAGCCACGCTCTCAACCGACGATGCTGTGCTGCACACGAACTAAGATTTACACTGAATTATACAATTACGAAACAATTTAACACCTTAAGCCTCACACAAAATACAGGTGAGAGAGGAAAAGGTGTTTGTTTGATTTCAAATCACAAGCAAGCGTGACTCCTGCAGCACAATCCATCATCTCATCAAGATCAAACTTAATCTCAACCACATCAGGACTCATCTGGAGGTTTGCATGTGACTACAACAAATTTCAATTGATTCTTTAAAAAAAAACAAAATTACACAAACAAAAAAAAAAAATCAATGCACATTCCACGAACTTGTGAACATAAGTAGAGCAATCTGTGGAAAGTTTACCAACGATATATTTTTAGCGAGGTAAAGGAAGGACTTTGAGAGAAACAAGAATGATGAGAAAGCTGTCAAAGTAAGGGCTGGGGTCGAAAGGTCAGCACAGAATGAAGATTGAAACGCAGCGAGCAGTTGTCGAGCCGAGGTCCATGAAGGTCTTCAAGTCAAATCTCAATCAGGAACGAATCTTCATTTGGGACGCAGGACGAATCGAGCACGTCGACCTTTCATTCGCGTCGGTTGGAATCCAGGCACATGACGTCCGAAAAGGGAGACGAACGACACACACACACACACACACACACACACACACACACACACACACACACACACAGCACACACACACACACACACACACACACACACACACACACACACACACACACACGGCGCTGGTTCCAGCCCATCGGGACGGGCTAGTTGAAGAGGAGGTCATCGTCTTGGTTGGCGTCGAGGAGGCTGGGCGCCTCGAGAGGAGGCGGTTGGTTCTTCTTGGCTCGTTCCGCCTCTGCCTTCGCCTTCAGCAGTTTCTTCTTCTCCTGAATCTTCTTGAGCCGGTAGAACTCTTCCCTTTCGCGCTCGTCCAGCTCCGAGATGATGTACGACAAGGTTCGCTCGATTCGCGGGATGATCACGTGCTCGATGGCGTTCACCCTGCGGTTCGTGATCTTGATCGCCTCGTCCAAGGCCACGAAGGACGTTTGCAGAGAGGCGAGTTCGATGAGCAGCTCGACGGCCTTGGCGTAGTTCTTCTTGAGCCTGGCGAGTTGTTCGCCGCCACGGGCAAGCCCGGTCAACTCGTACGTGTCACCACCTTCGGAGTATTGCTCGAACACCGGAAGGTTCACTCCCGCCACGTTGTCCTTCTTGGCCTTCACCTTCACCTGAGCTTTGGTAACGTTTTGGATCACCATCGGGCTGAAGTCTCCGGCCGTGAACTTGGCTTCGGCGAGGGAGAAAGCCGCTTCTCGCATGACTTCGCCCATTAGGGTCTTCGTGTCCACGATCTTTTTGAGGATCTGCCGAAAGCGCAACGACAGCGCGTCCGCTTTCTTCTTGAGGAGGTTCCGGCCGGTTTGCGCTCCTTTCAGACGTGCTTTCATCACCGTCTGGGCCATGCGAGATGGGAATACGTCAATGCGATCGGTACCCGACATTGTTTGTTGGTAAAAAAAAAATCTTCAACTGCCCTTTGATCGCTCGAGACGACGTATAAAGCGAAGTCGAGCTTTGCCGGAAGAAAACTTGCCTTCCGGTTCACTCGGAATAGGAAATCGATTTTTTTTTTTTTTTTTACAACGTTTTACATCATCAAGTATTTAATATGGAATAGGCAAAGCCTAGAAGCGAACGTAGAATTCTTCTTACATTCGCTTCTTAAATATATCAAATTAAACCGTCTTTTTGCTATGAATAAATAAATATTACTTTAACATTCCCTTCACAACAACAACTACACCGCCTAGAACAGGATCTCATCTGGAAGAAAAAAAACATCCTCAACATAACCTTCACAACAACAACTACACCGCCTAGAACATGAACTCATCTAAAAAAATTAATATTACCTCAACATTACCTTCACAACGACAACTACACCACCTAGAACATGAACTCATCTAAAATATTAATATTACCTCAACATTACCTTCACAACGACAACTACACCGCCTAGAACAGGATCTCATCTGAAAAAAAACATCCTCAACATCACCTTCACAACAACAACTACACCACCTAGAACAGGGTCTTCTTCTTCTTTCGGCTGCTCTCGTTTGGGGTCACCACAGCGGATCATCCGTATGATCCGCATAGTGATTTGGCACATGTTTTACGCCGGATGCCCTTCCTGACACAACCCTGGTCGCCTCTTACGACACAGGGACATGGCACACCTATTTTAACCGGGGTATACACCGGCCCAGTACACTGGTACTCATTTCGCCGACCTCGGAAGGATGACAGGCTGAGTCAACCCCCTGGTGTATTAATTCAGTGGCCCAACAGGGCTTGAACTCAGGACCTTTTGGATCCCAAGCAGCTGCCCTACCACTGCGCCAACACCAGGCTTGCCGCCGAGAACAGGATCTCATCTGAAAAAATAAATATTACCTCAACATTCCCTTCACAACAACAACTACACCACCTAGAACAGGATTTCATCTAAAATATATATATATATATATATATATATATATATATATATATATATTACCTCAACATTACCTTCACAACAACAACTACACTGCCTAGAACAGGATCTCATCTAAAAAAAAAAAATATTACCTCAACATTACCTTCACAACGACAACTACACCGCCTAGAACAGGAACTCATCTGAAAAAATAAATATTACCTCAACATTACCTTCACAACAACAACTACACCGCCTAGAACAGGATCTCATCTAAAAAAAATTAATACTAGAAGTGAACGTAGTATTCTTCTTACATTCGCTTCTGACTTTACCTATAACTTGTTCACAACTGTTACGCAATTTCCGGCTACTTCAAAATCAGCGATCAAATCGACGCACAGCACCTTGACGTGACATCAATTTGGAAAACCAGCGACAAAACAATCTAAAAAAAAAAATGATCACGTTAAGTGGAACCCCCGAATTTGCCGCCGTCCACTACACCTGCTGAAATAGTTTTCCCTCACTTATTGTAGTTTGGACTTGTATAATTCAATTTAAAATCAATACGATAAGAAAACTCGATAATAATTCGATTTGTACAGCTTAATTTACACTAAAAACAATAGGTTTTTTATATCCTTATACACCGCTTCAAAAAGGAACATTTTTCTAAAATAGTTTGAAACACCCATATCTATTCAAATTTAAGGTATGTGTTCTAATAGCAAGCAGCTTGTAGAGTGCTTGTCAGAAGCACTCCGTCCAAACGGTTGAAAAGGAACGTCTGGCTTAGCAGGCGATGTAACAAGCTTGTTGATAATGGGACACGCTCCTGCTCTCGTGATCAAACGGCAACAATAAAACTATTTGAATAAATCACCTCGAGGTAATAATGTGACAATAGAAGAAATACCAAAAAAAAAAAAGTGTGAGGAGTCATAAATTCGCCTTCACTGCGTACGTAATAAACATATAAATCCGATGTTAAAAAAAATAGAAAAATCTTTCGACCTTTTTTTTTGCTTTTTCGTAATGGAGCTTTTTTGAATGAATGTGAACAATACTAGTTTCGTTTGATTCTTCATTTTTCGATGAAAAACAAAAACAAAAAAAAAGGAATCATTGCCGATTCCTATACACCGCCTAATGAGAATTCAAAAGTTGCTCTGCCAATGACGTGGAAATGATAAAATGAGGCCAAAATGAGTTTAAAATAAAATAAACAACAAGGCATTCAATAGAAGGTAAAAAAATTTTTTTAAGGAATTAAGCTTTGAGATACGAACTTCAGCACCCAGTCAACCGAGAGGAAAACGAATCGATTAACGGGGGAAAAGACAACAAATCAAAGTAACATCGACATGAGGTAATGTCGGGGAAAGAGAGCGGGAGGCCTGATGAAACTTGTTAGTGAAGCTCAAAGTGAGAATGGAAATGAAAAGCATGAAAGCGGTGAAGAAACCAAATGACAACCGTTCTGACCACGTGACGAAACGAGCCAATGAGGGAGAGGCTTTCGGCGTCGCGTCTTGGACGAAGATGGCATCGAGGAAAGAACGGCACGAAGAGTAGGAAAGCCATTAAATTAAAGCTGGTCCCGCTCTATGGGCTTTGTTGTACTAAAGCACGCAGAATCCTGACTTCCCAGTTCGATACTGCTCATTGCTCTTCATTCCTGATCATTGTTATCCGTACTTGGTCATTGTCGACCGTTGTTGTGCCACCTCGGTGACCCCGACAGTCCCGTGCAGGTCCGAGGAGACCAACACTGGGGTTTGAGGCGGCGCGGCTGAGCCGCGCTATCGCTATCGAGCTTGGAAGCCTTTGCTGTCGGACAGTCCCGGGCGTTTCACATCACCCGGTCAATTGCTCATTGAATCATACCTCTACCCTACGACGTATGACTGCATGGAAGTCCTTTGGACCGCATGATGTACCTACCACCCCGCCCCACCACTCCTTTATCGCTGGTATCCTCACACTACTGCGTGGTGCCCTCTCCCCAATCCCCACCACTGTGTTACCACATGATGCTCCCCACCACTTACTCACTGTATGGTGTCTTGGGTCTGACGTCATAACTAAACTACATGGCGTCCACCGTCAAGATCATAACTGAATGGTGTCTGCCCCCCATACCTCCCTCAGAAAAACACACACACACACACACCATCCCCCAACATCATAACTGAATGGTGTCTGCCCCCCATACTCCCCTCAGAAAAACACACACACACACACCATCCCCCAACATCATAACTGAATGGTGTCTGCCACCCATACCCCCCTCAGAAAAACACACACACATACATACACAAACACACACACACCATCCCCCAACATCGTAACTGAAATGGTTGTCCACCCCAAACATTATAACTGAATGGTGTCTGTCCCTCCACACCATAGCCGGATGGTGCCCTGGGCCCAACATCATATCCACATATTGTCTACCCTCCAACACCATAATTGCATGAAATTCCAACACCCCCAACCACCCCTTAACCACATGATACCCTTTTCCCAACACCAATACAGTATAGTTTCATCCATGCACCGAAAACTGTATGGTGTCCATCCCCAACATCATGACTGAATGCTGTCCCCAATACCGACACCACAACTGAATGCTGTCCC
Organism: Eptatretus burgeri; assembly: GCF_056783735.1. Lineage (NCBI taxonomy): Eukaryota > Metazoa > Chordata > Myxini > Myxiniformes > Myxinidae > Eptatretus > Eptatretus burgeri. The sequence continues at coordinate 49,419,296 of NC_140964.1, forward strand.
CCTCCCTCCATCTCATCACCACACAGTGCCCTCCTCAACACCATCACTGCATTGTGTGCAAACCTCCCCTCTCTACCCTTTCTGGATCCATTGCTGCATGGTGGCACCCACTGCATGGTCTTTCTCTCACTTTGCACATTTTCGTCTTTTTTTTTTTCTTCCCTCCATTCTGCTCAAAATCCTCATGAGTATCCATCCCTGCTACCCACTCATTGATACTTTTGTTTGGTTCTGTTATCCTTTCCCTCTTATATTTATTTATTTACTCCTCTCTTTTCATGTGGTGGTCTCTGAGATCATCTCTCTCTCTCTTTCTCTCTTTCTCTCTTTCTCTCTTTCTCTCTTTCTCTCTTTCTCTCTTTCTCTCTTTCTCTCTTTCTCTCTTTCTCTCTTTCTCTCTTTCTCTCTTTCTCTCTTTCTCTCTTTCTCTCTTTCTCTCTTTCTCTCTGTCTCTGTCTCTGTCTCTGTCTCTCTCTCTCTCTCTGTCTCTCTCTCTGTCTCTGTCTCTCTCTCTCTCTCTCTCTCTGTCTCTGTCTCTCTGTCTCTGTCTCTCTCTCTGTCTCTGTCTCTCTCTGTCTCTGTCTTTCTCTCTCTCTCTTTCTCTCTCTGTTTCTCTCTCTGTTTCTCTCTCTGTTTCTCTCTCTGTTTCTCTCTCTGTTTCTCTCTCTGTCTGTCTCTCTCTCTCTCTCTCTCTCTCTCTCTCTTGTTCCTCTCTCTCTCTCTCTCTCTCTCTCTCTCTCTCTCTCTCTCTCTCTCTCTCTCTCTCTCTCTCTCTCTCTCTCTCTCTCTCTCTCTCTCTCTCTCTCTCTCTCTCTCTCTCTCTCTCTCTCTCTCTCTCTTGTTCCTCTCTCTTGTTCCTCTCTCTCTCTATCTCTCTCTCTCTCTCTCTCTCTCTCTCTCTCTCTCTCTCTCTCTCTCTCTCTCTCTCTCTCTCTCTCTCTCTCTCTCTCTCTCTCTCTCTCTCTCTCTCTCTCTCTCTCTCTCTCTCTCTCTCTCTCTCTCTCTCTCTCTCTCTCTCTCTCTCTCTCTCTCTCTCTCTCTCTCTCTCTCTCTCTCTCTCTCTCTTGTTCTCTCTCTCTCTCTCTCTCTCTCTCTCTCTTGTTCCTCTCTCTCTCTCTCTCTCTCTCTCTCTCTTGTTCCTCTCTCTCTCTATCTCTCTCTCTCTCTCTCTCTCTCTCTCGTCCTCTCTCTCTCTCTCTCTCTCTCTCTCTCTCTCTCTCTCTCTCTTGTTCCTCTCTCTTGTTCCTCTCTCTTGTTCCTCTCTCTCTCTCTCTCTCTCTCTCTCTCTCTTGTTCCTCTCTCTCTCTCTCTTGTCTCTCTCTCTCTCTCTCTCTCTCTCTCTCTCTCTCTCTCTCTCTCTCTCTCTCTCTCTCTCTCTGTCTCTCTCTGTCTCTCTCTCCCTCCCTCCTGCCACTTCCGATAATTCCTTAGGGAATCTTCTGGCCTTTTCTGATTCTCCCATTACACTGAAGCCTTTTTCCTCCTCATGCAGGTGAGGATGCCTGGTTAACTGAGGATTTCACCTGCTCCAGCAATCTTCGGCATCATTCTAGTCATTGTTCCACCACCTCTGCTCGGCAAGTAAGGAGCTTTACTCTTGCTTCACTGTGATACGTTTGTGGACCAGAATTAGTTGGTTTAGAATCTTATTAGCCCGCCTCCCCAATAAAATTGCTTTTAGCCCATCAAGTGTGTGTGTGTGTGTGTGTGTGTGTGTGTGTGTGTGTGTGTGCGTGCGTGCGTGCGTGTGTGCGTGCGTGTGTGCGTGCGTGCGTGCGTGCGTGCGTGCGCGCGCGCCTGTCTTTCTGTCCAGGCAATAACTCTTTTGCCATTTAAGATTTTGTCAGCAAATTTTCAACAAACCTTTAATATGAGGATGTGGAGAAAATAATTAAAAATTGGGTGAAAATGTGGAAGGCAAAGTCATAATGACTATAAAAGTCCTCTTTCGCCCCGTCGCAGCACGTCAAGCGCGAGGCGTTACATTTGTTTTTCATCGCTTCCGAATTTATTTATTTGCATTGAACTTGAGTGTGTTTGCTCAGGCATAACATTTTTACCAATTAAACTTTTGTCATCAAATCTTCAACAAACCTCTATGATGAGAATATGGAGAACACAAATTAATAAAACTGGAAGCACCCGCTCCCTAAGGGAGCGGTCAGGGGGTCATGTTATTATCCTTATTCAAACGTGTAATTCAAAATACCTCTCACTGCATAATTCAAAAACCCTAACTGCACTGGAAAATGTGGGGATAGAAATACTTTCTTGTACTGTGAAAGGTGTGGACTTGTAATACCCTCTCCCACCTGAAGCAGCACTGAACGACACACATTTACATAGACAATTTGCATTACCCACCCCCCCCCCCAACCTCCCCCCTCTTCCCCTCACAAGACCACCGGCAAAGATAAAAACACCCCTTTACACTCATTGGGGTCATGCTCATCCTATGTAGCAAGTCAGCCCAGAACTGTAGGACGAGTAGTACGACACACACACACACACACACACACACACACACACACACACACACACACACACACACACACACACACACACACACACACACACACACACACCGGTCTGTGATTTATAGTAACGATAAAAATGTCCAATTTTTTTATTTTTAACTGTCATTTTCGTCGAGTTTAGTTTTGAGTACAAATCAGACCTAAACAGGCTTTGCATTTTGAATTGCTTTCTTGGGTTGTAATTCGTTGCCAAAATTAACGGGAAATTGAACTCAAAATTTGGAAACTGTGAATTACTGCATCTGATCAATATGAAGTTTACTTTGCTTCATTAATTTTACAAAATAGATCATTAAGCAGCAATATGAAAGCCAGCTAATTTTTGTGGAAGCCACTGCAACTCGCCATTGGGAGTCCTTCTCCTTGGCTGTTGACCATGGTGGAGGTTGGACGGCGCATGCGCCTTTGCCCCAAATCTGCCGTGTAAAATTATTTTCACATCAGGAAAGTCACAACAAAAACTTTCAATTATAAATCAAATTGATATAAAAAGATGAAACACACCCATTTTTCGCAAGCTGAGCGAGCACTGTGATGTATGGCACACGCCACATGGAATGTAGAAGTCCTGATGTAAATCCATTCCGTAAATGCCGCAAGACAATTTTCATATACGGAATGTATTTAGGGCTTTGCTTATTTATGATAGGGCACCCAAATTTCTATCACTTTTCTTCTTCTTTAAAAATGAAATTGAGTGATCCTGCTCTGTAGCATCTTGCTATTATATGTTGGTGTCCATCCTATGCATGCAAACCATTTATTTACTTCTTCTTCTTGCATATGGCAGCCTGGCTGCTGGGTTGTTGTCATTTTGTTGGGGCACAACTATGCCGGTGATGCTGTGCCCCATACCAATACACTGATACTCATTTCGCTGACCTCAGATGGATGACAGGCTGAGTCAACCCCACCTGGTGTTAATTCGGCAACCAATGGGACTCAAACTCAGGACTCTAACATCCAAAGCCAGCCACCCTAACCACTAAGCCAATACCAGGCTATTTATTTACTGTAACTACCTGAGTGCTGACCTTTAACAAATATTCTTATGGAAAAACAAAAAAGAAACAACAAAACCCACTGCTCTCAACCATACATTGTGCGTTCATTTGGCGAATGTCTTTTTGGTAAGTTTCTTTTGTCGAGTCATTTGTTGCATTGTTACATCATCTCTAAATAAGCTGTTTCCAAAAATTACAACTCCATCATTTAGCCTCCGTCTATCACCAGTTCCCAATTCGAACACCATTTGCCGTAACAACAAATAAGGCGCAAGGACAAACAATACAAAGAGTTGGCCTTCACCTGGAAAAACCTGTGTTTTCCCATGGACAACTGCACATTGCTTTATGACCGACGTGCAACATCATTTCACGGCATCACTTCCGATGGTGATCCACACTATCGTTCGTTTGCCAAAAAATATCGTCCTCTCAGCAGCACTCCCACAGCGCGCGAACAATTAAAACAATCTCAACTTCAAATTCTACATACCAATCACACATCATCAATTTTATCTACCAAAGGCCATGTCTATATCAACATTGATCTCTCCACAACATTAATAAACCTAAACCTCTACCCTCACTACCAGTCACAACAGGCATAGTAATATATCAGCATCAGAAAACCTGGTGTGTTTCAACAAATTATCACATTCACTATATACCAATTGCCATTTCACCGGGTCTCTTCACTTAGTGTGACATAAATATCAGACATTCCACCAATTGACAAATTTACACTTCTGTGCTTCCAAAATGGTCGATGCTTTCGGTTGTTTACTTTCCATTGACACCATGATTGTCAAAAGGGAGGTTTCACATGAATTGGATGTTATTCCCACACCCCCTCAGGAGGCATCAGGGCATCAACGACCTGTGTCTGTGAACATTTCCAAAGCTGAGAGTTTATCCAGGACGCCTTGCTACTCCATTGTAGGGTACTCTTAAGCAGCTCTCGTTCAGGGCAGGAATTTAGGGATTGAAGAGTGCACCGGCACACAGTGGCCTTACTCTTTTTTTTGTTATAAAGGTACAGTGCTATCATTAATAGCCACGAGCAAGGCAGCGAGCTTAATTAACTCTCCGAAGGAGAAGGACTGCACACTCGATGCAACTGCCCTGCCAGTGAATCACGAGGATGGCAGTTTAGAATTGAGTCTGCAATCCACCACAGACTAGGCAGCTGAATGGTGAGAATCTACTTTAGGGACAAACAGCAGACAATGGACAAAAACACAATTATAGTATACTGTATATAAGGGATTTTTTTTTAAACCTAGGTTCCCAGCATCGTAAACCCCAGGTTCAGGTGGGAATACCAAACAGGCCTACCCTGAGAGTTTGAAGTTTGAATTCAGTTTCCCTTTAATGTCAAAGTTAGTACGTATTCTCCCCTCCATACTCCCCAATCCTCCGATGAGTAAAATGTTTCCAGGTAGTCTCTTGGGTTGCAATTTCAATCCCAGAGCATTTAATTTCCATTCCTGTATTTGGACACTACTTATTTATTTACTTGCTTTGTTTGCAAGGTCGTTTTAAATTTTTTTCCCCCACATTTCCATACTCGCCTGCATGTCTTTTTTCATTATTTTGTTATTTCACTTTTAATTTCACATTTGCTTTTTGTGTTTGCACGTCAATTTTTGTATTATCATTTATACATCATTCACCTTTTTTTTTGTTTGTTTAGATCGCACATAGATCAGCCATCAGTAATTGTCACAGAAGACCAGAGGCAGCTGTGGGCCAGGTCCCTTACCGCAGGATGCTGGCGGCATACACTTTGCTGATCTTGCCAAGTCGCTGACTGGGCAACACTACTACGGGCTTGAATGGTCGGAGAACACTGCGGGTGCATCTCCACTGCACCTCATGGTTTGCATGTCTCCAGGGCCCCAATACTCCTTTGGCAGGTAGAAGCCTGTACTGGTAGGAGGCCTGGATGGTGCTCGACCGGTTGCTTGGCAGCCCAGGTTGAGCAAACCAAGCTCACTGTGACACAGGCTGTTCTAGGCTTCCATGTCGTTCCGTGCCGTAGCACTACGTGGTGAGGCTGCTGGCACGGACGTGGCACATGACAGACTGTATACAGAAGGAAGGTCCTTTCCCTCGGTCGACGAGGAGTCTTCAGTACCTGATGATGGTGAAATAGTGTACCAAGGTGATGCAGAGGACTCGGAATCAGACGATGAGCTGGTTTTGACCTCGGGCAAGAAGGGCATCTGTAATTGGGAGGCAGGCAACATTGAGGATAATGAGGAAGAGGAGGAAAATGTTTCCACCTTCAGGGGTTTGCAGGAAACCCGGCGAAGTGGGCGTCCACGCCTGCATCCTGACTGTGAAAATCAGATCATCGTTGAGCTGAATCTTAATAACCAGACTCTGCATGTCTCCCAGGGCTCTGACGAGATGGCTGCCGGAGCCCTCACGACTAAAGTGGAGCCCCTGAGGAAAACGAGGGCTCTGGCACTGAGGATGGTCGCCTGCGGCTTCGACGGCGCAGGGGAAGACCACCTCTATCTGCACCGCGCGAGGGTCGTAAGCGTGCCCGCAAGCGATCGGCCATGGTCCCACGCAAGGTGAAGATTGAGGAGAAGGAGCGCTACCCATGCGTACGTTGCTCGCGCGTCTTCAACAACAAGATCTACCTGCAGAAACACCTGAGTGTTACACACAAGCGCAACCAGGTCTGTGACAAGTGCGGGAAGCGGTATGCCAAGGAAGAGGAGCTAACACTTCACCAGCAGACTGACTGTGAGAGGAACATCCAGGTGAGACCTCCAGTTTGAATTTTCTGCTTGCCCTGAGTTAAAGTTTCTATGGATTGTATTTATTTTTTTATGTGATGACTGCCAAGTGCCTGAAATTGAACACTTTATATTTACTACTGCTATTAGTCTGCTTACTGCTTCATTCAACCACAACTACCTGCTTCAAATCTGGCGATGTGTTCCACAACGTTTGTGTGGTTATCCTTTTGGCAATCTTTGCAACACAAATATTGGCTTTAATTTCACAAGGAATCTGCTGGTTGGTTGTACCGTATGTCGTCCCTTAACGTAGTTACGTTCTTGAAAAGTACGACTTTAAGCGAATACAATTTTCCCATATCATTAATGTAAATAGTTGGGGTTAGGTTCCAGGGAAAAATAATCAGGGAGACAAAATACGTTTTATACATGTGTTCTATACATATAAATTACATGTTTTAAACAAACAATTTAAAACTGTACTCTCACCAATGATTATTGTGAAGGGGTGAGTGGTCGAGTCAGAGGGTGGATAGTCCAGCTGCTCCTTTTGCTGTTGTTGTCTGGCAGTCAAACAAATTGATGATAATTCCAAATGGGATACTTACTGTTTTGAAGGACAACATAAAGGACACAAACAACAGGCATGAATAACTAATGTAACGTGTTCAATAAGGTGGTGTAAAAGATGCTGCATCAACGGCTGTTAAACTTCTGATTTTTTTTTTCTCTGAACTTTAAAATCTTTATTTTAGTTCAGTTGAATTATATACTTGAACACTGTAGAACACAAATCGTCTTTTTGGCACTTTCAAAACCCTTCTGTTTATCAGCACTTGGACAAAGTATTATATCATTTTATGTCATCACGACCAATTCAATTTGCCGCTTGTAGACCATGTCCATGTCCTCTGTTCTTAAGACTGCACGGGATAGTGTTCTAAGAACTGTCTAGTTTCAGAAGCATTAAGCGGTGTTACACACTGAGTACTCGCTTTGATCTTGGCAGTATTACTACAAATTGTTCTCAAATTCTCACAGTGGTCAGAATAAGGCCAATGTCTGCCACATGCTAACCTGCATCAAAACACCTTAACACCTCTAATTTAGGAGCCAAACTAATGGTTTTCCTGGTTTTAATAAAACTCAGCACTCCACTCTCACCTGCTGGGCATTTCTGACTCGTGGTGCGAGCTACTACAATCACGATAAGTTAAAATAGTACTTGTACTGATACTGTTACGGATTTGGAAGCCTTTTGCACACAGACAGTCAGCAGCCCCCGCAGTTCAGTTATTTTGATAAGTATGTGTTTATAGTTAGGGTCCCGTCCTTCTGTCTAATAGGTTAATTTCATGTGTGTGCTGCGGGTTTCTTTTATCGTCAGGTTTTTTTTTACATCTTGAAGCCGCACAACGCCAACAAAACCCTCGCTTCACTCCTCCCACTGTGCGGGTGAACAAGCGCTTCGCCCGCCCAGCTTTCACTACTTCACACCATCGACGCCATCACCCACGTGCAATGTGTCATGTACAGGGGTGAGGTCGACTCCGCCCAGCGAGATGGGTGTGCCTTGCAACCAATGAGGGATAGGAGTACCTCAGAAGCCCCCGACCAATCCGGAGACGAGTTACCTCAGGGCAGCCTCACCCAGCCAGATGGGATGTTCGCCCCCCCGACCAATCCGGAGACGAGTTACTTCAGGGCAGCCCCGCCCAGCCAGATGGGATGTTCGCCACCGTCCAATGAGGAGGTGAGTGGGAGGGGAAGAAATCCCTCGGACCTCACGAAAGGGAAGAGTAGAGTGGTCGTCAGTAGGAGTGTATTCAGTCGTCGTGGCCATTGCTCTTGGGGTGCGTCGCTGGAGTCATTGTAGCCATTGTTCTTGGGGTGCGTCGCTGGAGTCATCGTGGCCATTGCTTTGGTCTGTCATCGTGGTCGTCTGCGAACGTGGTCTGCGGTCCTTTGCGGGGCTCCTCGTGGTGGTGGTCGAGCAGCCAGGATCGTGGGCTTGGTGGACTCCGGGACGTGGGTTCGAGTGACCGTGACCGCACGGTCGACGTGACCGCACGAGGCGGAACGGTACCCGGCCAGGCTCTGTTCCCCCAGCTGAACTATCCTCCTCGGCTGGAGGACCGAGTACTTGTACTCGGTAAAGAAGACCCGACGATCGGTCGGTATAAAGACCCGACGGGGTCCATTTCTTTTGGGATGCATGTGTGTGTGTGAGTGTGTGTGTGTGTGTGTGTGTGTGTGTGTGTGTGTGTGTGTGTGTGTGTGTGTGTGTGTGTGTGTGTGTGTGTGTGTGTGTGTGTGTTGGAGTAGGCCCTGTCTTTCAGTAGAATTGCTTAAGTGTTTTCTTTTCATTGTACATTGTATTTTATTCGTGATTAAGTCTGCTCTGTGTCTCCCTCCCTTATCAATTAACCTTCCTGTCAAATGTTCCAGTTCGTTGCCGTGTTTTCTTCCGTTGACCCAGCACGGTTCGTGCTTGAGAACCAGTAAGCCGATTGGGCTGTAAGTTATCGTTTGGACCGACGGACTTTGGTAATTCTGCTCGGTTACACCGGTCCGAGGTCACTAGAGCGATCCGGTTCAACAGACTCCATTGAGGGTGTGACTTCCCCGGTAATTTGACCACGTGGGTATTTAGGTACATTGAAATTTGGCTATTAACCCTACCCCACGCGTCAGAGAATTGGCGATCACGGTCCCTAAATTACCCGTGACCTTCGGAGTTGTCCAAGAGTCACAATCTAAATTCTGGGTGATCGGTGGGAGACGGCTCTACTGCTTCACCTGGCGGCCGTTCCTCGCCACCGACCCCCGGCCCACAACAAATTGGTGATCAGAAGTGCGATGCGGCCTCTCCGCCTCCACAAAATTAACAGGATTCAGATCAGCGGTGTGCGGAGCACCCCCCCCCCCCACCCACGTTCCTTCCGAATTAAAGCGTCAAATTTATTCTGAGATGAACCATGGTGAGCCAAGACGAGCAGGCTCAGGTGGGTTTAGGTGTAAGTGTAGAGGAAACAGTGGTCCAGGACGACCCCATGCAAGAAGATGCCCCCCCCCCGATTTCTGTCGGGTACACGACCGATCGTGGCGGATCGGCTCCGCTCGAGCCATAGGACATCGAACAGTTAATATAGATGATGCAAGCGATGGAAAACAGGATGAGAAACAAAATGGACGCGAGCCAGCACAATATGGAAAACATGGAAAGCTGCATGGATGCGAACACGCAGGCACTGAGGGGTGATATGCGAACGCAGCCAGGGAAATGCAGACCATGGGGTTGAATCTGCAGGCGGGCCAAGAGGCGATGCAGGCCGGTCTGGAGGAACCGAAAGGCATAATGGCGGCACCACGTGGTGCAACGACCGGACCGAGGGGAAGTGCAAAATGTGTTTGGTCTGTGATGGAGACGGGTGAGGTCGAGATGACGAGCGACGCCACCACAATTAAGGGGGAAATAACAAAGGGGATCACGGAAAAATTAATAGAGACACGAGAGGAATTAGAATTAATAACGGAGATGCAGAAATCTATTGGGGAGCACACACATAGAGTTGGTGACGGACAATGGGGTCGAGCTGGTGGAATGTGTTGAGACCCAGGGCGAGCATCAGAGTAACCTCCCTCAGGAACAGAGGGAGATGGTAAACTCCCTCAAAGCAGATCGCGACCAGATGGGTCCGGTAGAGCCGTACGAGGTTGAGCGGGTGAATGATGCGAACGGGTCCGTGCAGAGTTTGGGGGAGGGGGTGGAGACCCCGGGACCCCTTGAGTTAACACGAGTCCCCAATGTGATTGTCCCGGAGTGCATGTCGAGGTGCGTGAATGGTGTGAATAATTTGGCGTGCGTAAGTGCATGTATGGAATGGGCAACGAACGGATTCAGACAGGAGACGGGAAAAGCAAGCCTGGAAGGCCGCAAAGGGTTAATTTGGAAACCGCGCCCGGTTCGCGCGACGGCGCATACGAGGTCTATGGCGTGTTTCGTGTATGGCCCACACGCGCACGTCTGCGCAATCGCAATTTGGCACGAGAACGCTCCACGTCGGATACGAGCCGGCCGCTTGGACAGCGAGAATGTAGATGGCGAGTGTTGGGTGAAATTGGAGTGGACAGGTCTGCATGCGGGCGCGTGTGTGAAGCTCCACGTGCTGCGCACCGCGTGTTCTGTTCGCAGAACGCGTGGAGCGGGTTCCCGGGACGATGCGCTCGGGCGGGCATGCACGGGAAACCGCGTAGGTTTGGTGCGCGGGTGATGTCACTGGGGACTTCGCGGCGTGCGTTGGCTCGCATGGTGGACACATCGAAGGCGAGCACTTGTTGCGATGCGCAGGGCGACGATAAGGCTCCAGGTATCGTCCGACGGAAGGGACGAACGAGCGAGTCGCAGACCGCCACCCTGGCGGTGCAAAAAAAAATAAAAAACGTCTCTCTCCAACTACACGGCCCCGGCCAGGATGTTGTAAACATCTTGCCCGGGCAAAGGAGCATTAGTTAGTGGGAAGGGTTTCACGTTAGTTAGACCAGCCTCATGGGGCAGGAACAGTTCCTCCATGGGGCCCGTGGAGCAAGTTAGTGGGAATTTAGTTTCGATTTAGAAATGGATTTGGGAGACACGGACCGACATGGAATGTGTAGTGGGGATGTAGATTAGCTACGTAGAGTTAAAAGGAACGTGCATTAGTGTAAGGGATGACGGGGAGCATGAGTTAGGGGAATTTAGTTAGCAAAATGGCAGTGTTGAGTGATGAGTGAATTGACGAAAAAAATGTATACAATGAGTGAATGTGGGACAGCGGGCCCAAGTGTGAATGGAGCGAATGTGGAATGCATGGTGCGAATGAATGATTTGGGGAAGGAGTGAATCCCACCCAAGAGAACCCAGGGTCAGTGTAATGTTAGTGGGTTAGTTAAATTTACCAAAAGGAGGTTGTTCTGTTGTTGGTGGTGTACGAAGGCACGATACCTTTTGGAGGGGTGCAAGGGGTTCATTTACCGGCTGGGAGCGTGGCTGTTGAAATGAGCGTATTGAATAGAGGGCACCCCAGGCACCGGACTAGTTGGCCAGAGTAGGCCATGGGTCCAAGGGACCGGGATAGTGTACTGGGCACGGGTGGCCCGTCAGAAACGGGACCCGTACCACCGAGATGCCACGTGGGCATTTACAGGGGAGTAGCCAAGAAGGGCACTCCCCGCGTTCATAGGGAGCAGGTAGGCTCGGAGACAACCTCAGGGCCTGGGAGTGCCGTAGTTAGAGTTCGGCAGACGGAAGTCCCTGCCAGTTGAGCCACACTGCCCAGCCCCGAAATTTTGCAAAGGCATGAGAGAAAATTTGCGGGCAGGGCCCAAATTGATAATGGACACCAACACATGCGACGGGAATCATGGTTTCTAGAACCAATAGTTTAAAGTGACAGGCGTGTTGAAAAGCCCTGGGGATAGTTTAAAGTTTAATAAATGCCAGGATAGATAGGAAATGTACCCCTTCGCACCATCCATCCCTTCGCTCTCCGTAGGCCGCTGGACTCACTGTGGGAAGATTGCTGAACTCTGTGGAGGCTATTCTGAGGCTTTGTTGGGCCTCGAGGCAAGACACTAGTCTCTCCCTTATTCCCCTCCAAAAAGGATCTTAGGGGTTGGGAGTAGATGGACAGGATAGGTTTGCCGGACAAAGACAAGAGGAGGGTTAGGGACACTTAGAATTACAAAAGAAAAAAATAAAATAAAAATAAAAAGGGGTCTAAATTTTAATTTTGTTGTTGCAAACTAAGGGAGTGGGTATGGACAGAGACAGGCAAAGGCGATAGGTTGGGGGGAGACAGTAGGGTAGGTCCGAGCCCATTTTCAGAGCGGCCGGCACCACTGCACTTCCTCCACAGAACCTCACGGACCAGACCAGAGGCCGGCCAGCTTCATACGCCGGCCTGTTGTGCTCAATCTGCTGGTCCGCATTTGCCATGCCTTCACTTGCCTGCCTTTGCCTTGACCCCATACCTGCTTCGCCCTTGTTGCTTTTCCCGTGTCACCATCTCAACCATGTGTGGCAGGACCATCCATTTCCAGTGTTTTGCAAGGACTGCCCTGCAGGCAGCCACACCACAGGGACTCCATTGTGCAGCCCGTGCATTGTTTTTTCTGCATCCATCCATTCCCTGTGCCAGAGACTCCATTCAAGCCACAAACTGTTGACTTTGTTGTGCCTTCCTTCCACAGATAACAGGTCCTGGGCCATGATTAGTGTAAATAGTAGGTAAAAATGTAAATAATTTTTGTAACCCACCTGTTGTTTGTGTTAGTGCTGGCAATTTATTATTTAAGTTGTTGGAGTGAGTCTGATAGTTACACAGCACACTAGGTTATTTATTCTTGGGACATGTATTCGAATGTCGCACTCAGGGATCCGTAGGTAAAACGTACTCGGGGGTGGGAAAATCTACACCTGCATGGCACACGAAAATTTGATGACTCGGGACCAGTCGATAGAAAGGGGGGGGGGGTAGTGTTACGGATTTGGAAGCCTTTTGCACACAGACGGTCAGCAGCCCCCGCAGTTCAGTTATTTCGATATGTATGTGTTTATAGTTTGGGTCGCGTCCTTCTGTCTAATGGGTTAATTTCATGTGTGTGCCACGGGTTTCTTTTATAGTCAGGCTTTTTACATCTTGAAGCCGCACAGCGCCAACAAAACCCTCGCTTCACTCCTCCCACTCTGCGGGCAAACAAGCGCTTCGCTCACCCAGCTTTCACTACTTCGCACCATCAACACCATCGCCTACGTGCAACGTGTCACGTACAGGGGTGAGGTCGACTCCGCCCAGCGAGATGGGTGTGCCTCGCAACCAATGAGGGATAGGAGTACCTCAGAAGCCCCCAACCAATCCGGAGACGAGTTACCTCAGGGCAGCCTCACCCAGCCAGATGGGATGTTTGCCCCCCCGACCAATCCGGAGACGAGTTACTTCAGGGCAGCCCCGCCCAGCCAGATGGGATGTTCGCCACCGTCCAATGAGGAGGTGAGTGGGAGGGGAAGATATCCCTCGGACCTCACGAAAGGGAAGAGTAGAATGGTCGTCAGTAGGAGTGTAGTCAGTCGTCGTGGCCATTGCTCTTGGGGTGCGTCGCTGGAGTCATTGTAGCCATTGCTCTTGGGGTGCGTCGCTGGAGTCATCGTAGCCATTGCTTTGGTCTGTCATCGTGGTCGTCTGCGAACGTGGTCTGCGGTCCTTTGCGGGGCTCCTCGTGGTGGTGGTCGAGCAGCCAGGATCGTGGGCTTGGCGGACTCCGGGACGTGGGTTCGAGTCCCACCGTGGTGGGTTGGAGTCCGGTGTGACCGCACGAGGCGGAACGGTACCCGGCCAGGCTCTGTTCCCCCAGCTGAACTATCCTCCTCGGCTGGAGGACCGAATAAAGACCCAACGGGGTCCATTTCTTTTGGGATGCGTGTGTCTGTGTCTGAGTGGGCCCTGCCTTTAAGGAGAATTGCTTAAGTGTTTTCTTTTCATTGTACATTGCATTTTATTCGTGATGAAGTCTGCCCTGTGTCTCCCTCCCTTATTAATAAACGCTCTTGTTAAATGGTCCAGTTCGTTGTCCGTGTTTTCTTCCATTGACCCAGCACGGTTCGTGCTTGAGAACCAGTAAGCCGATTGGGCTGTAAGTTGTCGTTTGGACCAACGGACTTTTCTAATTCCGCTCGGTTACACCGGACTGAGGTCGCTAGAGCGACCCGGTTCAACAGAGTCCGTTGAGGGTGTGACTTCCCCAGTAATTTGACGACGTGGGTATTTAGGTATATTGAAATTTGGCTATTAACCCTACCCCACGTGGTAAGAGAATTGGCGATCACGGTCCTTAAATGACCCGTAACCTTCGAAGTTGTCCGAAAGTCACGACCTAAATTCCGGGTGTTCGGTGGGATGTGGAAACAGAGGAAACCTGCACCATTCATCATGAATACAGGGAGGGGGTTTGTGGGCTGGATGTCATAACCAGTGCTCTACCTGGCGGTCGTTCCTCGCCACCGACCCCCGGCCCACAACAATACAACGTGAGCAACAATGGTTGCCACAGTGGACGCTTTGGGCTGCAGTGTGGCTGTGCACTGTGCGTCTCAAAGTACTGTAAATACCAGTATAAAAAAGCTGATACTATCGACTGTTATCTACTGTACATGAGGTTATATATTTACCTGATCAGGTAAATAATGTAACGTCTACATTATTTACCTGGTCAGTTATGGGAATAATGTAGAGATTATAATGTCTACATTATTCCCATACCTGACCTGACCTCACAGGAATGTTACTGAATTGTTACCTCCGGCACTGAAGGTGCACAGAAGTTATGTTTTTACCCTTTTATGTCTGTCTGTCAGTCTGTGAGCAGGATATCTCAAAAAGTTATGGACAGATTCAGACAAAATTTGGTGGACCGGTTGGGTGTGTGATGACGAATTGATTAGATTTTGGTGAAGATCCGGATCCAGATCCCGATACTTGAATTTTAAAGTGATTCTTCACTATTGAGAGATGGGGCCAAAATGATATATAGCATGATATTTGCAAAAAAGTTATGGATGGGTTGTGACAAAACTTAGTGGATGAGTTGAGTGGGTGACGAGAACAAGCCGATTAGACTTTGGCTAAGGTCCGGATTCAGATCCGGCCTATCGGTGGGTTAGAACACACAAACTGTACAGCCTGGCGGAGGTATGTGCTCTATCGAGTGCCATTTTAGTTGGTATTTTTGTTCTACGGTCCTCGTGTTGTATCACATCCTATACTACCCCATCACCGTTCATTGATGGGGATTTCCTCCAGTTGAAAATGTAAAAAATACAATACCATCAGATTGTATGTTATTCCATTCTCTGAATGCTGTCCCCATCAAATAAATTCAACTTTTATGGTGAACATCAAACATTAATATTATTTCTTCACTCTACTAACACAATCTGTAAGTGGTTAAACTTTTCATTTTATTTCATCCTTACTGATGGATCATGTCAGCTCACTAAGAACAAGCACATTCACGTGTTATTTTAATCACAATCACAGAGGAAACCTGCACCATTCATCATGAATACAGGGAGGGGGTTTGTGGGATGGATGTCATTACCTATTTCATTTTATATTTGAATGTTGTAACCTGTACATGACATGAACTTTTTCCTCAATGGCACTTTTTGTGCAGTGCTTCACTTGTGAAAAGACCTTTAAGAAGCTATGGACTCTCCACCAGCACATCAAGACCGTGCATGGGCTGGGGGAAAGGAAAGTGGCATGTGAGATTTGTGAGAAAAAGTTCTTCACGGCGGCGCAAGTTAAAAAACACCTTATCGGTAAGGGCCAAGAGGCAGGCAGTTTACCCCTGTAGTTGGTCTATTTGCAAACAGGTGGACTCACTAAATCAAGGAAACATTATTATGTAGAATTTATTTTGAGCAGCAATAAACACTACTGAGGAACCAAGTTGTAGCAGCCAAGTGGCCCTCCCCCCAGCCCCCACCCCTTTTCTGCCTCCTATTCCTAACTTTGCTAGTTTGTGAATTTTCAAGGACTTACGGCTGTATGACTACATGCATTCCACCCTGTCCAGCCCACAGGAAAGATATGCCTTACACATGTGAGACGTGTGGAAAGTCCTTCAAACGCAGCATGTCATTGAAGGTGCACAGCATGAAACACACGGGAGTAAAACCCTACAAATGCAAGGTCTGGCCACCATTCCTCATGCCAGCTCCATTTCGCGAAATACAAAAATACGCGTGATTAATTCGTTTCAAAGTTGCCTTTCTGGATAAATCCTAACACAGCAAAACTGCTCTGTATATAACTGGAGTAGTTGGTTTGTGATTCTGTGACCCGCAACTTCGAATTCCATATGGTGTGTGTGTGTGTGTGTGTGTGTGTGTGTGTGTGTGTGTGTGTGTGTGTGTGTGTGTGTGTGTGTGTGTGTGTGTGTGTGTGTGTGTGTGTGTGTGTGCATATTGAGATCACACCTGATGAACTACATCAAGTTAAGACTTGAAATTGCATGCATCGATGTACAAAAGGTCAAAGGAGTGGGATGAGGGGGGTCATTACGCAAAGGGAAATTTGATGATCCGAAAGCAATTCTACATGCTGGCAAATTGCTAAAAATTGCCCATGAATGGATAAGTCATTTTGGGAAAGATAATATCGCAAATGTTGAGAAACTTCCGAATGTGCCTCCTGTTATTTATCGTTTGTTTTTCTTTAACAAAAGTTGGTAATCTATATGAAATAGAGGATGATGTCTGTCTTTGTCTGATTTCAGTTCCTGTCTTTCTAACCACTTTGTGTTTTTCTTACCACTTTGTGCATCGTTGCAAACTTTGTAGGAATAATTAACAATTTCTTGCAATTCTGGGCACACCATCGAAATTTACTGAAACTCCAACATTTATTTTGTTTTGCCAAGTCAAAAGTAGATTTTTCTCAAAGTGTTCGCCATGCTGGATAATGTCACGCCATTCCAGTGGGTGGTGCTTCTGGCGGTATCCCATCACTGGATTAATGATGTTCCATGGCACTCTTATCCTATCAGATCCGGATGTTCAGGGAACCAGAAGTTCCGATATTCTGAATACTTCTGTAATTTCCCCTCTTTTCCCAGGGTTTAATGCTCCCGGAGGAGCTGTTGCAAAATCAGACAGACAGAAGACAAACACAAACTTGATTTAATATAAGCACAAACGGTGACCTTGGTCAGGTCAGGTATGGGAGCATGTGCCAGAACAGCGCGTCGCTGCGTCAACTTTCCGCCGGTACTCCAGGGGCCTCCGTCTGGCCTTCCCCCAGGCAGATGCCAGGCCCATCCCCATCTCCTTGAGATGCTGGTCAACCTGCTGCAACCACGAGGCACGTGGTCAGCCCTTTGGCCTCCTCCACTCACGAGACTCCCTCGCTGAGAGAATCTGGTGAGCAGGATCAGCGTCAGGAAAACGAGCCACATGTCCATACAGCCGGAACTGATGCTCACGGACCATGCAGGAAACAAATCTCATCCGAGTCTCTCTCAGCAACCGCTCGTTGGACACAAAATCTGACCAGCGATAGCCAAGGATTCTCCGAAGAGACCTGGTACCAAAGGAATTAAGTCTCTGTTTCAGATCATTGGTCAGAGTCCAAGTCTCGCATCCATAGAGCAAGACTGGAAGCACCAAGGACCTGAAGACTCGGACTTTCGTCCTCCCGCACAGGTACCGGCAGTGCCACACCCCATGGTCCAGTGAATCCATGACTCCCCAGGCCCGACCCAGACGTCTATTGAACTCTGACTCACAGCCAGCAGAGACATGAATATCACTGCCAAGGTTAGTGAATCTCTC
Organism: Eptatretus burgeri; assembly: GCF_056783735.1. Taxonomy (NCBI): domain Eukaryota; kingdom Metazoa; phylum Chordata; class Myxini; order Myxiniformes; family Myxinidae; genus Eptatretus; species Eptatretus burgeri. The sequence goes on from NC_140964.1 coordinate 49,436,961, forward strand.
CACGACCTCAACATCCTCACCACAAACAGACACAGACAGGACAGCAGCATCCAAGATGTCATTGAAAGCCTGGATCTTAGTTTTGACCCAAGAAACCCGTAATCCCAGCGGCTCCGACTCCTCATTCAGCACCTCGAGGGCCCCCAAAAGGATAGCTAAAGTCTCCGCAAAGATGACTGCATCATCTGCGAAATCAAGGTCCGAGATCTTGACATTCCCAAACGATGCACCGCAGCTTGATCTTTCCGACATCCTCCCTAAAATCCAGCCCATACAAGACACAAGTGCTGAAAAGTGTGGGGGCCAGTACACACCCCTGATGAACTCCAGTAACAACTGGAAATAAGTCAGAGGTGGTACCACCATACTTCACAGCCTCTCAGTACCAGAGTAGAGTTCAGACATCAGATCGATCAGTTTTGGTGGCACTCCACAAAGACCAAGAATCCTCCAGAGGGCATCCCGATTCACTGAATCGAACGCTTTACAGAGATCAACATAGGCTGCAAGCAGCCCCTGCCGAAACTCTCCTCTGCGTTCGGTGAGGACACGAAGAGCAAGGATACGGTCAATCGTTGACCTCTTTGGTGTAAAGCCTGACTGCTCTGGACGCTGGTGCTCAAGCAGATGGTGGCGAACCCTATCAAGAATTATCCGAGCAAAGACCTTGCCCGGCACTGAGAGCAGCGTCACCCCTCGGTAGTTGTTGCAGTCTTGGCGATCACCCTTCCCTTTCCAGAGAGGGACAACAAGGCCCCTCTTCCAATCAGCTGGGATGATGCCTGTGTTCCAGGAAGAGCACAAAACTGCATGCAACGACACGAGTGCAGCATTTCCACCAGCCTTGAGAAGTTCAGCATGGATGCCACAGATCCCTGGAGCTTTACCCTGTTTCAACCGGTTCACCGCAGCCCGTGTTCCCACAAGCGAAGGTGGACCACAATTGATTGGAGGGTCAGAAACAGGGATTGCAACACCATTGACGTCCAACTCGACAGCTGGGGGATCAGCCTGGTACAACCGCTCAAAGTAACCGGCCCAGCGGGCCTTCACTTTAGACTCCTCTGTTAAGAGCCTACCACTCTCTGCTCTAACTGCAGTGCTCCGAGGGATGGGCTTGGATGAACGCAATGCGCGAATTCCCCTGTAAGCGGGACGAGAATCACCTGTCCACAGGTGATGCTCTACCCCCTCACAGATTCCTCGCACATAGGCCTCCTTGTCCACCCTTAGTGCACGTACAGTTTTACGCCTCAGCTCCCTGAACAGCTCAGCTCTGCCATTCAGCCTGGCCCTGCGACTCTGGTCAATGGTATCCAGTGTCCCTTGAGAGACAAAATTCTTCTTTGCCCTGCGGTGAGTTCCAAGACATCCACCGGCAACATCAAGGACGGTGGTCTTGAAGGTAATCCATAACTCTTCAGGACCCCCCAAAGCACCTAGACACCCAAAATGTCCACTCAGCCTGTTCGCAAACTCCTCAGCTACTCTCTCATCCTTGAGCTTGCCAACATCCAGCCGAGGCTGGGATGGTACCATTCTCCAGGATTTAAGGTGCAGCTTTAGAGTTGCTACAACAAGCCGGTGGTAAGTATTGAGGAACTGAGCACTCTGGTAGACCCTGCAGTTCTGGATCATCCTCCAGCGACCGTCAACGAGGACATGGTCAATCTCCTTTGCCACACCGCCAGCGTTGAAATACCAAGTCCAGCGATGAGCTTGTGGGTGCTGAAACCACGAACCGGCCACCCTAAGTCCATGACTTCTTGCAAAGTCAAGGAACTTAGTGCTATTCTGATTCATAGTTTCTGACCCATGGGGACCAACACACGTCTCATAACCATCCCTATCAGTTCCAATCAATGTATTGAAATCCCCCAAGTCTAGAAGTGTATCTCCTCTGGGGCACTGATCAACCACAGACTCAAGCGTGGCGTAGAATGTGTCCTTCACGGTGAGATCACTCGCCTCAGTCAGAGCATAGACAGAGACCAGGGAAATGACACCTAAGGAGTGACGAATCCTTCGTCTCATAATACGCTCGTTCACTGGTGTTACCTCAATTATCATTGGGGTCAGCTTATTGGACACAGCTACAGCAACTCCTTGAGTATGGTAACCATCAGAGCGACCAGACCAATAGTAGATGTAACCACCCACCATTATCTCGCCGTAATCCGATCTCCGAACCTCAGAGAGTGCTGCAATACCGATGTCCAACTGCTTTAGCTCAGATGATAACAGAGACAGGTGATCATCCTTTCTTAGGGATAGGACATTCCAGGCACCCACCCGAAGGGACCGCCTCAGGTTAACCCAAGGAGACCGCTGTCTGGTGGACGACACCTCAGCACCACTCCGACACACTCTCCCGCAATCTGACCCAGGGAGGTTACCCTGTGGTTTCCCTCCTTTCATCAAAGATTGGGGGTCCCGAAGGCTTTGCCCCAATCCCGTCATCCGGTGAGCTGCCCTGTGAAGGGAAGCTGCACAGGAGGTACTCCCATGGAGTGGGTTTTCAGATTTTTTTGCGTTTTTGCGTTTTGCGGAATGAAGGGTTTTACGGTGGCTGGAGTGCAAATCCTGCCACCAACCTCCTAATAAAAAAGTAACCCAACTGCAGGAGGACGTCCGCAGACACAGTTGGGCACTCGATATGGATGGCCGTTGGCTCACAAGGAGCTCCTCTGCCCTTTGACAGGTTTTGTTTTTAATCCTGCTGGGTGTCCATGTCCAAACACCATCCTCACCAGAAAACTTGGTGGGGGAGACAGTTTAGTCGCCGAGAACCCGACCATGGAACAGGTTAGTACAGGTTTACATGGTACCTGTAGCAGGTCACAGATCTGACCTGACCTGACCTTAGGGGAAGTGATATAACTTCCCAGAATACTCTTTGGGCCCACGACACCATCTTGTGACACTGCTTTCTCTTCGCAGACCAAGGGGGCAGTTAAAGAGAAATCCCCCATCCAACCCCATCTCCCTGCTCCCCATGGGCAGAATTTCCCGAGTCACCAGATTTCTGCTTTTCTGCCTTCAATCATATCGATCAATATTTTGATTGAATATATTTCTTTATTTCCCCTGCTGTGACAGTATGATGCGATTAGCTGAGAATGTTTCAGAATTGTTAGATATGAATGGTCAATTATTAAATGTAAAAGCTTTCATTCAATGTGTTTGAAAATATTTGATGCATTTACTTCATTAACCTCTTTTCACTGCCAGTTTTTTATATTATGGCCATCATCATTTAAAGTAAATAATTATTTTTTTTGTAATATGCTGTTTAGTGTTTTTTTGTCTCCACTACCCGATTCATGTTTTTTGACCAACTTTGCACATGTTTTTAAATATCGTTCTCGAGTCAAAAAATATGTTTTGAAATGGTCAAAATGACGATGTGCAAATAAGGATTATAAGTTAACTTTAAAATGCAAACATTCAGGGCCTTCTGTTTCCTGATGCTATTCTAGATTCTGTATTTTTTTAAATTCCAATAAATACTTTAGTGCAAGTCAATCTTTTTGTATGGTGGGCAAGAAGCTGTTTCTGTTTTCAGTTTGAGAACTGCACAGAGTGTTACATGTACCGGTACCAGCTGCGTAACCACATGAGCATCCACCTGGGACACAAAGAGTTCATGTGCCAGTGGTGTGGAAAGGACTTCAGCATGAAACAGTACTTTGATGAGCACTTGAAAGTTCACACTGGTAGGTTGTTCTTCTTTGCCAAACCCGTAATTTCTTGTAACGCCGTTGTTTTGTCATTGGTTGCTTTTAAGTGTAATTGAGGCACTTGCTGTGATGTCATTCTCACGACGGGTTCTTTAAAATAACCTGTTGAACACTGTAGAACACACTTGAACACTGTCACCTGACATCGTTTCCTGTTTATAAAGAGAGGGGTTCTACACATGTTAAATCTAGCAGTTTGCAAGAGGAGTAAATTTTTGAATAATCTTTCTCCTGCTCCTTCTTCCTCTCACATCGTTGGGAATTTCAATTGACCTCAAATGTGTGGGTAAAAAGGACTCTGATGAATGGGAGTGACACTTGCGCTGAAATTTGTGATTTGGCGATAATATGCATTGGTCAACTGGAAAGTCTGTTTTTCAAAAAAACTCTCCAAAACGATCAACAGCTTTAAAGAAATTGATTTGGTGATTGAACACAAATTGTGAAAGCTGTGGATTACAAGTAGGCTATTTTGTAAAATTGCATAATTATTCCAGGCCCATACTCTTTGCAAATCTCTGAGGCATAATCACGACTAATCGAGAAACGTTCCGAGGCTATAACCAATCCTAGATGGGTCGTCGCTCCGATGCAGGATACTCAACTGGAGGTGATTTGGGCAGGAATTTGTAATTTGTTCAAGGTGCGGCAAGAGCTCACCTACTCTTGATGAAAGACACCGTGGGATCGTTAATGTCCACCAAAGACCAGTGCTGGCAAACGGCACTTCCGACTTAACGTCCATCCAAGGGACAGCTCACACATTGGTGCCTCACATTGCCTGCGAAACACCAGTATGAGAGTTTATAGCTGGGTCAGCATTCAGACCCAGGCTGGAGAGCTTGGGTGAGGGACGAGAAATGTAGCACCACCAGACCACTAAAGGTGTGAGAAATTTAGCATGGGTAAAGCAACTTTCAGGCCACCTGTAAAACATACTTTTTTCAGCCTTTTTAATAAACCCCCTAGTGTACTGTGTCCACTTCACCAATACAACCAGGAAGCTATTCGATAAATGTGTGTTTGAATGAATTAATCAGTGCATTGCTCCCATTTCATCACAACCTCCTTTCTTCTTCCCTCTCCACCTCCCCCCCCCCCAAAAAAAAAAAAAACGTTGCTGCAAAGCTGTGTATTTGATTCAGCAAACAAGAAAGAGTTTTTTTGATGCTAAGTTACTCTGTAATTGTTTATTTGATTTAGCCTGATATGTACCACTTGTGCAATTACCTTCTCACAGTGGCTCATTTGTTCAGATTACGTCACTTTTGGTAACGGCAAGGACGTGACGGTGTTAATGCAATGATGTCGGTTTAAAATACTTTGGCACTCCTCCGTTGGTTTAAACAAGCTCATTGTCACCTGTTCGACTTCAATTTGTTCGACTCAGTGTATCATTGCAGTATCCTCTGTATTCACTGGCATGTCACTGTGGATGCAGGTGAGAAGCCATATGTGTGTGAAGTATGTGGGAAGAGTTTTACGAGCCGGCCCAACATGAAACGGCACCGTCGTACTCACACCGGCGAGAAGCCATATGCCTGCGATGGTTGCGGTCAGCGATTCCGCTTTTCTAACATGCTCAAGACTCACCGTGAACGCTGCCAACTTGCACTTGAGAGAGTCAACATGGACGTTCACATCCCTCCCGACTTCTGATCCTCTCGCGTGATCGGAGGTTCTTATGCGTTTCGCACTTTTGCAAGTGCAGAGTTCCAATTACCAAGCTTGCCATGTGATGATTATATTTTTATTATTTCCTCCTTACCACCCATTTCCACAGCAGGGTGTGACCTTGCTGAATTGCTTTGGCATCTCCCCTGAGGGCTGTGAAAGCACACCTTGTTAATCACCAAAACAGCCACCAGTGGCTGTTTACTGAGTAAGACCTTTTTTGAATTTTCATTTTTGCAAGATTTCAGCAATGTACAGCCAGTTACAAATTCGATTTTATTTGCACTCAACTTAGCATTGGCATTGTGTCAAGGTGCTGTTTAGAATCTTCATCTGAAATTCTCACATCAAAAAATAAAAGAATGAGAGACAAGAAACTTATCTCACAGCAAGAGACGGTTTCATCTTGGTAACCACCTTGTGCGCCAGCGATGTGCAAATTGTACATTTACTTATTTTACCTGGAATCTTTTTTAAGCTTTTGCAGTATGTTACTGCCTCATTTCATACCTTGAAGTGTTCATGTTTTACGAACTAAGGGGAGGTTTTACGGAAATACTGGGTGCTTAAAGAGTCAGCGTTGTTGTACAATATAAGCTTGAATACCACTTGGCCCTTGGTGAAACTTTTGCGCTTCTTGAGCAGTAATTAAAATGGTAATCTGCTTTCGTCTTGAAGTTTTCATTTTGTAATTTTATGTTTCGGTTACTGTATGGCACTTTCACACATACGACCCATACACACCTGTCCTATACTGGTAACTGGGTGAATGGCAGTGTAACACTCGCACTCACACACCCCATACCATATGGTCATACTTTACCCTGCGCACGAAGTGCAGTGTTTGGGTTAAGCAATTTGTTCACCATGTCTGTCTTCAGATGTTAGTGTATGGTAGAGGAACAACTTAATTCAATTGAATTTTGTATTTTGAACACTGCAGAACATGAATCGGAACAAATTGGAACATGAAACTGCAGTTTAGCAGAACTTTGTCTCTGAATTTGGCAAATTGTATGGCATATCATCCCAACTGCACATACACAGAGAGGAGTAAGGTAATTGTTTTAGTCTGACTGCCTGTCTGGTAGTCAAACAACATTGAAAATCCTTCCAAGTATGAAACTTCTGTTTTTAAGGATGTCATAAATGACACAAACAAAGGAACGAACAACTAATTTAACGTGTCAAATAAGGTGGTGTGAAAGAAAATGCCCATCAACAGCTGTAGACCGAATTTTAAATTTTTTTTTACAACATTTGAAACTTTTCTTTTATTTCATTTGAATGATATACTTGAACACAAGAACACAAATCTCCTTGTTGGTACTTCCAGTTTAGGAGTACATTACTTGGCCAAAACATTATGCTATTTTATGCTATCTCGACCAAATTTGCTGCTAGCATTCTCAGCGTTTGGGAACATTGAGATTCAGACAAAATCATGGCTCGGCGAAATATAGATCATGCTCGGAAACGCAAAACGAGTTGAAAAGACTCTTCCCATGTCCGTTTTCTCAAGACTGCGCAGGGTAAGGTGTTCTATGAATTCTAGTTTATAGCGCCGGTTTTGTCCAAGGGAGTCCCTTGGCAACAGTTACAATCCTGGACCAGTCACCATTCTGACGCAGATGGCGCTTTCAGAATATCACAAAACCATGTTTTATATGTATACCTGCAACATGCCCAGGTCTCTCAAAGCAGGAAATACGTCGCTTCAAATGTGCATGTTGACGCCACAATCTCGGGTGTGTAGGAATGTCAAAAGAGGACCTTTTTGAGCTCGCTTTTCAGGACTTTGCAAAGCACAGTAAAGCATATTCTGCCATTGCCTGACACCGTTGTTAATTTAATTACCGCTGTTTTTACCCCTTACAATAATAACAATGCTTATAGATCATAATGCTCTGCTTGGGAATAAAAAAGTCGTCTTATAATGTTGCAAAATCGTGAATCGAGCAATCTATTTTTTAAATGCTTGGTCCTGCTAATTAAATATAGGCCGACAACAAATCCTGGCATGCGGTTCCTTTCCCATGATGAGTTTAGTTTCACAGAAACCTTTCAAAATACTTGGTAGGGAAGATTACAATTTGGAAATATTGGATTTTTTTTTCGTACACATTTGTAAAATGGTGTATGCTGGTTTATTTTTCTAAATTATTATTAATATTTTTTATATTTTGTCTGATCATTCGTCTTGACGGTTGATCTTGCTGCTGTAGTGCCGTTGTATGCTTATATTATTATTATTATTATTGTTATTATTATCATTATGTTGATATTTTTGTTTAAATCACTGCATTTGGCTTGCAAGTCACCGACAACTCTTGTGTTTATTATTTTAAAAAAGAAAGAAATAACATTCCACCAAGCACGAGCCGATGCTTACTTGTGCAAGGGGCCTTTCAAACACGACCTTGTTATGAAAAGGCTGAATTTATTGTTCGGATTTAATGAGGGAAGGAAAGGCAATTAGTGTGTAGAACTGCTCTTAGAATTGTATTTGTTATTATTGTACTTGTATTGCAAATTTGGCATTTACATTTGTCATTATATTGTTAACATAACCGATTATAAGTATGTTTCTATTTTTGTTGTGGAAAGAGAAGACAAACTGTGAAAGATTTTTATACTGTCTCCTTTTCATATGTAAACAGTGCTTTTCACGGATGATTTAACAGAGAGGAAATAAACATGGTACATTTTTGCCGGTGCATTATGAATTGTCATTTTGAACAGATTCAGTCTGCGGCCTCGAATTGCTTTGGGTGCCTCAGTGGGCACCTTACAGATTGCTTAAAGAGCTCATGCAGTCCATTTTTTCTGATAATTTCTACATCATATTGCAGATGTAATACAGTATTCATCAAGCAAACTTGCAGATACCCATCTACGACGGGTATGGGAGACAGGATGGATCACAATACTCGGTTACGGTACTTTCTTTGGATGTTTTGCACCGCATTCAACAGCTCAGTTCATATTGGTGGTGTGTCTGGGTGCCCATGGTAGCGTTTAAGACTGGTCGCTTTCGATTGTTGGCCTTGATACAGAGTGATTCACGGATGAGTAACACGAACAATTTGACATATTCATCGTTTTTATATTACCTCCATCAACAGATTAACAACATGGCAGGATAAAAGTCATAAATGCTGAGTTGAACAAACGTCCTGAACTCATGTACTAAGTTAAGTAAAGCATGTCGTTTGGGACCTGGCCATCAGTTTGCCGCCAAACGCTGCTGATTGTGACGTCATCGATTCCCTGTTTGAAAATTCTATCTATATTCGATATTTTGAATCCACTATCACCTGCGTAAATACATGGAACATATAATGTGAAGATTTCGGAAGTATGAACAGAATATGTTTGGAGAAAAGTGTGTAAGAAGTTCCAGGCTTAAACCCATTATATTATATATTATATTATGATATTCGATTTTTTTGAATCGGCTATCACTTGCGTAAATACATGGAACACATAATGTGAAGATTTCGGAAGTATGAACAGAATATGTCCAGAGAAAAGTGTGTTAGAAGTTCCAGGCTTACGCCCATTATATTATGATGATGTCGAGGTTTCACCCTTTAAGTTAGATTCACGCAAATTTCTCCGAAATTGGCCATCTTCCGATTGTGTTGACCAAGACAGCATTTAATAATGCAGAGCCTCGCCAGAGTATTGAGGTTACAGTAGATCTGAAAATGAAGATCTATCGTGAAGCAGATCTGCATGCAGACTCGCACACTGACAGAAGGACAGATTACAATAACACCTCCCATCCCTTCAGAAAGTTAGGCAACTTCTGCAGGTGGTGTAACCTGTTGAATGTTGTTCTTGGGCTGCCATTTTTTTCTTTTGAGTCTCGTACGGAGTGTGCATTGAAAATGACTGCAAAACTAATGAATAAACGTGCGATTTGGAAGAGTTGTGTATATGTGAGATGTACACTATTGCCAGATGGCCATGGACTGTTTGAGTGGCCAAAATGTCCCAATTTAAGTGGCTATTTAATAGATCAAATAGATGCGGTGTGAGGTTCTTGACTCCAGGCATGAAGGATTGTGGAATCAGACCTTCACTCTTGTGTATAGAATGTCCAGAAGCCCATGGGTCAAAGCAGTTTGATTCAAAGCCAGGCCGCTATATCTATGACATCATTACATGTTGTTCGTGAAATGTTGGAATTGAAGATTTACTTTCGGACTTCGGAAATGCTGTCAAATGTCAAAAAACGTATTTCATCAAAAATGGGCAGCATACAGAAATGTCAATTTTGGAAACAGTATCGCGAACTAGGCTTTATAAGGATGAGAGTCAGTCTGCTTTGGATAGAAAATGAGGACAGCAAACTCTCTCAACAAAATGTTGAAAGAGATTTGCTAACCACAGTGGGAAAGAAGGTGATGTGACGTCTTGGGTGTGAACACTTCTTATAAGCAAGAGGGCTTACACTTGAAAAGTTACCAGGGAATGTTTACTGGGATAATGTATGTATCCTGGAGTCGCTGGGGGTGGTGGGAGTGCTGAGAGAGCAAGGGGGATTGGACTGGAAGAGAAGCAGTTTAAAAACGAAAAGAAAAGAGGTCACGATGTGCATGTGATGAGAAGTCAACAACCAACAGACCTTATGCTTTGACGTCATCTGGGAAGATTTCAATAATGTTGAGAGCTTGAGATTCCACAGAACCCAGAAGAGACAGATGTGATGCTGTAGTGTCAGCCCAAGGGGGAGAGAGTGGTATTCCATTGAGCTATGGACAAAGGTCTTGAAGGCTGTGAGTGGTTATAATTTGTCAAGGAAATACTTGGAATGATGGAGGATGCCCAGTCGAGAGCTGGCTTTCGAGGACAGCTTTGGAATATAGTTCGACCAGAAGAGGTCAGGGCTAGTGGTGAAGTCTACAGGTTCAAGAGACTAAACGTCTTCTCGTGGCTGACCATGGAGGTATAGATAGGTGGGTTTGTTTGACGATCCTTCCAGAGCGACAAGGTGAGACGATTAATTTTTCTAGGGATTGAATGGCCTGCATCTAATCACCCTGCATACAAAGTGAAAAGTGGGGTGAAGCAATTGGTTCACTTTGTCTTTTTGACTGCAAACATCAGTCTATGATTGAGGAACAACTTTATTTCAATTGAATGCTATATTTTGAACATTGTAGAACACAAACTAGAACATGGATTGGAACACAAACCTGCAGTTTAGCAGTACTTTGGTTCTGAATTTGGCAAATTGTACAGAGTCTCTTCCCAATTGCGCATGCACAGAGATGAGTAAGGTGATTGTTTTTAGCATGTCTGCCTGTCTGGCAGTCAAACAAAATTGAAAATCATTCCAAACATGAAACTTACAGTTTTTAGGAACGTCATACAGAACACAAAGCCTGGTGTTGGTTTAATGGTTAAGTTGGCTGGTGTAAGATCTTAGTGTCTTGAGTGTGAGCCGGCATCTTACCATAAAATAACACCAGGTGGGTTGACTCAGCCTGTCATCCTTCAGAGGTTGGCAAAATGAGGGCCAGATTTTAAATTTATTTTATTTTATTTTATTTGAAAAAAAGTCGAGGCTCGTATAAGAGCTAACACACAGAACGTATAACAAAGGGAGCAAGAGGCGAGAGGGGTGGGAGAGGGAAGCACAAAACTGTGGAACAGAGAAATTAGGAGATCTGTGGAAGGGAGGGGGATGGGGTGGGGTACACAGGGTAAACAAGATGGTACTACAGGGACTTTCAGGAAGGAAAGCAGGGAATTTGAAGAAGGTGGGTTTGGGGAGGATTAACGGGGGTAGAAAAGATCATGATTTTGGATGGGGAAAAACAAGAGATGGTGAACAGCTGTTTTGACGACCTGCTGGGAAGAGTGGATTGAAGAGAGTGTGGGAGTTTGTTCCAGATGTGGGGAAAAAGAGGAATGGAAGGGTGAAGGTGAGCAGTGATTCTAGATTTTGGTAGTTTCACCAGAAGGGGGTTGCTGGTGTACCTTGAGCACCCTGTGGAAATATGGGGGGGGGGGACAGATCACAGACAGGGCAGGGGGTGAGGCTGGAGAGGAGACAGTAGAAGACAGAAAGATCACCGACCTGCCTGCAGTGAGAGTGTGAGACCCAACGACTCAGTTTCATCATCGGAGAGACCAATAATCCTAAATGCCTTAAGTTCCACAGCGTGAAGCTAAGAAAGGCGGGAGCACCAGCCCAGAGTGGAGAGCAGTACTCCATCAGGCTGCAAATGAAAGCTTTGTATGTGGTCAGGAGCTCAGGTGTGCCAAGGAAGGACTTTGCACGCCAGAGGATGCCCAGAAGGCGACTTGCTGTGGAGGCCAGCTCGGAAATGTGGCTTCCCCAGGAAAGATCATGGCAGATAGTGAGACCCAAAAGCTTGAAAGAAAGGACTTCTTCCAGAGGATTGTTGAGAAAGTAGATCGAGGTGGGGGTTCAGTTGATCCTTTCGGAGAGACATTGTGAGTGTGAGATTTGTTAGGATTGAAAGACATATTCCACGTGCTGGACCAGCTTGTGATTTTATCCAGATCTGCAGAGAGTGAAGAGGCTGCAACTTGTCAATCTGAGGGATGACAGATGGTACGGCAGAGGGTGGAGTCGTCAGCAAAGAGATAAAGAGGATTTTCCAGAGAGTTGGAGAGATCATTGGTGAAAACCAGAAAAAGCACAGGGCTAATAACACTGCCTTGAGGAACTCCAACCTGGACAGGAAGAGGGGATGAGAGAATTCCATTAAGAGCCACATATTGACTGTGACAGGAGAGGAAGTCTGTGAGTCATGAATGGAGATTGCCTTGGATACCATAGGAACAGAGTTTGGTGAGCAGGGTGGGGTGCCAGACTGTATCGAAAGCTCGCAATATGTCTTGGGAGATGGCTCTGATTTCTTGTCTGGCATTGAGGACCTCTATCCATTGTTGGGAAAGCAGAAGCAGCATGTCCAAGGAAGAGTAACCTGGTCTGAATCCAAATAAATGATTGGAAATCAAGCGGTAGGAGAAAGGAACAATTTAATGTTGGAAGCGATGATGGATTCCATAACCTTGCTGATGATTGGGAGAAGGCTGATTGGTCTGTAGTTGCAGGTATCTGTTTTTGCACGTTTTTTATGTTGAGCAGTAATATTTGCTGATTTCCAAGCAGAAAGCAAATGACCTTGAGTGAATGAGAGGGTGAATAGAACAGAGAGAGGGTGAGTAAGAGCAGCAGAAAAGGTTTTTAGGACACGTGGGCTGATGCCATCTGGACCGGATGCAGTATCAGAGTTGAGGTGAAAAATAATTAGAGCTTACTGGGATAATAAGCCATTTGAGTATCCTGCGTCAAGTGGACTGTGCCTCTTAGCCAAATTAAACTGCCTTGGCAGCCCTCCACGACTCGAGTCATGAAAGGAATGGTTATTATTGGTTCACGAGCACCAGCCAGAGTGACCACGATATTCATTATGTTTGTGTCTGTCTGTCTGTGTGTCTGTCTGTCCAGAGCATAACTCTGTGGACTTTGATCCGATCTTGATGAAACTTGGTTATGTGTTCGATATCAATGTCTAGTTGTGTTTTCCTGGATGAGGGCGTGCTACGCCCATTGTGGGCGGAGCCACGCCCCAAAAATAGCCATTTTTAGGGGGTAGTCGGATTAAAAATCTATCTTCTCTTAGGGAATTGACTGAATGGAATGGGTTCTTCAGTATTTGAATAGCAAAATGAATTATCTAAAACTTGTCGTCCGATTTTTCATTTTCGTCCCAAGGTCAAGGTCACAAGGTCAAAAACTTAGAAAATTGCTAATTTTGACATAAAATTCATACGACCGCCCAAACTTTGAGAGCTCGGATGCCAATATTTTTTATGCATAATCTTGAGGTCATTCCCCACCTAAAGTCTTGAAATCATTTTGCTCTATCTCGAACACCTTGCCCGTGGCGCCCCCTTCAAGTTTGTTTTTACGCTGATTTCATCAAAGTATGGATAATCCGAGGAGTGCGAAATGTCATATAGCCTATATGACATTATATTGTTCCTGGAATGTTCTCGAGGAAGTTTTGCACCAAAGGTCATAATCTTTGACCTTTCACCTTTAAAGGCCACAAAGGTCAAATTTTCAAAGTTGTGGGAATCGAACCGGGTTTTCAACCTTCTTCGACGAACTAACTCTAATAAGCTATAGCACGTATCGTTTCCTTATTTTAATGTCCACAACATTGTTTTGTGACCTTTAAAGGTTATGCAAAGGTCAAATTTTTTAAGTTGTTGAATGAAACCGGGTTTTCGACATTTTGCAGCTAATAACCTGTCACCCGTACCACATCATGTTGATCATTTTTATAACTTGGTCAAACATTATCACATTGTCTCATCCTTGACTTCTGAAACAATCTACATCGTCAAATACCGCTCGTGAACCATCGTCGTCTTCAGACTTGGTATTATTATTATTATTATTATTATTATTATTATTATTATTATTATTATTATTATTATACTGGATACAAGCAACAGGCACGAATAACTATTTAACATGTGAAATAAGGCGGAGTAAAATATGATGCATCAATGGTGGTAAACGTCTGCAAAAGTTTTTTTTTACAGCCTTTAAAACCTTTATTTAATTACCTCAGCCTCCGAAGATGGATGGTTTGTCTGTGAGCCCTATTTTTGTATTCACCCTTCCTCGTTTGTGAGCAGGATATCCCAAAAGGCTGTTGATAGATTCGGACGAAACTTGGTAGACAGGTTGGGTGTGTAACAAGGATGAACTGATTATATTTTAGTGAAGATATTGATCCGGATGCTAGGATTTTTAAAGTGATTCTTCATAACTGAGATGGGGCCAAAAAACGATATATAGGACTATATTTAAAAACTTTGTGGATGGGTTATGACAAAACTTGGTGGATTGAGATGGGTAGGTGACAAGAACAAGCCAATTTGATTTTGGTGAAGGTCCAGTTGCAGATCCGTCCTATCAGTGGGATACAAAATGTAAACTGTTCAGCTTGGTGGACATATGTGATCTACCAAGTGCTTTTCTAATTTCAATTTAAATTCTCTATTTACTAGGACACTGTGGTAGTGTAGAACACATCGCCTGGTTTTCTCTTCCAAAAACCTCCAGTTTAGTTGTATGCCATTTTACGCAACCTTGACCAATCAACTGGGTCGCTCATGCTGTCAGTATTGGGGAATATGGAGATTCAGACAAAATTGTGGCTTGTCAGAAATATTGGTCGTGCTCGGAAACGCAAAGCAAGAATTAAAAAGACCATTTCCATGTCCTTTTTTCCAAGACTGTGTAGGGTAAGGTGTTCTCTGAACTTTCTAGTTATATCTGGATGAGCAGAGGGTGATGCAGCTGCTGTCTGCCTGTCAGTAGGGTGGGTTACTGTATGACACAATGTGGAGTTGTCTGCAAAATGGAAGAGAGGATTATCCCAAAGAATCGGAGAGGTCATTTGTGTAGATGAGGATCAAGCTTACTTGAGAGCACCTCAGCTTTCACTGGGCAAATAAAGCAGAGTTCAATTGATAGCGATGTGTTTACCACGTGAGTGGAGGAAGTCAAAAATCTCGGAACTGAGGTGGGCTTCGATGCCACAGGCAGAGAGCTTGGCAAGCAAAATCCGATGCCAGACTGTCAAATGCCTGAGATATATCCAGGGAGACGGTCCTAACCTCTTGTTTGAGATTGAGGACCCTCAACCATTGCCGAGAAAGAAAAAAGGAGCAGCATGTCCAGAGTCGAGTAACCAGGACACCATCAAAACTCCCATCTTCCCAGTCTTCCCTCACTCGATCTACATCTCGTTTCATCACAGCCACCTCTTTAAATTTGGATTTGAACAAGATCTCCTAGTCGGGCAAATGTAATCAAGTTAAGTTTAATGCTTCAAAAACTCAATTTCTTCCCATCTCTCTCTCTGAAACTCTTCTCAACTCTCCAATCTCCTTTGAATGCTCTACAATTACACCATGTGATACAATAAACCTACTCGGTATCACTCTTACATCAAATTTATCCTGGAGTCCACACATTACACAAATAGCCTCTAATAAATTAGGAGTCTTGTTCAGATGTCGAAGATTCTTCTCCTCTGAACTATATAAAGGATTGATTCGTCCTTGTATGGAGTACTGCTCTCACATCTGGGAAGGTTCCAGCTACACATACTTACTGGACAGAATTGAATCCAAAGTTATTCGACTTGTCAACTCTACCAATATGATCTCAAAACTCGACCCGCTCAAATTACGCCGCATAGTCGGCTCTCTTTCTCTTTTCCACAGATATTACTTCGGTTTCTGCTCGCAAAAACGTGCTGCTTGTATACAGTACCTCCACCATTAGCGAGAACAAGGAATACTTGACAAGCCACTACATCACATGCTTATTGTGTGGCCATTGGCAATTCAAGGGTGGGCTGTTATGATGTTTGTTTCTTCCCTTCCACTGCCAAACTCTGGAACTCGTTACCTTCTCATGTCTTCCCAAACACCTATGACCTTCCCCTTTTCAAAAAGCAGATTTTTTACTTTCTCAAAAACTCTTAATCTATTCTCCCTTTCCTTACTTTTATATTAATGCAGTTATTTTATTTAAGGCTTGGCTATGATGAGGACCATTCAGTCTGTGCCTGTAGCCTTCAACATAAAAAAACTAAAATGTTGGCTCTTTATAATTTTGGGGATGTGCTAGTCGCCAACAGGACCAAATCCCACTCCTGACACCAAATTTGTTTCGGATTCAGGGTTCGAAGCTTTCCACGAAGGGAAGCACTTGGGTCCCTCCCCAACACCGGGTCCTGAGGCCTCCGGGCTCAGATAACTCTGCGCACCGGCAGGTTTCTAAGCAACCACGAATGCCAATTGGCACAGCCAATCCGGGCAGGGTTACACTACTTCGCGTGATACCTTACCTGTGGACGGCTGGCTAATTGGGGTCAGTGCCCTCAGCGCACACACGGATTACTGCCGAGCATTACAGTGAGTGCGTGCTGGCTGACAAAGCAAATTATTTGGGTAGAATGTCCCGACTAACCTTACTTGTGCACTACATCGAACCAATAAAGGAAAAGACAACTGAGACAGATTGGAAATAGCAACAAACAATTATTTATTACAAATACACAAGTAAGCAATAATTTAAAAGCGGGTATTTATAAGCAAGAAAGCAAAAAGGCACGTAAGAGCAGGTTTAACCATAACATGCTTTCTTCCCCAATATTACATTAACAAAATATTTGGCCAGCATTCACTCAGGGACAAAGAATAAAACAAGAAGGACTTGACTATAAAATAAAAGTAATGGATGGAGAAAAGGAAAGCAGTCTTTCCTTCTCCCCTCACCTCACACAAATATACAGAATGTGGAGGAAAATGGATGGGGAAGATAGGCAGTGGAGATTCGAAGTGATGGGGACATGTAGCCACGTCCCTGAGGTGCCTGGACCCATTAGGCAAGTCCTCTCTGGCATCCCAGATATGCAAGCTCGATGTGTGACTCGCCCTCCTCTGCCTCAGATCCTTCCTCCTCGGACCCCCATCGATGAGGTGCCACCGTTCACCCTCCTCTTCCTTCATGGCTGACAGGATCGAGAGGGCAGAACGACACTCGTGGAAGGAGTGTTCTTTTTCCACAGAAGCTCGACACCAACTGCTCGTGAAACTTTCCTTTCTTTTCCCTCACACATTTTTGTTCCTTTCCTCACGAGCCGTTTCAGACCGTCAGTCTTCTGCTCAGGCGAGCTTATCTCGCTTGTTTCTCCTTTCTGCTTCCCTCAGCCTCCTGCGCCTGCCTTCTGCCGTCTCTTCTGCTTTCTGCCTTTTGCTTCTTCCCTTTCTGGTTTCTGAGCCGTCTGCTCAGGAGCGCTCTTCGTCCCTGCTCGCACAAGCTTTCATGAGTCCTTCTCTTGCCTTTCTGCTTCTTCTTCACATCAGATTTATTTTGCCTTCTCCCCTCCCATTAGTTCACAGCCAATTGGGGCAGGTGTATGACATCACTTGTGGAAATTGCCACACCGTTCTGAGGGAAGCTTCAACGAAGCCCCCACCCTGCCCTTTACATGTGCAAAGCCGCAGTGAGAGTCCCCAGCCCTGTCCTTCGCGTGGAAAATGCCCAGTCGCACTGTTTTGTACTGTACCATGCCCGAGAGAAGCGCCGTGCCTCGCAGGCCTTGCTGAGCACCAAGCCGCGAACATGCATGCGAGAGCACCCGATGGGTTGCCAAGCAATGCGTGGATGGAGGTAACATAGAAAAGAACCCCACACAACCAAGGGATGACCAAACGGCTGCGGGATTGAAGGTAAGACCGATGGGGTAAAGGAGGGACTGTTGAAAGGATGTTTGATGGAGGAGAGATTATTGGTGGACCGTCGTAATGGGCCGATGGGGTATTGGATGGATGATTGAAAGTAACAGAAGAAGAGACATGACACGGGACAAACACAGCCAAGCCAATGCATGCCCTCCAAATAGCCCTTTGACAAGGGACCAAGGACTATTTATACAAAGACTAATGAAATAACTGATCCTCTGGTCACCTACGTGTACATGTATGCTCTCCCCAGGGGTAAATTTTCCAAAACCATGACGATATGCTTTCAATTTCAACCTGATAGGAAGCATGCTCTTGCAGACAGAGTTATTTCATGTTTTGAATCTGGGTTCAGGGATTGATATCAAACTTGATACAAGTATGTATAATGATGTAACAATGTGGGTGGAGGCATATCTGGCGATGTCACAACGTCGAAGAGTGCCGTTCTATTTCTAATCTGTTTTCATTAATGCCAGTAGTAATGGTGATTACTCATGCTGGAGAACACCTTGCAGTTGAATGATTTGGCCAGACAGTGAAACATTGAAAAGTTGTTGTATAAGTTTTCAGTGTGCCTTTATTTGCATGACCTAATTTGCTCCACAATGTACTTCAGTCAGACACAATGATGCAAATGTCTGAATTATTCAATGGAAAAGCAGTAATGAATGGTACAGTTTTGGAAATTAGCCTCTTCTCCACAAAGTCCTTCACCAGGGCCTCCTCTTTCTCCTTTTCACTGTCCATATCCGTGGCTAACTCTTCAATCACTACATCACCAGTGGACACAACAATCAGCATAAAATCACTCTCTGATCTCTTCATCATCACCGTCTTTATGATCATGATCACTTTGACCTTCAACACATGAAATCATTCAAATTGTGAAAGCAATTTCTTCACTGCATTTCCATCGTGAGAGAGCTTCGGAGGGAGGTCATTGCTCTGCGTCGAAATATGCTCATCTTCAGCCATCTTCAAATCCAAGCAACTGAGACACATCACCCAATATTGCTGCTTTTTTCATACCACGTTGCACAGAATTTGTCACGAGCTGGATCATTTCTGATGATGTCAATGATTCCGTTCGAGAGCTTCAACATTGTCTTCAACCACTCAGCAGCTCGATCTGTGGCCACTTGGGTAAATTGATGAGAACTTGCTTTCACTACACAGTTCCCCCTCATGAACTCTGCATTAACCCTGGCGCAGTTGTTTGCAAGTTATTCATTTCTGCTAGATACACTAGCCCCCATTTTGTGTCATCATAGATGGTAAGCCAAGGCAGCATATCAACAAAGGCATCCAGATGAAGCTTCCAGTTGCCATCTGGATTTGCTCGGATGAACCTGAGCATGGTCTCAATCATCTATCTGGAGGTAAGTGCTCCACAGTTTGAAATTTGGATCATCTACTTTTCTTTGTGAAATCCTCCAGTTCTGGTTAACATTGAAAGAATGGGATAAAGCAATACTATAGATTTTGGTCACTTTGACCACATCATGACAATGAGCTGTTATTGCATGTAATTCTGTAATCAATAAACATCAGAAGCTCATGAAAAAGGGAGTAATATTTAACTGTAAATATCTCTAATACATGTCTGGAACACAAACAATTCTGCTGAGAGAAATCCAAATTTATATCGCTTTAATTACCCATTAATCATGCAAGAAAACATAATTTTGAGAAAAACGATTCGTTTTCTAATTTCTGACTCTTTTATTAGATCCTCATGGAGGATCTCTAAGTCTTACTCACGTTGTTGTTCTTCATCTTCTTCTTGTGGACTTTTTTGTTTCACAGCCTACAGTTTTCATCGAAACTTCCTGAAACTTGGCATATATATGTAAAAATACCCTGCGCAGACAGTAACCATCTCCGATTTTGAGAATTCCTCCTAGAAAAAAAAAAGTTATGACGTCAAAATATCTCCGCAAATGGAAATCGCCTTAAAAATTATGTCCGAAACTAGGCAAGCTTTTTGAATTCTGTTTGTGGGAATCGAACAGGGCATTAGCAGAGATGAATTACCGCACATATGATACATCACTATGACGTCATATCAATTTTTATGACGTAATTCCTATTTTTTGACATTTTTTTTTGTTTCACAACCCAGAGTTTTCATCGGATCTTCGTGAAACTTGGCATGTATATGTAAAAATACCCTGCGCAGACAGTAACCATCTCCGATTTTGGAAATTCTTCCTAGAAAAAAAAAGTTGATGTCATAATATCGCCGCTAATGGAAATCGCCTATACCATTATGTCCGAAACTAGGCAAGCTGTTTGAATTTTGTTTGCGGGAATCAAGCCGGGCATTAGCACAGATATAATTTATCGCAAACCTGACACATCACAATGACGTCATATTCGTTTTTATGACGTCATCATTAAGAGGATGAGGATCTTAGCTCATTTGAGCTTATTTTAAAAAGGAATTATTACAAACCAGCCATTGATACCGAAGTAAGAGTTGTATCTTGTCCAATTTTATTTATTATGGAAGTTTCCATGCCAACTCGTTCAAAATCGCAGACAATTTTTTTTAACCATATTTGGTCATGCATGTGCTACAATTCCTTATTTGGGCATATTTGCATCCGGCATCCACCTGGATCTTGAAGAGTACCATAACATGACTCGTTTAAGACCAAATGCTGAGTTTAAACAAAAAGTGCTGACGGTAGTGAGATATATCAATTTGACCATCCTCTATTAGAAGTTACCTGCTGTCATAATCGCCACGAGTTCTCTGCTGCTCCTGACACGGCAGATTCCCGAGGTTACATAATGCTGCAAAGCATCGTCCGAGGCAATAAAGTTCACTCGGTCATTTATCGTTGCATTCCGAGCATTCTCGATTTGAACATGCAATCACAAGATTAAAGTACAAAATCGCGATGAGATTGGTCAATTGAGATCATTGAGCAGGAGATATATGTTATATTTTTAAATATACCGTCATTTAGTACTTATATATCATTTTTTTTTAATGAAGTAAGCGACGGTTACTAATTAGGCGGTGTATAAACAGGCCGTGTGTTACTCGGGCTGAAATATCTCCTTTGTTATACAGTACATGTTTTAATCTTATTGTTTAATGTATTGCCGAGTTTGACATGCACGGAATTGTGAGTCGTGCTTGGATTCGATGTCTAATTTATAATAAACGAGACGAGATGGAGTATCCTTGAGTGAATGAAGGATGTGATGATTAACACTGTACCGGCCGGTATCCGAGCGATGCTCGTCTTTTGGAATTCAAAGTCGTATTAAAACTGCAATAATTATTATTAGCAGCGATTGTCTTGCGTGTTTAACTGCAGTTTTTTTTTTTTTTTTTTTTTTTCTTCCTTCATGAAGAAGACGTGAGGAGAAAGATTGAAGATTCGTCGTCTCGTCATCGCCTTCCTTTCAGAAACGGCCGTGTACGGAGTGGAAGGGTATCGGATGCGTGGGGTGGTTACAATTGAGTAAGTAACAAACCGGGAGGCGACCATGGTTCGCGGCCATTATTGAACAATGCCACGATAGGTACAATTGAGTTGGTGGAAGCTTTTGAGGAAGCCCGACCGTAAAAATCTGTCTCTTCCGTCAAAATTTACCACATCAAATCGGATTTTTAGCTCGCCTCTTCCCCGGCGTGAAAATGTTAAAGTTTTTGGTGCAAGTTATTTTTTCCTTTCTAATGTTTTTATCTACCACACGATTTTTTTATACGCCCGATATATATATATATATATATATATATATATATATATATATATATATATATATATATATATATATATATAATGTCGGGGCGTATTATGTGATACCGGTCGTCCGTCTGTCTGTCTGTCCGTCCGTCTGTCTGTCTGTCTTTCCGGCCGTTCCTGTCCGCACTCTAACTCCCAAAGTTTTCAACTTTCACGTTTCATATTTGGTACATAGGTACAGACTGTGGAGACGGTGTGTCGCAACATACGTTCGTCATCTAAAGTGGTTGCCATGGCAACCAGGATGCTGTTTTCTATCCGTTCCTGTCTGCACCCCAACTCCCAACACTACATATTACTTTTTCTTTTAGATGCGTTTCTCATGGCAAGGCGAGTCCCATAAAATTCAGACCATTGAGCGCATCATTATATAAGCCACATCCCCTAAATTAAAAAAAAAAATCTGGAATTTAAACACACACAAGCCACACTGGTTTATAAGCCGCAAATGTTGCACAAAAAAAAAACCAAATGCAAAAACGTCCGAAAATTAGCCACAAAAAGTGATCGATCTTGCTTTGAGTCTAATCTGAACAGTAGAAACACCCTGACCATCCACTCTCTGTGTGTTAACCCAGTCTTCAAGTTCGTCTTCCAGTTCGGGCCATCGGCATTTCCTACCTCTGAAAGCCTTTGTTGACTTTTTTGCAGCGAGAAAGTTCACCCCTCTTTGAGTTTTGAATTCCACGTGTGGACCTCTTGTTTACTGATTACAATATACAAATACATATATTGCTTTAAAATTATTTGGATCAGACATCACTGCAATGCTTTAAAAAATCTATTATTAGACTAGTCTTTTAAAAACGATAAATGTATAAACAGGCGAGCATTGGGTGGCTTTGACACCACTCTAGTTTATATGTTGTACTTATGGACATTTCACACAGCTTCTAGGAAATGAAATTGTGAGAAAAAATCGAGGAAAAAATAAATAAAAAGTTCAAGTGGCTCCGCCCACAAGGGGCGTGGGACACCCCTCATACAAAAAGACACAACTCGACCATGATATCTAGCTTGTGTCCAAGTTTCATCAAGATCGCATCAAACGTCATGGAGCTATTAGTCCATGGGCCAAGGCCCTAATTTTCATGAATCGGTATCGGATTAGTGGCAATTGTTTATGATGTTTTTCAGTTGGGTACATGTCTCGGGCATCATTTAAGCCTGGGTCGCCCTCGTAATATGGTAGCTTAGCAGTAGTTACCCTTGATTTTCTGTTTTTAATCAGGAAAAAATTAGGAAAATTAAATTTCAGCTTCAGGACATCCAAAATGTTTATAAAAATGATCAAATATATATTTATTTTGTTGCAGGTAATTGGTTGGTATGATGTAAATACAAAGATTGTCAATGATGTGGGTATATATTGAGAAATAAATTATATTATGAGAATTTAAGTCCCTAATATTCTTCAATATGGAATTCTGCGGCTGACACTTTATTCTATATGTCAAAAACTATTGTATATAAGAGAATGTTTTATATGCCCAAAACATCCCCAATCATCGCCAATAACTGCATAAGTATTATTTACCTATAAAAATATGTATGAATTTGGAAAATTTAACATTCAGTTAATCCTATCCCCATAATTGAAAAATAACACATTTTTATATTTGTTACTACTGATGAATGCATATTGCATATCATTAAATACCTTGATAGGATATATTTATATCACATTTACATTTATCTACTAGTCATTAGGGAACATAAATGCATGATTTCTTTGCTTTGCTTTACTTTTGTGGTGATGGATATGGCCATACGCTACTTTGTTTCAGGTGTACCAGACAGGGCCCAACAGCGATGTCCACTGACCATCCTGCCAAGCAACCTCGAGTTGACCATGAGGATTGTGTTTGTATAGTGCACAATCCTAATGAAGACATTACAGCACCTCTCGTTCAACTGAAGGATAATGACTCCTGGCAAACATTACTGCGGGCTGCAAAAATACGAAATCATCAGCCCCTTCTGGATATTGCTAAACAATTGAATGGAAATGAACTTCCACAATTAACATACCATGCAAAATGCCGAAAACTCTTTACAATGAAGAAACAGTTGGAGGCTATAGAGCGCAAGGAATCACCCATTGACAAGCTCCATGAAATTGCAACTATTAGAAGATCTATTAGAGAACAACCCAGTACTTCCAGGGTATGTGAACAGAAGTGTATCCTGTGTCAGAAACAGAGCAAGTATATATCTGGGTCCAAGACCCGTGAACTCTTGCAGAAATGCGTAACTACTGGAGCAGATG
Source organism: Eptatretus burgeri (assembly GCF_056783735.1). Lineage (NCBI taxonomy): Eukaryota > Metazoa > Chordata > Myxini > Myxiniformes > Myxinidae > Eptatretus > Eptatretus burgeri. Next base: position 49,460,735 of record NC_140964.1, read on the forward strand.
CCAAACTTCGTGAAGTTGCTGTTAGTAAATTAGATGACAGAGTAGTTGCCTTACTTAGTAGAGAAGCAGTAGCTGCAGAGGCTCATTTTCACAGGTCATGTTACAGAGCATATACCAAAGAAGATTATGTGAAAAAATGTTCATCTACTGACAGTCCAGCTGAAAATGAGTACTGTAAAATTGAGGACAAAGCCTTCCAGTATGTATGTCGTTATATCCGGTGCAATTTATTTGTGAACCCCCGTGCTATAATGTTTAATGATCTCCGGACCATGCTACTGGACCACATGAAAGAGTTGGGTTGTACACAGGTCTCAGATTCAACTAGGAAGAACCTACGCCGCAAGTTAGAAGAAGAATTTCAGGATTCTGTGAATCTCTCAAGTATCTTATCAGATATCTTATCAGATACCAGATAGTATCTCTCAAGAAAAATTAGTTGTTGACATTCTGAATTTACAGCAAGAACGAAGCATCCTGAAGTCAAATGAATCTGACAATAGGACAATATTGACAAAAGCAGCATTGCTACTTCGTGCTGATATTTTGGCCCATAATCATACAGAAATATGGCCCCCACAGCCAGATGAATTAAACAATGCAGATGCATTCTTGTCTACATCTGTAATTCATTTTTATCGCACAGTAATAGCAGGAACATGTGGCAATGAAAACCTTACAGTTTCAGCCAACAGGCAAATCAAGTCCTTTGGGCAAGACCTCATTCATGCTGTAACTAGGGGAAAGAGAGGCCTTCACTTGCAGAATGTATCTGCCACAACTGCTAAGCTGTTGTGATATCAATGAATGTCGCTATCTGATGTTCTGCACTCGAAAAGGGGAAGGGGACTCTTCACAACTGCCTCCATGTCATGATGCACTGTATCAACATACTCTCCGTGCTAACTACCAGGCAGCCATTTGGAGACGTAGCTTAGAGCAAGAGATTTGTGCTCCTGATCCAGTTGGACATGGCTGGACTCTAGAAGACAACAGTGCCTTAGGCGTCAAGTGGATGACTGGATTGCCTGCTCCACAGACAGTTCTTGATCTACTGAGTTGTAACTGTCGTAGAGTTTGCAAAGCTCCACATTGCTCATGCATGGGAAATGGGCTGAAGTGCACTTTCATGTGCAAGTTACAAACCTGTGAAAAACAGACTACAAGATGATGAAGAAAATGACGAAGGACCAGACTTCCATGAGGAATATGAGGAGGAAGATTGACTTTCTAAAGTGCTTTGGTAACCTATTAAATTCCTAGTGATGTTAACAAATAGGCAAGAGTGATATCCAGTAATCTAATGTCATGTCATGTTGTAAGGTTACATCATTAAGCAAATGGATGAAAAAAGCATATTTTTGTAATTTAGGGGGGTAGGGTAGCTAAATGTAAAATATTTAAAAAGTCAAATATGTTTATGAATTTCTGATGCATTACCAGTTACGAGCAATGATTGGGGATGTTTTTCATGCATAAAGCACAGCTTTATCTCCATTAGTTTTATGAATATTGAATAAAACGTCCGTACACAAAATCAAATGAGGCTATTTTTTTGCTAATTTTGTGGTAAAAATGGAAAAATCTTAAAATTAATCAATTTTAAAAATATTTTTTGTGTTTACAAATCATCGTTAATTTATTTGATACATATTGAAAGCAAGTTTTGGTCATTGTGGTCAATATTTTGTAAAATTTTAATGAAATTTCAATTTTCATCACTTATACTACCTAAAAAACAGACTATCGAGGGTAACCACTATTAAGCTACCATATTGCGAGGGATACCCAGGCTTAAATGATGCCTGAGACATGTACCCAACTGAAAAACATCATAAACAATTGCCACAAATTCGATACCGATAAACCCCATGGCCCATGGACTATATGCTCTGGAGAGAGTCACAGACAGACAAGCCGGTAGGCGACATGGGTGGTCGCTACATAATTGCATACTAGTCACAGTTTTTGACGGATCGGGCTGAAAATTTTTGAAAAAGAGGTTGATTATAGTGCGCATAAAAGCGCCGAAGCTGATTTTTTATTTTCGAAAAAAAATTTTTTTGGATTTTTTTCAAAAATTTCAGTCCCGTTGCTAGGCAACGGTGGCGTCCATAGCAACGGTGCTCAAAAGCATACAACTAGATCCTGGTATGAACCTACCAGTCAAGTTTCATCAAAATCAGTTGACTCCTGGCCTCCAGAGCTGTCCATTACATAAAGACATACAGACAGATGGAAAACCTGAGAAAAACGGTAGTCTAGCGACCACCCAACCGACACATGGACACACAGACACAACGAAAATAGTGGTCACTGCTGGCGCCCGCGAACCAAAAAGGTGAAGAAAATGTATCTCACCATGAATAACCACACCACTCTTAAGGCCGCCGCAAAACCTGGATTCCATTATGGATTGCAGGTGAGGGTGTGTGACAAGTCTCCACCATTTACAGTGCAGTATTCCTGTCTCCATGCTGTCCAGTGCTGTGAGGTGTTTTGAATTTATAAGCAGTACGTATGTTTTTACTTCATGTACGTAACCTGGGTTATTTTTTCCAGGCTTTAAGCAGCGCTACACGATACACATTTACATCGTGATTATGCTTCCTCCCCCCTCCCAAGACCACCAGCAAAGATAACTCCCCCCCCCCCACACCTTAATTGGGGTCATGCTGATCCTATGTAGCAAGCCTGGATGTAATCAACCCCAAACTGTTGGAATAGCGTGACAAACAATCCAACATCGGTCCGTGAATTACAGTGAGGATACAGAAAAGGGCAGGTTCAGCGGTGTGTTCCGTTAGCAAGCGGCTTGCTTGATTCAAAGCGCTCAAGCAAGCACACCCATGAAACCGAGTGCTCGATACCGCTTAACAACATGGCGGTCTCCTTGGTAACAATATTATCGTGCTACTCGAGCAAGTGCTGTCCTTGTCCTGTCTGTCATTTTCATGTTTTTCTCGATCCTCTTCTCACAACTTCCCCAAAACGAATTTGTTGTGTTGGCAGCGTCTTCAGCAGCTACAAAGGACGAGGAATAGGGGAAGAAAGAAAAATAAATAAATGGGGAGTCAGAAGGAGGAGCCCCCGTGCCAAATTTATCTCTGGAGCTTACCACTGTGCATTTTGGGGAAGAAGCGTTTGGATGTTTGTAGATCTTGATGAATTTGGATGAAAAGTAGAAAAAAAACAAAGCATGAAATGAACATTCAAATATGAGTACAGTATGGATAACAGGGGTATGCCTCTGAACATTTCATTGGTTGGACCGTTTTGAATCCAACTACAGCGGACATTTTTGCTGACTTGGCGAAGCGCCTCTCTTTGTCGCATGTTCTTCTTGCCAAGCGGCTTGATGTGGAACAGCTGGCTTGGCAAGCGATAAGCTATTTGCTCGGGGAACACACCTCAGGCTGTCATATTGATCTTTCCTAATACCCTTTTGGGCTTCAAGTTCACAAAAGCTACAATTATTAGTTGTTTTTTTATGCTGCAGATATGATGATATGCCTGGAATCTACTGAAAGCTGAAGTTTAATTGGTCATTGCATTTTTCCGCTTCAGTGATTGTTGGAGATTGCAGTACACGACACCATGAAGCACAATTGTAAAAGGTAAACATGCTCAACCTTTACGATTGTCGCTGATGCACCTGAAAACTGGTTGATGACGGTCGTCCACCACCGCATATTACACGATTATCAAAAACTGTCACCGACAATCTTTTTGCATTGCATCGAATGGTGTGTGGCTGCCTTTATGGTAAAACAGCACGAGCTCTGGGGGAACAAAAATATGTGACGCTAGATGACTCGTGAACCTGTTGGGTTCCCGTTGTGACGGCGGTTGATGAAAAAAAAAATCATTGCAAGAAAACAAAAAAAGATAGCTCCAGCAAACTATACTGCTGAGGTTGTTTGCGTTTTTCAAATACTCCCGAAGAGTACTTTACTGAATCGGGAATTGATTTTTTGATAAAAAAAATTTTCGTTGCCCAATTTAAACAAAACTTGATGCTGTACACGGCAGGCGAATGGTGAGTAAGGTGGCCCTAAAATTTTTGTGCTATCGTGTACCATTTTGGCTGTATTTCGGGAACATACATACATACATACATACATACATACATACATACATACAAGATGAGAGTTTTAGTAATATATAGACAAGGAGGTGCAGCAATTGTGTAATTTATACATGAACATTATGGGTGTGTCCTCTCAGGCTTTTTTCTGTGGTAAAAGTAAAGACTTTTGAAGCCTTGCATTTGATCTCTTTAAAAACAGTTATTTGAACAATTGCTTGATGGTCATTTCTAACTCGCCATCTATTTCTTTCATACTCACAGGTGCTGAAGTTGGAGGGGAAGTGAGAGGAGGTAAATTGATATAGGGGAGGAGGAGAAAAAGAGAAGGGGTTGCTGGTTCAAGATTCTGCCACTTTTACATGATTAGAAAGGAAAATGAAATGTTAAGCAAAATTATTTTCACTCGTGCAACGATGGTACCATTCAACAGCTGATACCATGGTCGAGCCGCACAAAATACTGCTGGCCTTTGATTTTGACCACACAATTGTTGATGGAAACAGCGACACATGGATAACAGGTTGTCTCCCAGATCCATTGCCTGCCACTCTAAAACAAAACTACATCAAGGGTCAGTGGACAAACTACATGCGCAAAGTTCTTGCTTACCTGGATGATAGTGGGGTCACTGTGGGCAAACTGAAAGCACGCCTCAAAGAGATGCAGCTCGTGGAGGGAATGGCAGAGTTACTATGCTGGCTGGCGAAGGAGCACAACCGCTTTGATGTGGTTCTTGTATCCGATTCCAACTCGCTCTTCATTGACTGGATTCTGCAGAGAGCGGGTCTGCAGCACGTTTTTGGTCACATCTTCACCAACCCGGCCACAATAGATGCGTGTGGGCACGTGTTGTTGAAGCCGTATCACAGCCATTCTTGTTCTCGGTGCCCAGTGAATCTTTGCAAAGGGCAGGTGTTACGAGAGTATGTTGCCAGTCAGCTTTATTGTTTCTCATCCGTTGTCTACGTGGGTGATGGTGCTAATGACCTGTGTCCTGTCCTTTCGTTGTCTTGCAACGATGCTGTGTTGCCCAGGAAAGGTTACAGCCTGATGCGCTGGATCAAGGAAATGGTTTCTGAGGGCTCCACTAATGTCTCACCGCATATTGTTCCATGGGAAACTGGCTTTGAAGTATTGCAGTTTTTGCAGCGGATCACCGGGACCACATAGAGCATCTTCACAATTCCATAATCTCACGATTGTACCACATTCTTGCTTTGCTTCATGTTGTATTCATGTTAAGATCAGCAGCTACATCTGGAAACGATTTTATCTTTAATGAAAGTCAGTGCCGTACCGATTTACACACTCATTGTCATATCAATTATCAAGATTCGGATTAGAATTCTGGTTGCAGCTGGCTCGAGGATGAAATGGGTTTCATTAAGAATAATAAAAAGAGTGCAACACAACTTCATCATTGGAATATTATTATGTTTGTGGACTTGTATAATTGACAAGCAGTGACATATCCCTTCCATCACCGATTGAAGGAAGCAATCAGCTTGCCCAATCAAAAAACAGGAATGTGTGGCATGACTTTATTTTCCGCTTTTTGATTGGAACAAGCCAGTGGACCAGTCGTAATCCTTGTGCAACTGAACTACACAATTGGTTTTTAACCTCATCTGAGCTGAGAAGGTTTGAGGTGCAAATATTGTGCTGAACTTCCACCAAATGCCGAGATATAGAATTATCAACAGGTGGATACTATTCCAATAACCTCAACATGTAGTGATCAAATGATAAAACTTAGATTTCAAAATAGAACCACGAAAGCTCCTCTCTCGGTGTACCTTCCACCACCTGCACAAGGAATACAACCATCAGAAATAGTCGTGTGTACCAATCCATCACAAGTACGATATTTTTCTTATCATAACATACTCAAATTAACCACAAAACATCAAAAACTAACACACCGCCCATGGCGGTCAATGAGTGCACCGGACTCGCATCTTAAAAACTGTGAAGGTTTTCATATGTGAGTATTGCATGCAAGTTGATGAACTCGGAGATAAAAGTCGTCACAAGCTATCTGTTGGGGAACCTTTGAATGGATCATGTTGCAGTGAACCACAAGAGCCTGGAATGTGCAATAATGGATTGAGGAAGAATGGATTTTTTTTTTGTATACATTGTCGAAGCTTGTATAAGAGCCAACAAACAATGCACAGCCGGGGGGGGGGGGGCATGAGACAAGAGGGGTGAAAGAGGGGAGAACAAAACAGTGGGGAAAAAGAGTCATTAGGAGATCAACAGACATTATCTGCCTAACAGAAACTTTCCTCTCCCAAGACGTGTTTGACTCCCAAGTATCTCTCCCTGGTTACTCCCTCTTACGGTATGACAGACCTGAGCCTCGTCCTGGTGGAGGTGTTGCTCTCTTCATCAAAGACTATTCCTCACTCTCCATGCACTGCTCTCACTCCCCCACACCCCCAGGAATACCTCTGGCTTCGGCTTCCCCTCCACTCCCACCTCATGTTTATATGTGTACAGTACCGTCCACTGAACAGTGATGACGCCATCTACACCTCACTATCCGAAAACATGGACCATCTTCTATCTTCTCATCCAAACTCTCTCTTCCTCTTATGTGGTGACTTCAATTGTCATCACGCCAGTTGGCTAGGTTTGGGTACCTCTCTCACCTGCCATGGCACCTCAGCAAAAGCTTTCTGCGACTCATTGGGACTGACTCAATCGGTCAACTTCCCGACCCGGATCTCAACCAATGGTACTCCATCTCTTCTGGATCTGATTTTGACAAATTTCCCGAACAATATCTGCTGCTCTTCTTTCGCTCCAATTGGTTCTTCTGACCACGTCCTTGTTAAAGTGGACATCTCTCTGGCTGTTATCAGAGAACCACCTCACCGCCGTCGAGTCTGGAATTTCACTCAAGCCGACTGGCAGGGTCTCCGAGCAGCCATCAAACTTACAGACTGGTCTCCTATCACTACTTTCTCAAACATCAACTCATCCTGGGAATTCTTTCAAAGAAACTTGCTCTCCCTCATGCACAGATTTATCCCCTCTCGTGTTCAGTTGTCTTACCCTTCCTCCCGCCCTTGGTTTACTGAAGCTTGTGGCGAGGCAGTTGTCCTGAAACAACTTGCCTTTGCCTCATGGAAAGCAAACCCAACTGAGGGAAATCTCAGTTCTTTCCACAAAGCTCGGAACAAGTGTGTATCTACCCTCAGGAGAGCCAGAAAACAACATCTTTCTCATCTCAAGTCTGAACTCTCAAACCTCTCTCTCCCTCCTCAAAATCCTGGTGGCGTTTAATCAAATCTGTTTCTGGTGTATGTTCCCCCTCCATCCCCTCCCTTACCTCAAATGGCCGCACTGCTGATTCCACACGTGATAAAGCTGAATGTCTAAACTCGGTGTTTGCAGCTAAATCCTGTGTCCTAAACCCATCACTATCTCTACCCACTTTACCCAGTCGCACCCAACTGTCCCTGGACTCGGTATCCTTTTCTCCTGACAAGGTGGAGAGCTTGCTTTCAAACCTCGAGTCAGATTCTGCAACCGGTCCAGACGGCATCAGCCCACGTGTCCTCAAAGCCTGCTCTTCTGCTCTTGCTCACCCTCTCTCTGTTCGATTCACCCTCTCATTTGCCCAAGGTCATCTGCCATCTGCTTGGAAATCTGCTAACATCACTGCCCTGCATAAAAAGGTGCAAAAACAGATCCCTGTAACTACAGACCAATCAGCCTTCTCCCAATCATCAGCAAGGTGATGGAATCCATCATCGCTTCAGACATGAAATCCTTCCTCTTCTCCAATGGCTTGATTTCCAATCATCAATTTGGTTTCAGACCAGGTCACTCTACCCTGGATATGCTGCTTCTGCTCTCCCATCAATGGATGGAGGTCCTCAATGCCAGACAGGAAATCCGAGCCGTATCCCTGGACATATCACGTGCTTTTGACACAGTCTGGCACCCTGCCCAACTCACCAAACTCTTCCTCTGGCCATCTCCACTCATGGCTCGCAGACTTCCTCTCCTGTCGCAGTCAACGTGTGGCTCTAAATGGAGTTCTTTCATCCCCTCTTCCTGTGCAGGCTGGAGTTCCTCAAGGTGGCGTTCTGGGCCCTGTTCTTTTTCTGGTTTTCATCAATGATCTCTCGGACTCTCTGGAAAATCCTTTATTTCTCTTTGCCGACGACTCCACCCTCTGCCGTACCATCTGTCATCCCTCAGACCGGCAAGCAGCAGCTTCTTCGCTCACTGCAGATCTGGATAAAATCACAAACTGGTCCAACACGTGGACATGTCTTTCAATCCAGACAAATCTCACACTCTCACTATGTCTCTTCGAAAGGACCGTTTACAAAACCCCCCATCCACTTTCTCAACAATCCTCTGGAAGAAGTCTTTTCTTTCAAGCTTCTGGGTCTCACTATCTGCCATGACCTTTCCTGGGAAAGTCACATTTCCAACCTCGCCTCAAAAGCCAGTCGCCGACTGGGAATCCTCCATCGTGCAAAGTCCTTCCTCGGCCCTCTTGAGCTCCTGACCACTTACAAAGCTTTTGTCCGTAGCCTGATGGAGTACTGCTCTCCCCTCTGGGCTGGTGCTCCTGCCTCCCACCTTTCTCGGCTTCACGCTGTCGAAACCAGGGCATTTAAGATCATCGGCATCTCCCACAATGAAGCTGAGTCTTTGGGCCTCTCACTCAATCACCGCAGGTTGGTCGGTGGTCTTTCTGTCTTCTACCGGCTCCTCTCCAGCCTTGCCCCCCCTGCTCTCTCTGCGATTTGTCCCCACCACATTTCCACAGGGCGCTCAAGGTCCGCCAACAACCCCCTTCTGGTAAAACTACCAAAATCACGAATCACTGCTCATCTTCACTCTTTCATTCCTCTTTTTTCCCGCCTTTGGAATAAACTTCCTCACTCTATTCTTTCCCATTCTTCCCTCCAGGCTTTCAAAACAGCTGTTCACCATAACCTCTTATCTTCCCCCATCCAAATCCTCGATCTTTTCTACCCCCGATAATCCACCCAAGCCCACTTCCTTCAATTCTCCTGCTTTCCTTCCTGAAAGTCCCTGTAATGTCCATCTTCTCTTCGCCATGTTCCCCGTCCCATCCCCATCCCTCTCCCTTCCACAGTTCACCTAATGTGTCTGTTCCCCACTGTTTTGTCCCTTCCACTCCCGCCCCTCTTGTCTCATGCCTCCTTGCTGTGAGTTGTGTGTTAGCTCTCATACGAGCCTCGACCAAGGTATACAAAAAAAAAAAAACAGGTTGCTACATTTCTTGTCCTCGGTGCCCAGGATGAGTGAAATGGAGGCTGACATTCCACGGCATGGCATGATCCATGTTTTCCTCTCGGCTCGGTGAATGATTGTTGATATCGAATGTTTTGTACATGCATGGGGGATCAAAACTGGGCAGCTTCATCCCTTTACATAGGAATCCATCCATCCATCCGTTGCGACAATACTCTGTGCAGAGCATTGGTGCTGCCTAAGCACTTTTCTTGGCTATTGGACACAATCCTGGACGGGTTGCCACTCCGACACAAGATAACAGCAAGCTGGCAGTCATTTTGCCAACCTCGGAAGAATGACAGGCAGAGTCAACCCCACCTGGTGTTAATTCAACAGCCGAGTGGGATTTGAACTCAAGATCCGAGGATCCCAAGCCCACCACCCAAAACATTAAGCCAACACCAGGCACATATGAATTGGGGTTGCGTATGTCTCATAAGAGGGGTGGGAGAGGGAAGCACAAAATAGTGGGGAACAGAGACAATCGAGAGATTTGTGGGACAGGAAGGGGAGGGATGGGGCAGGTTACACGATGTAAACAAGATGGTACGACAGGGACTTTTAGGAAGGAAAACATGGAATTTGAAGGAGGTGGGATTGGCAGTGGACTTAAGGTGGCTGGTTCATGTTTTCAGCACCCACAGGTTCATCGCTGGACTTGGTATTTCAACACTGGTGGCATGGCAAAGGATATTGAAAACGTGCTTGTTAAAGACCGCTGGAGGATGATCCAGAACTACATGGTCTATCGGAGTGCTCTGTTCCTCAATACCGACCACAGGCTTGTTGTAGTAACTCTGAAGTTGCAGCTCAAATCCAGGAGAATGGTACCATCCCAGCCTAGGCTGGATGCTGGCAGGCTCAAGGATGACAGGTTAGCTGAGGAGTTTGCGAATAGGCTGAGTGGGGATTTGGGGGTTCTGGGTACTTTGGGGAATCTTGAAGAGTTGTGGGGTGCCTCCAAGACTACCATCCTTGATGTTGCCGGTGGATGTCTTGAAAGTCACCATAAGGTGAAGAATAATTTTGTGCCTCAAGGGAAAATGGGATACCCTTGACCAGAGTCGCAGGGCCAGGCTTAATGGCAGAGGTGAACTGAGGCTTAAAAGTGGACATGCACTGAGGGTCGACAAGAGGCCTATGCGTGAGGAATCTGTGAGGGGGAAGAGCATCACCTGTGGTCAAGTGATTCTCGTCCTGCTTGCAGTGGAATTCGTGCATTGCATTCTTCCATGCCTGTCCCTCAGTGTACTGCAGTTAGAGCGGTGTATGGTGTGCTCTTGACAGAGGAGTTTGAAGTGAAGACCTGCTGGGCCAGTTACTTTGAGCGGCTGTACCAGGCTGACCCACCAGCTGTTGAGTTGGATCTCACGGGTGTTACTATCACTATTGCTGACCCTCCAATCAACTGTGATACACCTTTGTTTGTGCAAACACTGGCTCCGGTGAATCGGTCGAAATGGATTTAAGCTCCTGTGATCTGTGGCATTCATGCTGAACTTCTCAAGACTGGTGGAAATGCTGTACTCATGTCGTTGCATGCAGTTCTGTGCTCTGCTTGGAACACAGGCTTCATCCCAACTGACTGGAAGAGGGGTCTTGTTGTCCCTCTCTGGAAAGAGAAGGGTGCTCGCCAGGACTGCAACAATGACTGAGAGGTGACGCTGCTCTCAGTGCTGGGCAGGGTCTTTTGTCGAATAATTCTTGATCGGGTGCACCACCATCTGCTTAAGCACCAGCACCCAGAGCAGTCAGGCTTTACACCAAAGAAGTCAATGATTGACCACATCCTTGCTCTTCGGGTCCTCACCGAAGGGAGCCGAGAGTTTTGGCAGGGGCTGCATGCAAACAATGTTGATCTCTGCAAAGAGTTTGATTTAGTGAATCAGGATGCCATCTGGAGGATTCTTGGTCTTCGTGGGGTGCCACCAAAGCTCATCAATCTGATGACTGAACAATACTGAGAGTGCTGTGAGATGTGGTGATTCCATTTCTGACTTATTTCCAGTTGTTACTGGAGTTTGTTCAGGGTGTGTGCTGGCCCCCACACTTTTCAGTACTTATATGGACTGGATTCTGGGGAGGATGTCGGAGAGATCAAGCTGTGGTGCATCGTTTGGGAATGTTGAGATATCTGACCTTGATTTCGCAGACGATGCGGTCATCTTTGCGGAGACTGGATATCTTTTTTGGGCCCTCGATGTGCTGAATGAGAAGACAAAACCGTTGGGATTACGGGTTTCCTGGGTCAAAACAAAGATCCAGTCCTTCATTGACATATTGGATGCTGCTATCCTGTCTGTACCTGTTTGTGGTGAGGATGTTGAGGTCATGGAGAGATTTACTTACCTTGGCAGTGATATTCATGTCTCTGCTGGCTGTGAGCCAGAGGTCAACAGATGTCTGGGTCGGGCCTGGGAGTCATGGATTCACTGGATCATAGGGTGTGGCGCTGTCAATACCTGTGCAAGACGAAAGTCCGAATCTTCATGTCCTTGGTGCTTCTAGTTTCGCTCTCTGGATGTGAGATTTGGACTCTGCTCAGGGATCTGAGATTGAGATAAACTTCTTCGGTACCATATCTCTTTGGAGAGTCCTTCGCTCTCGCTGGTCAGACTTTGTGTCCAATGAGCAGTTACTGAGTGAGGCTCAAATGAGATTTATTACCTGTAGAGTCTGTGAGCGTCAGGTGCGGCTGCATGGGCATGTGGCTCGTTTTCCTGACACTGATCCTGCTCAACAGATTTTCTCAGTGATGGAGTCTAATGAGAGGAGGAGGCGAATGGGCCGACCACGTGCATCATGGTTGCAACAGGTTGATTGGTATCTCAAGGAGATAGGAAGTGGAGTTGGGAGACCAGTCTAGAAGTTTGATGGATGCTTGATGTCCCTGCCAGTTGGCCTGCGTGAAATGCCAGACTCGACGGCACTGACTTTTGGGACTTCAGGGTCTTTTGGGCCTTCAGAGTCTTGGGGAATTAACATTCAAAGAGGATGTGATTAATAGGCATATCTTTTTCATGGCTTCCTGGACTGACTCACGACTTTACCGCTTCACCGTTCTTTTCATTTTTATGCATGTAGATTATTAAAAAACACAGCACCACGTTACTGCCACATTATTAAAAACACCTCACCACCATGTAACGGCCATGTTATTAAAATCACTTCATGTCCACGTAATTAAAAAAAGCAACTGCCACTGTGCAATTCAAAACACCTCACCACACTTCGCTCGAGAGATTGGCTTGCTTTCACTGAGGATAAGTACATGAGTTGCCGTGTTGTCATGATTTACACCAAGCAGAATTGAAACATTTATTTTGCAAACTTATTTGTAATATTCATGATAATACATGTTCTTAAGCAATTTAAGTTGAAGATTAAAGTTTGGAAAAAATAAATAAATTCAAAACAGTTAAAAAAAAAAAAAATCCCTGATGACATGCCCACGGGAGTGTGAGGCGCAGCCATGAAGTTTGGTACGATTTCACAAAAGTTTGAGGGAGTAGTTCAGTGACAACACGTGACAGACACTGCACATATGTTGTTCATCTTTCGGCTGCTCCCGTTAGGGGTCGCCACAGCGGATCATCCGTTATGATCCGCATACTGATTTGGCACAGGTTTTACGCCGGATGCCCTTCCTGACGCAACCCTGGTCGCCTCTTACGACACAGGGATCAGGATTTGGGTTTCGCCATGATTCCAGGCTGCTCTACACCCTGCCCAGTGCAGAGCCCCCGTCCTCAAGCGATCCTCCAACCCAAGCCTCCGAGTAGCCGGATTATAGGCGCACGCCACTACGCCCGGTAGACACTGCACATATATACGTATATAAATATATATTTTCTTCCTGCACATTTCAACACTCCAAGTTTCCAAACTGTATCAATTTCCAAGCTCTAGCTTTAACTCCGAAAGCCGGCTCGACTTTCGAAATAAAAATTTGCATCAATAATGTGAAGAGAAAGTACACAGGGTTGACCTAAATTTTTGACCTCGACCTGTTTTTTTTTTCGCTAATGACCCAATTATAAATATGTAAACATTATTCTCCAAAACTCGATTGAGGTTTCGGCAAACCTCAATCGGAACAGAATTGCCCTCTCTTGACAGCCTTGAGCAGGGTGCATTTACACTTCATTTCCATCATGCCCTTCCAAATTGAAGGTACCGATCTTACACCCCGAGGAGTACTAAACCACCATTTAGGTTTTGATTCTGTTTTTTCTGCCAATGTCCTGAGCTGTATCTCTGAGCTGGCTGGGACTTTCAGAATTATATTTTTCTCCATTAATGAAAATAAATAGTATGCGGGGTTTACATAACTGTTTTTTTTTCCCCCTTGAACCAAATTTGTAAGGTCATAACCCAATTATAGACATTTCAACATTTTTCACCACAACTAAACAGGTTTGTCCAATCGGAACTAAATTGTCCTCTTTAGCCTCAAGCAAGTCGCAACAACACTTTATTTACATCATACACCGAGTTAAAGGTCAAGGTCAAATGGTGGTCTGAAAAAATAAACGTTTTTTATCATAACTCAATTTTGCCAATGGGGAATCTCAAAGACCGCTTGGCCTTCCAATATGTTTTTGCATCATAATAGGGGATCTGCACTGAGGTTGTGCACCTGATATTTGATTCATGTTCTTGAACTACTTTTTTGGATTGTCACCTAATTAACAAAAAACGCATTTTTGATCATAACTTGAATAATTTTCCTCTGATTTTCGTGATGTGAGTTTTATGGATAGACTGTAGATGGGGACACATTTTCTTAATCTACACTCTATCCCTAAATGTCGAAGGGCATGGTCATATGGTGGTCTGAACAAAATATGGCCATCATTGAATTGCGGGATAAGGGTAAGTCGTGGGCGATCGCCAAGGGTAATCCTCCTACAGTGAGGTTATGCTTTCCCTTGGCGATCACTTTGTGATCGTAGATATATTTTTACACTGTAAAGGCAATGTCCGAGCAAGTCCAGCTAGATACGGTTGAATTGCTATCTGCATCGCCCATTAGAATAGCATGACATCACTTTGGTAGAGGTCTACTTTTGACTGGGCTGAAGAGAATAATCTGATATGATGGATCAAATTTGAGAGATAGATGATTAAATAAGCAAGAAACGATTCCACTTTCCGTTTCGTTTTTAGATCAGCTGGAACGTCGTTCCGGGGAGCTTTTGGGATGGCACGTCGTCCGTCCGTCTACCCGTCTGTCCGTCCAGAAATACTTTCAACTTCTTCTCTGAAACTACACAAAGGATTTTGATGAGACTTTACCACAACGTTCATCACCGTGTATGTACCAAAGTTTGTTCATGGCATAAAAAAAATCGGGCCCTAAAGGGGTCGACGGGGGTTGCCCCCAAAATAGGTATTTGCTTTCTTCTCAGAAACTACACATATAATTCTTATGAAACTTGACCACAACCTTCATCATCCATTGTGTACCAAAGTTTGTTCATGACATTAAAAAAATTTGGATCTCAGGGATTTTATGTGGGGGTTGCTCCACAAAATATGTATTTGTTTTGTGCTCGAAAATCACAAACAATTTTGATGAAACTTGACCACAAGCTTTATCACCCGTGATGTACCAAAGTTTGTTCATGGCATAAAAAAAAATCCACAGGTATTTTCTTTCTTCTCCAATATACATTTTGTGGGTCATCCATGCCAACCAATTGTTCCCTGGTTAGCTTATCCAGCCACGACCAAGTGAGGTCAGGTCAGATTAGATCTATGACTTGCTACAGGTACCACGTAAACCTGTACTAACCTTTTCCATGGTCGGGTTGGCGGACTGAACTGTCTCCCCCACGAAGTTTCTTGGTGAGTCGGGTGTATGATATGGACACCCAGCAGGATGAAAAACAAAACCTGTCAAAGGGCGGAGGAGCTCCTTGTGAGCCAACGGCCATCCATATCTAGTGCCCAACTGTGTATGCGGACGTTGTCCTGCAGTTGGTTTACTGTTTATTAGGAGGTTGGCGGCAGGATTTGCACCCCGGCCACCATAAAAACCCTTCATTCCGCAAAACATACCAAAAGCGTTAAAAAAAATCTGCAAACCCACTCCGTCGGAGTACCTCCTATGCAGCTGCTCTTCGCAGGGCAGCTCACTGGATGACGGGATTGGGGCAAAGCCTTCGGGACCCCCAATATTTGATGATAGGAGGGAAAGCACGGGGTAACATTCCCGGGTCAGATTGCGGTCGTGTGCGTCAGCGTGGTGCTGTGGTGTCGTCCACCGGACGGCAGTCTCCTTGGGTTAACCTGAGGCGGTCCCTTCGGGTGGGTGCCTGGAATGTCCTCTCCCTAAACGAGGATGATCACCGGTCTCTGTTATCATCTGAGCTCGATCGTTTTGACAACGGTATTGCAGCAATCTCTGAGGTTCAGAGACCGGATTGCAGCGACATCATGGTGGGTGGTTACACCTACAATTAGTGTGGTTGCTCTGATGGTTACCATGCTCAAAGAGTTGCTGCAACTGTGTCTAATAAGCTGACTCCAATGATAATTGAGGCAACACCGGTCAACGAGCATATTATAAGACGAAGGATTCGTCACTCCTTTGGTGTCATTTCCCTGGTCTCTGTTTATGCTCCGACTGAGGTGAGTGATCTCACCGTGAAGGATGCATTCTATGCCACGCTCGAGTCTGTGGTTGATCACTGCCCCAGGCGAGATACTCTTCTCGTCTTGGGGGATTTCATTGCATTGACTGGAACTGATAGCGATGGTTATGAGATGTGTGTTGGTCCCCATGGGCTTAGAAATTTGAACCAGAATAGCACTAAGTTCCTTGAATTTGCAAGTCATGTACTTAGGGTTGCTGGTTTATGGTTTCAGTGCACACGGGCTCATCACTGGACTTGGTATTCTAATGCTGGCAGGGTGGCAAAGGAGATTGGCCATGTGCTCGTTGATGGTCCCTGAAGGATGATCCAGAATTGCAGGGTCTAATGGAGTGCTCAGTTCCTCAATACTGATTACAGGCTTGTTGTAGCAACTCTGAAGTTGCAGCTTAAATCCAGGAGAATGGTACCATCCCAGCCTAGGATTGATGTTGGCAAGCTCAAGGATGAAAGGGTAGCCAAGGAGTTTGTGAACAGGCTGAGTGGAGATTTGGGGGTGGGGGGGGGGGGTCTGGGTGCTTTGGGTGATCCTGAGGAGTTGTGCAATGCCTTCAAGACCACCATCCTTGATGTTGCCGGTCGATGTCTTGGCACTCACCGTAGGGCGAAGAAGAATTTTGTCTCTCAAGTGACACTGGATACCATTGACCAGAGTCGCAGGACCAGGCTGAATGGCAGAGCTGAGCTGTTCAGGGAGCTGAGGTGTAAAACTGCACATGTGCCAAGGGTGGACAAGAAGGCCTATGTGTGAGGAATCTGTGAAGGGGTAGAGCATCACCTGTGGTCAAGCGATTCTCATCCTGCTTACAAGGGAATTCGTGCATTGCGGTCCTCCGAGCCCATCCCTCGGCGCACTGCAGTTAGAGCAGAGGGTGGTAGGCTCTTGACAGAGGAGTCCGAAGTAAAGGCCTGCCTGGCCGGTTACTTTGAGCAGCTGTACCAGGCTGATCCACCAGCTGTCGAGTTGGATGTCAGGGGTGTTGCTATCACCATTGCTAACCCTCCAATCAACTGTGGTCCACCTTCGCTTGTGGAAACACCGGTTGCGGTGAACCGGTTGAAATGGGATAAAGCTCCTGGGATCTGTGGCACCATGCTGAACTTCACAAGGCCGGTGGAAATGCTGCACTCGTGTTGTTGCATGCAGTTCTGTGCTCTGCCTGGAACACAGGCATCATCCCAACTGACTGGAAGAGGGGTCTTGTTGTCCCTCTTTGGAAATGGAAGGGTGATCGCCAAGACTGCAACAACGACCGAGAGGTGATGCTGCTCTCAGTGCCGTGCAAGGATTTTGCTTGGATAAAAAATCCTTGATGGGGTTCGTCACCATCTGCTTGAGCACCAGCGTCCAGAGCAATTGGGCTTTACATGAAAGAAGGTCAACGATTGACCGTATCCTTGCTCTTCGTGTCCTCACCGAACGCAGATGAGAGTTTTGACAGGGGCTGCTTGCAGCCAATGTTGATCTCTGTAAAGTGTTCGATTCAGTGAATCGGGATGCCCTCTGGAAGATTCTTGGTCTTCTTGGGGTGCAGCCAAAACTGATCAATCTGATGTCTGAACTGTACTCTGGTACTGAGAGTATTGTGAGATGTGGTGATATCATCTCTGACTTATTTCCAGTTGTTACTGGAGTTTGTCAAGGGTGTGTACTGGCCCCCACACTTTTCAGCACTTTTATGGACTGGCTTCTGGGGAGGGTGTCAGAGAGATCAAGCTGCATTGCATCATTTGGGAACATCACGATCTCTGATCTTGATTTTGCAGATGATGCAGTCATCTTTGCGGAGACTCAAGATATCATTTTGGGGGCCCTCAAGGTGCTAAATGAGGAGTCGGAGCTGCTGGGATTACAGGTTTCCTGAGTTAAAACTGAGATCCAGACATATTTCAATGACATATTGGATGCTGCTATCCTGTCTGTACCTGTTTGTGGTGAGGATGTTGAGGTCGTGGAGAGATTTACTTACCTTGGCAGTGATATTCATGTCTCTGCTGGCTGTGAGCCAGAGGTCAACAGATGTCTAGGTCGGGCCTGGGGAGTCATGGATTCACTAGATAATGGGGTGTGACACTGCCGGTACCTGTGCAGGGGGAAGAAAGTCTGAGTCTTCAGGTCCTTGGTACTTCCAGTCTTGCTCTATGGATGTGAGACTTGGACTCTGACCAGGGATATGAGATGGAGGTCTCTTCGGTATCAGGTTTCTTCAGAGAATCCTTGGCTATTGCTGGTCAGACTTTGTGTCCAACGAGTGTTTGCTGAGAGAGACTCAAATGAGATTTGTTACTTGCATAGTCCGTGAGTGTCAGCTGCGGCTGTATGAACATGTGGCTCGTTTTCCTGACGCTGATCCTGCTCACCAGATTCTCTCAGCGAGGGGGCCTCGTGAATGGAGGAGGGCAATGGGCCAACCACGTGCCTCGTGGTTGCAGCAGATTGATCAGCATCTCAACGAGATGGGGATGGGCCAGGCTTCTGCCTTTGGGATGGCCAGATGGAGGCCCCTGGAGTACTGTCAGAAGGGGATGCAGCGACGCGCTGTTCCGGCGCATGCTCCCACACCTGACCTGATCTGACCAGGTGAGCGATCCTAGGTGTTGCCCCGATGTTTCTGTTTCTCGTGAAGGTTTCTGCATGGTGTGCAACACTCACGGAGTTAGGTCATTAATGATAAACTTTACATGTTTGCAGTTAGAATATTTATTGCTGTGAAAGAAAAATTAATTTGCTAATCCATGAACAATAACCCTCTTACATTTTTTTAGAGGTATTCTAAGTTGTATTTGTACCATCATCTTGCATCACCCATCCAGAAGCATGATCCTTCGGATATACACTCAAAAATACTAAAGTAAGTACCACCAGTTGAATTAATGTTACATTGTACCTGTTAAAAAAATTGAAATTGCAATGAAGGATCTGCTAATGCAGTTTAAGAAATATAACAATTTCCTGAATGACAAATATTAATTCATTCATTTATTCAATTTACACCCACATAATGATTGATGCCCAACTAAGTAAATGATGCATGCAAAGTAACCGAGAAACATACCCAACGTAATTTGCTTTTTTAAATGCCAGACTGACTATGCGTGGAAGAAGACACACATTAATCCTTCAAGGAAAGATGCGAGTCACGAGAATGAGCTCTGAAAAGCCTTAACCAGGTTAAAGCACTTATTGGAATGTGTTGGCGAGTTCGAAGGCAGCACCGTTTGGCAGTCCCTGTGATTATTTCACAAGGTGGTCCATCGGGCTTATGTGAGTAGAGGTTCCGAAATCATGAGGTGGATAGTTCCGAAGTAAAATATTGACCTTGTGAAGTTCAATGTCCTTTGATACTCGTTTGAAATCAAAATTGAGTGTATCTTTTGATTAACTGCTATTAATTGTTTGTGATATACTGTGATTGTAAAATGGAGCCATAACTCAAATATGGTATTCACACATGCATAATTCATTTTTACACCATGTAAGCATAATGGCATTCTTGGGATTGTGGGAACAGGTGTTTTCCCATGTAAATTCCTACTGTAAATTGCTGAGCAAGATAAAGTTTGAGGTATCCATTTTCTTCCTGCTCCCATTTTGATTCTGAACAAAATTAGTTTTTGGATCATGTCCAGTCTGTGTTTATACATACGGTTCATTGTAAATTTTAGATGAAAATAAGTTATGTATCACAGTAAACCACAATTATATAGGTTTTGTTGATGAAAGATGTTCATTGTAGTTCATTCTTGAATGTTCACCAAGCCATGCATGTCAGTCTGTTCTTAAATGCAAGATTTTTTAAGGCTTGGGTTTTGAAACCTGGATTGTTGTGAACCTCTCGGAAGGAATTGTACTGCTTTTGCAATGTGGAATCTTGTAGGTTCCTTGAATGTCCGATTTTCACATAATCACAGGAGGCAATTTGTAGGTGGCCAAGCCCATCGATGAAGAACTCTGCAACAGAGATAAAATCATTTATTTTTCAAATAAAATTGGAGCAAGCTGTTGTATGTCACAATTTCAACAAAGTGCCCCTGGTGAATAGAAATTCCCATTGTTTGGCAACCACTGGTAGCAAGATCACACATTTTTATACTACTATTCATGTCACAACTTGAATCAATGTCAAGCGTCAACGGCTCAACTAACGTCCAGATTGTTGCGGCGGGAGGATAAAATCCCCTGATGTTCCAAATGGCTCAACTCATGTGGAGACGTTTTGAATTAATGGTGGACAACGTGAAAGTGGGTGGTGGGGAGAAACACGAGAACCTTAACTCTTTTAAAACCAAAGGTTTATTTCCCATTACGCAAACAACAATCCCTTTCAACATGCTTGTGGCTGAGTGGGATTACTTCATTCAATAGTGGGTAATCACCGGCACGGTGCCAAGGTGAGGATTGACCCGATGAGAGGAATATGACAACGGGTAGTGGTGGGGAAGAAAGGGGAATGTGGAATCGATAATAAATAATTATATACAATGTGAATAAAAATATATGGCACCACACACCAGATTCAGTCACAAATGGGAAAGGGACAAAACCAGGGACTCAGCTCTGGTGGTAGCGGGGGCAAGCAGGCAATGAGGAGATGATGAGCAGGACGATGAAGAGGGATGATGATGTGATGGGCATGACGACGGACAGGCTCTGAGCGACGAACAGGCTCTGAGTGGCGAACAAGCACAGGGAAAAGGCACTAACTTTTGCCCTTTGCTGATGATGTCTTTCCCTTGGAGTTCCAAGCCAACATCACCTAAGACTGTTGCTCATGAAACATCAGAAAGATGAGTTGTCTTTGTGACTGAAGCTTCTGCCAAACATGCCACAACAATCACCCCTCTTTCAAAGTCACTTATGTCTCATGTCTCCTCTTGGAGCCAAGCTTGCCATAATTATAGGCAACCAGGCCTGTGAAGCATTTTTTCCATGACCCAAAGCATGCTGGAATGTTATATGCTTCATTAACACATGGGCCACACTTGTTTGGAAGCCGTTGCTTTCATTATACTTGGTGTCCCACATTTGCCCAGGCGTTTCCATCTTTTTTATCCACTACCTATTCTTTCTCAGCAACCCACTCAAAGAGATTTAGTCACTCAAACTCTTGGGTCTCACTCTCAGCCATGATCTCTCTTGGATAAGCCACATTTCAAAGTTGCTCACCAAAGCTAGACTCCGACTGGGCATCCTCTGTCGTGCAAAGTCTTTCCTTGGCACACCAGAGCTCCTATCCACCGACAAGGCATTCATTCACAGCTTAGAGTACTGCTTTCCCTTCTGGGTTGATTCTCCTGCATCACATCTTGCTCAGCTTGATGTTGTGGAAAGCAAGGCTTTCAAGATCATTGGAATCTCTTGTGATGAAGTTGAGTCTAATGACCTATCCCTTCGTTGTCGCAGACAGGTCGGGGGTCTCTCTGTCTTCTTCCACATCCTTTCTGGTCTTGCACCCTTGCACTCTCCATGCTTTGTACCCCCAGGTATCTGCAGGATGCACGTGGTCCACCAGAAACCCCTCCTCGTGAAACTGCCAACATCCAGAACCACTGCTTGCCTCCACTCATTTGTTCCTCTTTTCCTTTTCAACTAACTTCCACACTTTCTTCAATCTCATTATTCCCCCCAGCTCTTCAAGACAACTGTTCACCACCATCTCAATTCAACCCACGACCAAAACCCTGATCTTATCTACACCTGTGAAATCACCCACCACCCTCCCAAAATTTTGCTTCTGTATCCATCTTGTCCACCTTATGCATTCTCCTCTACCCCTCATCATTACCTGCATCCCTCGATTGTCAATTTCCATATATTTTTCCCTTCACCCTGCTGTTGGCATATTCCCCTTCTCCAGTTGTTCCTTTTATGTTGTATCCTGATCCGTTCTGTGTTCCAGCTCTTCCACGAGCCTTGACTATGTACACAAAAAGAAAAAAGATTATGTGCATGTGTAAGAACACCTCACAAAAAGGAATCTTTATAAACACTACAATTACTGAAATGTTCAATGCTCTTAAGGATTCTCATCTTGAAGATAGTAAGATGAAGTAGCAATGTGTCAGTGGGATTGGCTTCTAAAGAAAGCTTCCAGAGTGATGATGTCAAGCAAATGGCTATCACCTTGAGGTAATAAACCACAACGTTGACATTCTACATATTACAAACAAAAAAAAAAAGAAATAAAACATTTGCTATTTTTGCACATACATGAAGATGCTACATCACCAGTCATAAACCAGATAGATAGTGGGTTGCATTGTACCAGTATGTGCAATTCGGCTGAGCCGTGGATCAAAGCCGACAGTGCGAACCCGTTCCGTCTTAGCCATGAAAAAGTTGATTACAAGATCGGTGATAACACAGCGAGGGAATCCCGGAACTTTGTGGTAGGAACCTCCAAGTCGTTTCACGCAGAAACCACCTTCTGTTTCTGGAAATATATGCAGTCTGCGTTGGAAGGTATTCCCTGTAACTGATCCTCCAACCTGCGGACACCACAGATCATTATAGGTTAGCCCAAACATTACACTTAATATCTCATCATGGAGTTTTTTTTTTAAATCAATGCCACAGTGAAATGTTTTGGGGCTTGGTGAGAGGTTATATCCACCCTTCTTCGATCCATAAGGTTATTTCTCCTCACATCTTTGAGACCACTTGGGAATGGGCTCTGTGTGACGTCACACAATTCAATGAAAATAGACCAATTACTGCACCATAATCCCAAGAAGGAAGCCAGATATAACAACACACACACACACACACACACACACACACACACACACACACACACACACACACACACACACACACACACACACCCACACACCCACACAAATACATACATATACATACATACACAAATACAGTGCCTATAGAAATTCTACACCCCTTTTAAAACTTTCACCTTTTGTTGTCTTATAGTTTGGTGCCTGGTATTATATTGCATTAAATCAAGACTTTTTCCACCTTTATTTACATCTTGTAATCCACAACTTCCAAGTGAAAAACTACTACTACTACTACTACTACTACTCGGCGGACGCATCTGAGATAGAGTTTACAATGCCGCGCCATGAGTCTTTGTCCATCATCAGTGTCAGCATGTCCGCTATGTCATGCTGGATATCCCTTGCTACGCAGTCGATGTAGTTCAGTAGTCTTCTTCCTCTGGTTGGGCAAGGCAATCTCAAGCAGATCACGTCAGATATAATTTGGTCTTTGGCGCGGAAACATTGACCAGCAAAACGTGTTCTGCGACGAGCTACAATGTAGAAATGGGTTGTATGTCTCTGTAGATCTCTGCTTTTGTTCTGTGTTCCCGCCAGCTGATGTTCTGAACTCTCATAAGAAGCTGAGTATTTGTGCCATCGAGCCAGTCCTGCAGGGCCTTCTTCGTGGTCCATGTCTCTGATCCATATAAGAGAATGTTCTCTACGCAAGCTCCAAAGAATGCAAGTTTGGTAGATCTTGAAATGTTAGACTGCCAGATGTGCTGCAGCCTGTTGCATGCACTCCAGGCTTGACCTTTGTGTCATAGAGTGAAAAACAAATTCTACAAATTTCATAAAATTAATTAAAATATAAAACTAGAATATCTTGGTTGGATAAGTGTTTGTAACTGTTACTAATCAAATCTGTCACTGGTGTATGTTCCCCCTCCATACCTCCCATACCTAAATTGGCCGCAATGCTGACACTGCACGTGAAAAGGCTGAATGCCTAAACTCTGTGTTTGCATCGAAACTCTGTGTTTGCATATTGTGTCCGAAACCCATCACTTTCTGTCCCCACCTGACACAGTCTCACCCAACTGTCCCTGGACTCTGTGTCCTTTTCTTCTGACAAAGTGGAGAGTCTGCTGTCAAACCTCGACTCATATTCTGCAACCGGTCCAGATGGCATCAGCCTCTGTGTCCTAAAAACCTGCTCCTCTGCTCTTGCTCACCCTCTCTCTGTTTTATTCACCCTCTCATTTGCTCAAGGTCATCTGCCATCTGCTTGGAAATCAGCAAACATTACCGCCCTGCATAAAAAGGCGCAAAAACAGATCCCCACAACTACAGACCAAGCAGCCTTCTCCCAATCATCAGCAAGGTTATGGAATCCATCATCGCTTCAGACAATAAATCCTTCCTCTTGTCCAATGGCCTGATTTCCGATCATCAATTTGGTTTCAGATCAGGTCACTCTACCTTGGATATGCTGCTTCTGCTCTCCCAACAATGGTTGGAGGTACTCAATGCCAGACATGAAATCAGAACCATATCGTTAGACATATCACATGCTTTTGACATGTCCCTGCTCTGGTCTGGCACCCTGCCCTGCTCACCAAACTCTCTTCCTATGGTATCAAAGGTCATCTCCACTCATGGCTCGCAGACTTCCTCTCCTGTCACAGCAAACGTGTGGCCCTAAATGGAGTTCTCCCATCCCCTCTTCCTGTCCAGGCTGGAGGTCCTCAAGGCAGCGTTCTGGGCCCTGTTGTTTTTTGGTTTTCATCAATGTTCTCTCTGACTCTCTGGAAAATCCTCTTTATCTCTTTGCTGATGACTCCACCCTCTGTCGTACCATCTGTCATTCCTCAGACCGGCAAGCAGCAGCTTCTTTGCTCTCTGCAGATCTGGATAAAATCACAAACTGGTCCAACATGTAGAACATGTCTTTCAATCCTGACAAATCTCACACTCTCACTATGTCTCTCCGAATGGACGGGTTAGAACCCCCCCCCCCCCCAATCTACTTTCTTAACAATCCTCTGCTCGAAGTCCTTTCATTCAAGCTTCTGGGGCTCACTATCTGCCATGATCTTTCCTGGGAAAGCCACAATTCCAACCTGGCCTCCAAAGCCAGTTGCCGACTGGGAATCCTCCATCGTGCAAAGTCCTTCCTCAGCCCACCTGAGCTCCTGACCACATTCAAAGCTTTCATCCACAGCCTGATGGAGTACTGCTCTCCTCTCTGGGCTGGTGCTCCTGCCTCTCACCTTTCTCGGCTTCACGCTGTGGAAACCAAGGTATTTAGGATCATTGGTATCTCCTGCGATGAGGCTGTCTTTGGGCCTCTCACTCTCTCTTACCGCAGGCAGGTCGGTGGTCTTTCTGTCTTCTACCGTCTCCTCTCCAGTCTAGCCTCCCCCCCCCCCCCGCTCAGTCTGCAATATGTCCCCACCACATTTCCGCAGGGCGCTCAAGGTCCACCAACAATCCCCTTCTGGTAAAACTACCAAATCACGAATCACTGTTCACCTTCACTCTTTCATTCTTGTTTTTTTCCCGCCTTTGGAATGAACTCCCACACTCTGTTCAATCCCATTCTTCCCTCCAGGCCTTCAAAGCAGTTGTTCACCACCACCTCTTGTCTTCCCCCATCCAAAACCTCGATCTTTTCTTCCCCCGTTAAACCACCCCAAACCCACCTCCTTCAAATTCCATGCTTTCCTTCCTGAAAGTCCCTGGAACGTCCATCTTGTATACCCCATGTTCCCTGCCCCATCCCTCTCCCTTCCACAGATCTCCAAATGTCTCTGTTCCCCACTGTTTTGTCCTTCCCTCTCCTGCCCCTTGTCTCATGCTCCCCTTGCTGTTCGTCGTGTGTTAGCTCTCACATGAGCCTCTACATTGGATACAAAAAAAGATAAATCAAAAACACCCTTTATAGCCAAATCACTTGGGCACTGTCATGTCCAAATATCAGCTTCCCAACTCAAAAGGTGCCCTGAGCTATTACCCCGATGTGAAAGAAAATAAATAAGTAATTAATCAATTAAATGATTTTATCAAAAAATAAAAAATAGCCTTTTTTCCAAAGCAATTGTTTGCTATTGTGGCCAAATTTCAGCTTCCTCGCTCAAATGATGGCTGAGATATCACCAATACAAACAAACGCAGTGAAAACCAAGTACACCCTTCCATCACTCGTCATCACCGGGACGCCTTCGCCGCCTGGCGATTATGTTGTGCAGTGTCTGGAGATGTAATACGGAGGGATGGTATACAACACATTGAAAGTACACCACCCCAATGCCAAATAAGTAACATATCCTCCAGCACGAGACATTGCCAGGCCACCTTCCACACCCAGCGATGCCGTCATGCAGCACATACAGACAGAATTGGGAGGGAGCAGTGTACAATAATTGATTGATTATTTTCGAAATTAAAATAAATAAATAATAATCTAAAATAATAAATTTATCAATCAGTTGGCCAATAACATAACTAAACCACGACTGTCTCATCCGAATCTGCAACTTTTTGAAAATTAATTCATTTAAGTAATCAAAAAATAAATAATTAATCGATTAATTGATTTATCAATAAATCAAAAACACCCTTTGCAGCCAAATCACTTGATCACTTTTGTGTCCAAATATCACCTTCCGTGCTTAAAATTTGCCTGAGATATTGCTCAGATTTAGTGCTTGTCTTTATAAATATTGGAACTGATAGTTTTGTACACCAGCTGTGTATTGTAACGAAAACATACACACTAATTTCATGTCAGCATTTTAGTCATTCAAGAAATATAACAAATCATTTTTACTCAAAGTATATGGACCTGTTATATGTCAAAATTAAAACAGAGTAAAAAAAGAAAAAAAAAACATTATTTTAATAAAAGATTGCATTTTGGGTCTTGACTCAAGGGAATTTAATGATCTGTGCGAGATTGCAATTTGAGGAGTACATAGGCAATTTAAAATGAACATGTTATATGACCATGGGCAGATGTTATGCCTGAGGTGGTCATCGGTCTCACTGTTCTTTACCAGTGGTTTGCCATTTGTAAGAAATGAAACTTTCCTGCCCTTTCATGCTGGACCCACTTGGTTGGAATTACTAAATGGAATTTCTTTATGCATCAGCAAATGAATATCTTGCGATCATGATATTGGAGTGTGCGGAGTGGGCAATCCTGATGACGTACTCTGGAGTGGCTTGTGTTCAAGACTTTCTGCTCCACACTTTTCTGCACCTTGGCTCCTCCACTCCGATATGCCTCCGGCTATACTGCGTGTGGTGTGATGGACTCGTTTCAAACAGCGCCTTGCACATGATGCTACTCTCATTCACCTACTCTCATCCATCTATGCTCTGTCCTACACCAAGTTTAACCAAACTTGGTTACTCTTTCACCATGACAGAGCATGAGATTGTGGTGGGGGAAAGGAGATTCATGAGAGACTCTACTCTGCAAAGTGGCGTTGGACTTCTGAAGGAAAATGCTTGTAGCCACTGCTTCTTCTTCCTCGTTAGAGACATGCCATGAGCTTTCTAAATGCCCAAGTCATTGTCAAAAAAAAAAACAACTGATCCTGATCATGAAGTGAGATAACTGTCTCACATTGCGGTGAGACAACACTGTCCTCTTTGGAGATATTGCATGCACCTAGGCATCAAAGCAACATGCAGGAGAAGATCAAGGTCCTGATACCCAGCACAACGTGGAGTGCGCGACACCTGTCTGAACCAGCACCTCCGTCCTTGTATCACCGTTCACCTCCAAGCAAAGATGGATCAGCAAGCTGTGTAAAACTTTGTTGGCAGGTTTTGATGGGGAGGGTGAGGCTCAGTGATTTGCACATGGATGCTGATGTCCCCCTGGAATATGGAATGTTCATTCAAGAATTGCCTATGTGAACTTTTAAAAATTCATTGATTGTGATGTTGTCTGAATGATAAAAAGGAAAGAATGTCAATGCAAATTTCTCCAAAATCAGCATGATGGGTTTGAGGGTGATAAAAGAATAATAAAATGTTGCCAATTAACTTGAGAAAGTAAATTTTTTAGTATAGAGCACAATGTATTGTTTTCACCCTTTATTGGGAAATGCACTCAAATGCAACTTGATTATTACATCTATGTGCTTGAACATCTATCATTTTAAATAATATATTTACATTTTAAATGAACTTTTATCTCTTTCCTGTATTGGAAGATAATAATCAATCTGCACAGTAAAAATGCCCCTTGTTCCCGAAAACAGATTGGCCTTCCAAATAATCTTTAATCTTTATTCAGTACAATTGAATCACCTATTATTTTATTTTGCTTATTAAGGTATTCTTACACATAAATAATGATATACTGGTGTCTGAAAGTTTGGCTGGAAACAGGAGCATGGCTTAAATGGAATGTGTGTGTAAGAAATGTCTAGAAGTCCTATCAACTTTCAGGTCATAAGTATTCCTGAGCCCTTCAAAATTAAGCTGACCTCCAGATGGCTGCTGCTACAAAGCTGTGAGTGATTATTCCCCTGAACCCCAAAACATCAGCTATGGTGTCAGTATGTCTGGAGGATGAACAGACATAGTCTCACTGAATACTATATAATAATTCAAACTCTCCATGTACTGCAGAATCAGAGGAAGCCTGTGGTGCTTATTGAAACTCCTCTGAATTCTTCATATCGATATGTTCATGTTTGTTTGCATTTATTTATCCCGCCCTCTGGAGGGAGGGAGCGGGATATTGTAATCGTCCGGTTTGTTACTTACGAAATCTAAAGATATCGTAAGTATATTGATGACTTCCGTTTCTGTTTGTTTGTTAGTTTGTTTGTTTGTTTGTAGGCATGATAATTAGAGAACGGAAGAAGCTACCAATGTCAAATTACACCACGTGATTCAGGAGGGTGATGGCTAGTGCTGATTAGATTTTGGTCAAAATCGGTAAAAGGTCAAGGTCACAGTGAGGTCAAATATTCGATTTTTGATGGTTTGGTACAGATAACTCGAGAACGGAAGAAGCTACCAATGTCAAATTACACCACGTGATTCAGGAGGGTGATGGCTAGTGATGATTAGATTTTGGTCAAAATCGGTTAACGGTCAAGGTCACAGTGAGGTCAAACATTCGATTTTTGATGGTTTGGAACAGAATCATCGTAGAAACTTCTGGTTTGCGTCGCTACCTTCTCTAGAGACAGCTTTTATTAGACAAGGTCAGAGGTAAAGTTGACGATTTCGTAAGTACCAGTCTATGACTGCTTGATTGTCTGTTTGTTTGTTTATCTGTCTGTCTGTTAGCAACTTTATGGCAAAACGGCTTCAGCAAACACTATCAAATTTAATCCACAGGTGGGCAATGAACCTTGGACGACCCCATTAACTTTTGGGTCCAATCGGATCAAAGGTCAAGGTCAAGGTCACGAAAAGATCAAAATCGTTTTTCGCTGATAACTTTGTCAAAAATGATCTGATTTACTTCAAACTAAGCTTATAGTGAACCTTATTCTATTTGTCACTTATAATCCTACCCATTCCTATAGTGAAAAATGCATATTTGTGAAGATCGGTAGGGTCCGAAGACTTTATGCCTTAAATGGGCGGGATTTGTTGTGCCTGGCACCACTAGTTATGTTTGTTTTTAATACATGACTCAAATTTACAGGAGGAATTGAGATATCTTTGACAAGGGTATTTGTGATATAAAGGGGCTCAGAGATCTTAAAGTGTTTTGGGGTATATAGAGTTTTTGGGGTATTGGGGGGTCGTAAATAATCTTGAGAGTCTTAGGGATATTCGGGGTCATATGGGTTTTAAAGGGTCTCCAGGGTTTAAGGTGTTTTAGGGTTCTTAGGGGGTCTTTATACGACCTTTACAATCTTTATTTTATTTAAATTTAATTATATACAGTACTTGAACACTGTAGAGCACAAATCGCCTGCTTATTGCTTCCAAAAGCCTCCAGTTTTGCAGTAATTGGACATGTGACATAAAGTGGTGAATAAGACTGCATCAGCAGCACTAAAATTCTGAGTTTTTTTAAACAACTTTTAAAATCGTTATTTTACTTCATTTGAATTATATACCTAAACACTGCATGGAGTAAGGTATTCTGTGAACTCTCTGTTAAAAAAGTATTTTTAATAGCAATTCCAGCTCATTAATATCACACTTCAGTGAACAAGAAAGATTCATTAGGCTGGGTTCTCACCATATCCAATGTGGTCCCTTCCAACACGGTGAGGAATTCCTCCAATTTGGTGTCCGTTGTGAATACAAAGTCATCATCCACCCATAAGAGGTACTTAGTGGCTACCTGTGAAACAGCCAGGTTTCTCCCAGCAAACCAACCCTGTAGATAGATGATATGGTGGACATTTAATATTATTATTATTATTATTATTATTATTATTATTATTATTATTGTCAACAGTCCAGCACATTCACCTTTTGATAAAACACCATAATCACCCATCTGTGCCAACCTACCTACCACTCTTGCCAATGTCCATGTTACCCTCTATCCTCAATGCTTCTGGGTACCTGTATAATTCCAGCTTTAATCAAGATTACTGTCGGCAACGCCGTTAATTTTCAGGCTGCACCATCATTTTGTGTTTTCTTCCTTTCTGTATGGGTTATTTTGCCAATATTCGGAAGCAGACAGTGCGTTCCTCTATCTAACACTCTTAACCTGCAATGACTTTTGCATCCTGCCACTTCTGGATGCGTGACTGATGGTCATTATATCACCCTTAATAAATCCTCTGACTTCTGGGTCACCATTGGCACCCTTTCCTCATGTATGCACGGTCAGAATTAACCTGCATCATTGACGCCTTTGCATAATTCATACTCTGTAGGGGTGTTTCCTTTTTGACCGCTACATGGAGGATTGTGGTTTTGCCTTGTGTTTTTGCCTATGCCATCTACCGTGTGACTCCTACTGACTGTTTTGTGTTGGAGGTGATGGCACTTCTGTGGGTGGTGAGGGCAGCGAGCATCAATGAGATGGTATTTAGCTATGTGAAGGCATCAATTCCAGGTCTGGAATAATCTAAATATTGAACTTGATTGGCCTACAAAACATTTGATTTTACAACCTGGAATAGTGCAGGAAAAACAAAATAATTGGGGTCAAAGGGATGGGCGAAACTTTAGATGAAATATAGGTGTTGTCATTGGGAACAGGAGTAGTGTAGCTGCACTATTTTGCCTTTGGTTTCATAATAGTGTATCGGACGCAGGTCTGGGTTCTCACGAGGTAGCTCCTCGGACCTTTACCCGACCATCGGTCCTGAGGCCGCCAGTCACAGATAACTCTGCAGTCTGACGGGTTTCTAGGCAACTGTGGCCACTGATTGGAACTGCAGAGTATAGCAGTGTTTTCACTCCTTGGTTATGCGTTACCTTACTGTTGGCACGGCAAACCTAATTAGGGGTCATGCCGTCAATAGCCACCAATATATTTATTATGCACAGCCGAGTGAACCGCAGATAGCTGTTGGCTAATCACGGAGCCAATCAGTGGGGCAAAACTTCCCATCGAACTAAACTTGCATGATGTTGGACCAATGGCAGAAAGGACAAAGGCATGCAGGTTGGAAACGTTTAGCTGTTTAACGAGCACAAAAAGGTTTATTCAATCATCAATAGCAGGTATTTACGATAGCAATCATGAACATGTATTTACAATTGATGGACAGAAATCACAATGAAAAGGCACAAGAGAATAGAAATTATTCTTAATGCTTATGGAGGAAGGGAAAGCAGTGTGAAGGGAGGGGAAGGCAGAGTGAGGGCAGAGGAAGGGAAGGCAGTGTGAGGGGAGGGCAAAGTAGGGCAGCGTGAGGGGAGGGCAAGGGAAGGCAGTGTGAGTGGAGGGCCTGTCTGAACATAACCACTGTCCAGACTTGTACGGAGTTAACCACTGTTCAGACTTGTCTGGAGATAACCAACATCCAGACATAACCACCAACTGAACATAGCCACCGCCCAGACACGTCCGGAGAGAGAGAGAGCTAGAGGGGTGTGGGGTGAGAGTGGAGAGAGAGAGAGGTGTAGGAGATTGGTGCTGAACTGTATTAGGAGGGTTAGAGTAAGGAAGGGACAAAGAGAGGGGGGTGAAGGTAGGGGTGTTATCAGAGAGAATATGTTATGCTTTATGAACAACAACAACAACACACACACACACACACACACACACACACACACACACACACACACACACACACACACACACACACATAAATACATATACAATCGTCGCGTGACGGGTGGAAAAAAATTGGTTCTGTAATTTAGAAAACACGTTAATATGGTGAAGGGCTCAGAAATCGGGTGTTATCTGTACTGTATTATGAAGCAGGAGTCTGTCCGTCAGTCTGACCCTGAACTACTGCCTCAGTTTGGGGGAAAGCCCCACCAAACCTGTGGAACATTTTAGGGCACCAGCCAGTGTCCTCAGGTGGGTGTGAGGTTTCATAAAACCTCAATACAATTATGATTTCGACTTTCGATCTGTACGAAGCTGCTCCCAATCCGGATGTCACCTCAGAATGTAGTTTCTCTTCGTTTACCTCACGAGTGTTTGTAATATTGTATTTTGTTATATTAATGGTATAGTATGAATATGTGATTAGATTGATGCTGTGTGGAATGAAAATACAGAGAGATCAAGTTTAAAAGCGATTCAGTTAATAATGTGAGGGATTCCACCTGTGACATTCGCAGATTCGGCATTTTGCAGAATCGTCATGACTTCATTGAAATACTTTGTTTACTTCACCAGTGTTTGTAATATTGTATTTTGTTAAATTAATGGTCTAGTATTAATTTCATAATTTGTGATTGGAATGATGCTGTTTATCATGAAAATATAGAGAGATTGAGTTGAAAGCAAAATGAGGAAATCATGTGAGGGGTTCCACCCATGAAATTCGCAGATTTGGCATTTGTAGTTTCGTCATTTTTTGCTCAAGTCCTTCACGGACCGGCTGTTCAGCGGCTGTCCAGCCCCTCCCGTGCATAGCACAGTCGGGTACCTCGCTCGCCAAATATATTTTCCTTTGAAACTCAAAAAGAGAAACTGTACAACTTTAATAAAGAATACCCGTCATACAAAACAAGTAAAAAAGACATAAAATGTCATAGACCCCGTTGTTTTACTAATCTTGCTGTTTGGAGTTAAATGGCTGGCCCATATTTATGCACAATTAAAATGGCCACCAGTCTACCAGTCGGCCATCTTTGATAAGATTGCAAAATCAAGTGAGGTGCATGTTTAGGCCATCATGTAATGCGCTGGTGCCAAGTTGGAACAAAATCGGACAATGCATCTCAGAAATGGTTGTGGGGACACATTTAAGTAACAAAGTGGCCACCAGTCGGCCATCTTGGATTTGATTTCAGAAAGAAATTGGTGTGCATTTCAAAGCCATCATTCAATATCTGGGTGCCAAGTTTGAACACGATTGGTAAATGCATGTTCAAGAAACGCTTGAGGACGAGTTCGACACCGGGTTTGTTTGTTTTTACAACTAAAATTCCTGCCAGTCGGTCATCTTTAATTGCATCGCGAAACAAAATGAAGTGCATATGTGCACCATCGTTTGTTGTCTTTCTGCCAAGTATGAATAAAATCGGTCCATACATGTCCGAGAAATAGTTACGGATGCACACATGCACAGACCTGAAAAACAAGACCAAATCCATAAGCCCCCGTTTCAGATTTAATACAACTGGAGCTAATAACCAATTATTTTCAAATTCATGAGGACAAAGGAAAACGTGATCACTCGTACACTGCTGAGGTTAAATGATAAAACCTTCACCACCCACCATCATCATCATAAGATACGGGATGAAACTTTGCCACCACAGCACCCATAACCAGGCATGCAGACATGCACACACACACACACACACACACACCCATGGAGAGTGCCTTACAGATCCAAATCTACCCATATGTACCATGTACCTACCTTGTAGCAACTGCCGACTGTACATCCCGATCAGGACACGAACTCTACCGCTATCAACTGTAGTAGTGTTGGGTGCTTGACATGTGGCTAAAGCATTCCACTGAAATGGTTGATGAGGAGCAGCTGGCTTGCAAGTGATAGCAATCTGATTGGTAATGGCACATACTCGCAAAAAATGAAACATTGTTGATTTCTTCACATTCTCAGATTTCACTCCAGATTTCAAGTTATATATTCCACATGATCCGATCCTCCAAACTCGTATTATATTTCTATTATATATTTTAACTAGAACTGCGAGCAGTAGTGACAGGCTTCCAAGGCAGGTGTTTAAGTTACTGGAGCTGGAGGAGAGGAGGAGGTTGGGACCATACTCTGTGCAGAGCGTTGGTGCTGCTTAAGCAGTCTCATTGGGCACAATCCTGGATGGATCGCCACTCTGGCACTCATTTTTCTGACCTCGGAAGGATGACAGGCCGAGTTAACCCCACCTGGTATTAATTCAACAGCTGAGCGGGATTTGAACTCAGGACCCTAGGATCCAAAGCCTGCCACCGGAACCATTAAGCCAACACCAGGCATGAGCTGGAGGGTATAGATTAAATAAGCGCAGAAAAGATGGCTTTCACACCACGTGACCAATGATGTCATAGTTCAGGAAAAAATCCCCACAGGGAGTCGATCATATGTAGGAAATTTCACGTCGATCTGTTCAGCGGTTCCAGAGAAAGAGATGGTTAAAATTTTTCCTGAAAACCAAGATGGCCACCAGACCATGTGACTGATGATGTCATAGTTCGCAAATGGTTTTTCTCATGGGTAGTCGATAATACCTGTGAAGTATCGGATTGATCCATTGAGTGGTTCTGAAGATATAGATTTTCAAATATTTTTTCAATAAATCACACACACACACACACACACACACACACACACACACACACACACACACACACACACACACACACACACACACACACACACACACACACACACACACACACACACACACACACCTACTGTTATAGATATTTATTTATTTATGTCATCATTTTATTTAATCAATTTGTTTCAGGACATTTTTCTCCTGATTTTGTTCAACAGGCAACTCACTGGTAACCCGAGTCTCTCTTTGCCTCTTATTTCCCAGCCTTGACAGTGGAGGATATGCCGCTCAGTTTTAATTCGTTCTGTTTTGCCAAGTGCCACTCTATAAGTATGTGATTTTCCGCCTGTTTGTCACGCGATTTTTGCCCACAGTTTTGAAGCAATCGTTCTGAAATTTTTTTGTGTACGTCGGTAACTGGCTAAGGAGAGCAACACACAATTTTTGGTGAGGATCTCAATGCAGATTCCCATCCAGGAATTTATTTCAATGATGATTTAACATTGGAAGATAGGTATAATTTATATTAATGAATTTAAGTTCTATCCAGCATACAAATTTCTTGTTTGTTTATTTATTTCCCAGCCTTGATAGTGGAGGATATGCTACAACATTGTTTGATTTGTTCTGTTTTGCCAAGTGTCACTTTTTGAGTGATTTCTAGTTTATTACTTATGAAATCTTTAGATTTCGTAAGTATATTGATGACTTCCGTCCTCTGTGTGTTTGTGTGTTTGTGTGTTTGTGTGTTTGTTTGTGTGTTTGTGTGTTTGTGTGTTTGTTTGTGTTTGTTTGTGTGTTTGTGTGTTTGTTTGTAGGCACGATAACTCGAGAATGGAAGAAGGTACCAATGTCAAATTACACCACGTGATTCAGGAGGGTGATGGCTAGTGCTGATTAGATTTTGGTCAAAATCGGTGAAAGGTCAAGGTCACAGTGAGGTCAAACATAATTCCGTAAATTCATATGGAGAAATGGAGTATTTTTGCTTCGGTCGACGTTACGAGTTCGTTTTAACTTCAATTTTAATTTTGTCTTCGGTTTTTGCGATCACTTAGGACGCCTAAAACTCGCTTGTCGAAATTCTGGTAAAAATCGGATGTTTTGGAGACGTTTTAAGATTGTATAAAAAATATTTCACTCGCCGCATCACGGCTCGTCACGTGGTGCAGCGCGCTCAAGCAGACGCGTCGTTGAGTCACGTAAAGGTTTTGCATGTGCGCGCTGACGGTGTTTTCAATAAAGATGGTGTTTAAAAGTCTTTTTTTTATCCCAATAAAGGTTATCGTCGCATGCCTGACTCGCTAAGCCGTCGGATTATGTAAAGATTGTTGGTGGATGGCAGAATATTACGGTTTTGTGACTTTGATAAAATAATATTAAATAATTGCGTCAAGAAATGGAGATTTTTGCTTCGGTCGACGTTACGATTTTTGATGGTTTGGTACAGAATCATCGTGGAAACTTCTGGTTTGCGTCGCTACCTTCTCTAGAGACAGCTTTTATTAGACAAGGTCAGAGGTCAAGTTGACAATTTCATAAGTACCAGTCTATGACTGCTTGTTTGATTGTCTGTCTGTTTGTAAGCAGGATATCTCAGAAAGTGGTAGACAGATTCTGACGAAACTTGGTGGACAGGTTTGGTGTGTGATAAGGACGAATTGATTCGACTTTGTTGAAGATCCGGATCCGGATACAATGATTTTAAAACAAATTCTTCACAATTGAGAGATGGGGCCAAAAACGATATATTTCAAGATATTTCAAAAAGTTGTTGATGGGTTATAACAAAACTTGGTGGATGAGTTGGGTAGGTGACAAGAACAAGCCAATTAGATCTTAGTTAAGGTCCAGATGCAGATCGGGCCTATCAGTGGGAAACAAAACATGATTTAGAAGATGATAGTGGAAATGGTATCCATTGGGTTTATATATTTCATACTCAAGATAAATATTACTTTGTTAGTACACCTCCGGTTGAAGTTATAATATTCTTAAACTAGAACGGCACTCAATGGAGCGCATACCTCCAAAAAGCTGAACAGTTTGCATTTTGTATCCCACTGATAGGCTGGATCTGGATCTTCACCTGAAACAAAATCTAATCGGCTTGTTCTTGGCACCTAACCAACTCATCCACCGAGTTTTGTCATAACTCATCCACAATTTTTTGCAATATCATGCTTTACTTTGGTTTTGGCCCCATCTCTCAATGGTGAAGAATCACTGTAAAAATTTTCGTATCTGGTTTTGAATCTTCACCAAAATCGACCCAATTCGTCCTTGTCACACATGCAACCTGTCCACCAAGTTTTGTCTGAATCCATCCATAACCTTTTGAGATATGTTGCTATATATCATTTTTGATACTATTGCTCAATGGTGAAGAATCACTTAAATTATAGTATCCGGATCTTCACCAAAATCTAAGCAATTAGTCATTGTCATACATCCAACCTGTCCACTAAATTTCGTCCGAATCCATCCACAACTTTTTGAGATATCCTGCTCACAGACAAGCAGAAAGACAGACAGACAGACATGTGTGAAAGCTTAACTTCCTTCCACCTTCGATTGTGGAGGGAATAACGTTTGCAGACCAATTGGTACAATGTTCCCGATCAACACTGACCCGCCTTCTCTTGTGCTATACTCTTGCCCCTGCCCATATCCCCATCATTATTGCCTGCACCCCGACTGCCTGTACCCCTGCTGCTGGCAGCTTTCAAAAATGTTGGTGATGTCCTCATTGCAGAATTGAAAATGAGTATTTAAGTTGTTCCCA
Source organism: Eptatretus burgeri (assembly GCF_056783735.1). Classification (NCBI taxonomy): domain Eukaryota; kingdom Metazoa; phylum Chordata; class Myxini; order Myxiniformes; family Myxinidae; genus Eptatretus; species Eptatretus burgeri. The sequence continues at coordinate 49,498,164 of NC_140964.1, forward strand.
AATAGTTTTCTCAAAAGTTTTTGATAGATTTTTCGCTTCATTCTCTGTCTCATAAAAAACAAACTGACATTTTAATGTATTTACAATATATGCAGAGAGTTAACATTAATGTGCAAAAAAGGTGCATTGTAAAACACACCACCCCAAAAGGCATCTTGTAATGATCCACTTTCCAACCCGTGATGTTCTGCCAGGGTTCGCTGTCATCTGCCACCACAATCCGTATGTCAGGGTAGAATTTCCGTATGCTCGTGATAAGATTCCGCACCTTTTCGTAGCGAATGAATGTCTTGGTTATGATTGTCACCAACTCGCTGACATTTCCTTTAATAGAAGTGAACATGGTGTCAATTAAAGGGAAAAGTGATGAGGTAAAGAAAATGGCATACATTATTGACATACATACATTATTGATGTAATGTATAACAGAGGAAGGAAAAGATAGTGGTGTATTCACTACACGGACTACCTCATGTATATACAATATGCACACAGTGAAAGAGAACTTATTTATCTATCTTCTATCGATATATTACTAAAACTCTCATCTTGTATGTATATTATGTATGTATGTATGTTCTCGAAATACAGCCAAAACGGTACACGATAGCACAAAATTTTTTGGCTCACATTACTCACCATTCCCCTGCGGTGTGCAGTATCAAGTTTTGTTCAAATCGGGCAACGACAAAAATGATTAAAAAATCAATTCCCGATTCAGTAAAGTACTCTTCAGGAGTATTTGATCAATGCAAACAACCTCAGCGGTATTGTATGCTGGAGCTAGATTTTGTTTTTTTTCCTGAAATGATTTATTTTTAAAATCTCAAACATTTAGTATAGACAAAGAACGATATATTTTTCAGCATAAAATAAACATCGCCATTTTGATGTAATACTTCCATGTTCATTCATAAATAAAATTGTGTTTAGAAGATTACGCACAATAATTTATTTGACTTTCTTTTCTCCGCTTTTTTTTTCACATTGACGCACAATATCAAGTTTCGTTTACATTGGGCAATGAAAAAAAAAATTTTTTTAATCAATTCCCGATTCAGTAAAGTACTCTTCGGGATTATTTGATCAATGCAAACAACTTCAGCGGTATAGTTCACTGGAGCTATCTTGTGTTTTTTTAATGATTTTTTTTATCAACCGCTGTCACAACGGGTTCACGGGTCATCGAGTGTATTACAAAAACTCTCATCTTGTATGTATGTATGTGTGTATGTTCCCAAAATACAGCCAAAATGGTACACGATAGCGCAAAAATTTTAGGGCCACCTCACTCACCATCCTCCTGCGGTGTGCAGTATCAAGTTTCGTTCAAATCAGGCAACGAAAAAAATTATTCAAAAATCAATTCCCAATTCAGTCAAGTACTCTTCAGGAGTATTTGATCAATGCAAACAACCTTAGCGGTATAGTTCGCTGGAGCTATCTTGTTTTTTTCTTGAAATTATTTTTTTCATCAACCACTGTCACAACGGGAACCCAACGGATTCATGGGTCATCTAGTACCTCATAAAAGCATGAAGCTGTTGCAAAATTTTAGTACAGCAGAGTTAAGTGGGGCAAAATTTCCCTCAAAGGAAATGTGGGACAAATTTCCCCCTTATTACACAAGAGAAAATAACACCTGTCACTTCAATGATGGGAATACTGAGAGGAGGGGAAAAAGCGTGGAAGAGGGTGAGGGTTGGAGAAAGAGAGAGGGGGAGACAGAGGGGGGGAGAGAGGGGGAGAGAGAGGGGGGAGAGAGAGGGGAGGTAGCATGAGGGGGTGGAGGAGTGAGGGAGAGAAAGGGGGTAGGGAGAGTGAGGGGAGTTGGAGAGGGAGGAGGAGTGGGGAAAGGGAAGGCAGAGAGAGGTGAGAGGAAGGGAAGGCAGACATGCGGTGGAGCGTTAATTACATTCATATTGTCTCATTAAAATGCTTCTGCATAGAATAACAGTGAAGAAGGGAACAATATAATATCTGAAATCCATTTTGTACCGGTCATACTATAAATACTGCCCAGAGATAAACACTGCCCAGACAAGTCCAGAAAAAAAAACCACCCGAATGCATCCAGAGCCAAGCCGTTTGGAGATAAACACTTCCCAGACACGTCCAGAGACAAACTCCCGTCTGGACATCAACACCACCCGGACACGTTCGGAGACAAACACTGCCCGGCCGCAACCGGAGCCAAGCTGTCAGGAGACAAACACTGCTTCGAACTGGAGCCAAACCCCATCCAGACACATTCAGAGACAAACTCCCGTCTGGACACCACCCGGACGCGTCTGGAGACAAACTCCTTCCGGATACGTACGGGGACAAACTCCATCCAGACGCGCCTGGAGACAAACTCCCCTGGACATGTCCGGAGACGAACTCTGCCCAGAAACATCTGGAGACAAACTCTGTCTGGACATGTCCAGAGATAAACTACCATCTTGACACATCCGGAGATAAACTCCTGTCCAGATATGCATGGAGATTAACTCCCATCCAGAGACAAACACTGCCCAGATGCATCCGGAGACAAACACTGTCCGGATACATCTGGAGACAAACACTGCCCGGAGGCATCCTGAGAAACACCACCTGGACAGTCCAGAGCCAAACCCCATTCGGACGCGTCCGGAGGCAAACTGTCCAGACACGTCCAGAGACAAACTCCGTCCAGACGTGCCCAGAGACAAACTCCATCCAGAAGCATCCAGAGACAAAGTCCATCCAGACAGGTTGAGAGGCAAACTCAATCTGGACACGTCTGGAGATAAACACTGCCCAGACATGTCCGGAGAGAGGGGGGAGAGATGGAGCACGAGGGAGAGAGAGAGAGAGAGAGAGAGAGAGAGAGAGAGAGAGAGAGAGAGAGAGAGAGAGAGAGGGAGAGAGAGAGAGAGAGAGAGAGAGAGAGGATGGGGGGAGTTAGCAGATAGACAATGTTATGCTTTATGAACAACACACACACACACACACACACACACACACACACACACACACACACACACACACACACACACACACACACACACACACACACACACACACACACACACACACACACACACACACACACACACACACACACACACACTGTATTAGTGCTTTGCCGATATCGGTGATTCGGCAATTCTTCAGGAATCGGCAGATTGGAATCAGCATGATTGCTGACTCCAGAACGTATTGTATACAAATTTCAATACATAAACTACAAAAACAACGTTGTATTGTGGACCTTTCCGGGAGATGTGCAGAAACATTAAGCCTTAAAAACAGCTGCCAATCGTCATGTGACAGGTGGAAAAAAAAATTGGCTCTGTAATTTAGAAAACATTAATATGACAAATGGCTCGGAAATTGGGTGTTCTCAAATATATTTTTCTCTGAAACTCACAAGTAGAAACCATATAACCTTTCTAAATCATGCACCTCTACCTTGTAACAAAGGCTGACTGTACCTCCCAATCGGGACACGAAATTCATTCAAATAATGACTTTATCCCTAAAAGAGTTGCTGTTTAACAGAGAACAACACTGGAGACATTGCAAAGTTTAATCGCCCATGAAAAAAACATTGCAGATAATACACCACATTGCCTGCTCGTCTATGCCCGCTTCACGTGGTACATTGGTGATATAATCGAATGGATAAACATCCACGCAAATGTTATAACTTTATTTTTAAAATATGCGTTTTTCACCAGATTTGCTTTGATTCCCTGTAGAGCACCTCACGAAACTTCCAAAAATATAGACACAGATCTGGCAGGCGCTATGGATAAGCAATCGCTCTGGGGACAGGGTACGACGTCAATCAGTGAATGCATTAAATCGTGCAGCTCAATAAAGCTGGTTAATTTTGGAACATTCCGAAATCTTTGGTTCACTCAATATAATTCCCCAAACAGTAGAAAAAGATAAGTTTAATGCTTTGGAAATTTCACATTTTCTTGTCTATACATGGAGAAGGAGGGGCCTTGTCATGATTTAATGCATTCACTGACTTTTGCTTGTCAAAAGTAAATAGGTGTATCAGCTTAGTTGTAAGACTCGTTATTTCTTTAAATTAACAGATTTCACAACAGATTTCGACACTTATTTAGTCCGGATGATATCTGATCCTCAAAGCCGAAATCATATTTCGATGATATACTTTAATTAGTCCATGAGAGTAGATCGTGGAAAATTGCATCATATAATGCATGAAATCGATCCAAGCTCCGAATTTGAAATATATAGCACTTACAAAATTGATGTACACAGCTATCCATAGCTCTGATGAAAAGGCATTCGATATTACGAATGGGAAAAGTGAAAAAAAAAAACTTTATCGTTAAGAAATCGTTGCAGCCTGTTCCAAGTCAAGGCATGATTGAGCAGGCCCAAAAACATAGCTGCTTCAGACCCCAGTGAGGTAACCCAGGATATGCCCTAAGACCCCAGAGAACGAAGTGGCCGAGGATGGTGCCTGATAAAGGATATAATTAAATAAGGCTGTTAATTATCTTCAAAAGGGGTGTTTTAATTAACCCAAACACTCAATTTTCAGCCCTGCGCCTCCTTAGAGTTTTCTTTGTATGCATAAAACGTTTCAGGCTCATATGTTTCCTGGTTTTGGAGTTATGGAGGAGACACACTGACACACACACACACACACACACACACACACACACACACACACACACACACACACACACACACACACACACACACACACACACAGACATTCATCAGTATAGATTACTTCGTTCTTTTGTTCTCCACCCAAAATATTTTCCCAATTTGAAATTACCCTCCATACCTTACCAGCAAGCACTCTGGTACAGACATTCAAGATGCCAAGCAAATCGACAGTAGAGTGGCGATTGTAATGGTGTGGGAGTAGTGGGGACGTGGGGATCTTATTCTACCTTTTTGACACAGGCATCTTCCTCCACCTTATTCTAATATGGAATATATCCTTAAGTGTACATTTCTCAAACCACAAAGGACTATCACATTTACACCAAGGACAAACATTCAAGGTTAACACACAACAAAAGAAACAACTTGGTGATACTACAAAGAAATTGAAGTTATTAGTCACAAACTTCTCATGTAATAATATCCTTTAACACTCCCTTCCTCAAAATGAAATACAGATGGTATTCCTTCTTCTTGCAGTTATTCTTGCAGTTATCATTCTACTGCAATAAGATAACAAGCACTAGGTACACACTTGAAGGTCAAATGAAAACTTCTTAACTTTTACTTTCACTTAATTTTAGCTTCTTGTCTGACATCATTAATACCTCCAACACCAAAAGTGGATGGAGATTGTTTTCACCCATCTGTCTGTTTGTCTTTCTGTTTGTCTGTCTGTTTCATTATCTGTGAGTAGGATTTCTCAAAATGTTGTGGACAGATTTGGACGAAATTTGGTGGACATGGGTGCTGTCCCTTCCTCAAAATTAAATACAGATGGTATTCTTTCATCAAAATCTCTCTCTTGCAGTTATCATTCTCCTGCAATAAGATAACAAGCACTAGGTACACACTTGAAGGTCAAATAAGAACTTCTTAACTTTTACTTTCACTTAATTTTAGCCTCTTGTCTGACATCATTAATACCTCCAGCACCAAAAGTGGATGGAGATTGTTTTCACCCATCTGTCTGTTTGTCTTTCTGTTTGTCTGTCTGTTTCATTATCTGTGAGTAGGATTTCTCAAAATGTTGTGGACAGATTTGGACGAAATTTGGTGGACATGGGTGCTGTCCCTTCCTCAAAATTAAATACAGATGGTATTCTTTCATCAAAATCTCTCTCTTGCAGTTATCATTCTCCTGCAATAAGATAACAAGCACTAGGTACACACTTGAAGGTCAAATAAGAACTTCTTAACTTTTACTTTCACTTAATTTTAGCCTCTTGTCTGACATCATTAATACCTCCAGCACCAAAAGTGGATGGAGATTATGTTTTCACCCATCTATTTGTCTGTCTGTTTAATTGTCTGTGAGTAGGATTTCTCAAAATGTTGTAGACAGATTTGGACGAAATTTGGTGGACATGGGTGTGTTGCAAGGAAGAATTGGTTCTTTTTTGGTGATGATTCTAATCCGGATCTGGATCCGAGAATTTTTATCTTTAAAAGTGATACGTTCTTCACCATGGGAGATGGGGCCAAAAACGATTTACAGTATATTTCAAAACATTGTCGATGAGATAGGACAAAACTAGATGGATGAGTTGGTTAGGTGACAAAAACAAGCAGATTCGACTTTGGTTCAGGTCTGGATTCAGATCTGGCCTATCAGTGGGATAGAAAAAGTAAACTGTTCAGCCTCGTAGAGGTATGCGCTCTACCGAGTGCCGTTCTAGTTGCTGCCTGAGACTCTGCTGGTTGTTGAGCATAAACATTAAAGAGGTAAATTTATTATTTTTTGCAAATGAAATAATGTCGTTGGAAATGTAGGAAAGTTGTTATTATGATAAACTGTTGCTTGAAATTATAAACCCCAAAACCAATCACAGGAAAATAACATTGACACTGCCATTTGTTCTGTTGTAAATTTTGCAATTACCTGTTCCAGAATCGTACAGCCTGGGAAGCTGAGGATGTTGGACTTTGATGAGAAACTCAGCGATTTGACCTCCATACTCCAACGTGACTAAAGGGAGATGAGAGGATAGAGAATCATTTTAATCATGCTGAATGAATCACTCTTTTATGAAAATGAGGTAGCTTTATGCAAGTGAATACACAACTTTGGGTTGTTTTCAAAAATCTCTCTGTTGTGTGATCTCTTCATTTTCACTTGAGTAAAATGTTCTTTATTTTTTTTTTTTTGTATTTCCATTCAGCTCATTGAATAATTTTGATATTGAGAAATATTTCACACATACAATCAGTAAATTCTGATTTTCCTCAAAGATTATTGAGAAATAACAAACTTTCTTGCCTGGTGTAGGCTTAATGGTTAAGGTGGCTGGCTTAAGATCTGAGGGTCTTGAGTTTGAGCCCCTGTCGTTCCTTTAAATAACACCAAGTGGGTTGACTCATCTTGTCATCCTTCCGAGGTTGGCAAAATGAATTCCAATTAACTGCAAACGGCACACTGCATCAGTGGCGCAGCCGCGCTCCCAGCAATGATGCAGCCACAGCCATATACAAGATAATTAAATAAAAATTTCTGAACTCTCATGTCAAAAAACCTCTTCAGATACTTCAAACATAGTCCACATTCACAATGGCAAAGTTTAAGCCTTTACAAAAAAAAAACTTTGTCAATGGGAATATCCATCTGCAAAACTGAAACCACAGGCAACGATCTGAGCCTTCCCTTGCAGGACAGCTTTGTTTGTGAGTCATGTTTTTCTTTTTAAAGAAACTTCAGCTAAATCATACAAAAAATATGCAATTTGTGTCTGTCTGTCTGTCGGTCTGTCTGACTGTGATGCATTCGGTCGTTACTTATCCGATCTCAACCAAATTTGCCAGTGGGGCTAAGGGTCATACAATGAAGGTTTTAGCGACTTCATTTGCCACCCTCCCCCCTGTGGTTTTTCCACCGTGGACAAATGCCATGTTAAGGTGTATAGATAGCTCATTGTGGCATTTTACCAAGGGCACTTCTAATGACAAATGTAATAACAACTACAACATAATGATAACCACATACCAAGAATATTAATATTATTACAAAACAACATTAATAGAATTAATATCCACCCTTCTCCAGAGGTTTTTACACCTTGGATAAATGACGTGTTAAGGTGTATAGCTGGCAGCTTTAATCATGGGATTTTTTCAAGTCCGCTTCAAATAACAAATATCCGCAAGCTGTGTTCCCCAAGCCATGTTCTCATAACAAATATCCACCAGGCCACTTCTAATTTCCGAATATCCACAAGCAGCAGAGTTGTCCATTCAGAAGCTTCACAGTTATCTTCAGTGGTGACTGGTGCCAGATTCTCTCCATTGTCAGAAATTGTTGGCATCCATAAATCGAGTCATCACGTCTTAGGAGCTCTTATTTATGGGATAATGTGGAGGTGTATAAACTCACTATCAATATGCATGTAGCCCTTGCGACAGAAGGAGGAGGATATACCACAATGGATTTGCTGTCGAGTACCTTCTTGATGTTGGGGAAGGCAAGATTCCATAATAAATGATAGGGAACCGGGTGACTTCCACATATACCTTGATGAGCAGCTTACTCTTCCTGCCAGCCGTACCATGGTCGACCTCTGTAAATGTGTTCCCCAGTATACACGACAACTACCATAACCATTAGTGGCTACGTGAACGGACTGTGTTGCACACAACAAATTTTGAAGTTAAGTCAACAGTTACCTGACAAGAATTCTCAGGTTAACAGCATGTTTACCGGACTATACAGCTGACAATGGCAATGCACACCAATACCCAGAATAACTTCTTTATACTTTGTTCCCATCGGAAATGCCACCACATATGTTGAACCTCAAGGTAGTGATCAGTTGATGCTGCTCTGCAATTTCAATCCAGATAATGGTCATTGCATTGGATCATGTTACACCGTCATGCATTTGCATGACCATGTAATTGTGGTACAGCTGGTGATTGGGGCTCAGAAAGGAAAGCAACTGTTCAGACTACACATTGCTATTTCACCTTTGGAGAACACGGATCCACTCAAAATGGTACATCGGCAGTTTCCAATCCACCCTTGCTTTGCCGTGGCTGTGAACAAGTTGCAAGGACAGTCCTTCAACAGGGTTAGAGTCTTTATCACTGGACATTTTTGGACATGGACAGCATTTATGTTGCAAAATGTCGAGTGGGCAATAACAACGGAATAATAATTCTAGCCCTTAATGAACATCTTAAGAAAATGAAGCACATATTAAAGCAATGGTGCTTAACGCAGAAGTTTTGTAATAAACCAGACTTTCAGTGCATGTGCATGTGCACACCATTTCACATACTTGAGTTCCATTTGTTTTCGGAGTTCCATCTGTATTCAGTTTTTGCCTTACTTGTACATTTTTAGGGATTATTTTCAGTCTCTTAGCCTTTGATGCTTTCGATTTGACTGCAAACCGAGAGGAATTTCCATGTTTTATTGGCATTTCCACCTTGGAAAATGACATGTTAAGGTGTATAGACAGAAGCTTGAGCATCCTTCCATGTAGTTGTGGCATTTTTCCAAGGCCACTTGCAATAACAAAAGGAATACCAAAAACAATAATGATAACAGCAGAATAATATTGTTATGTTTATGGGGTAGAGGAAGGAATTTCATCGAGAAGATAGGATTGTATCAAGTTTCTTGGTCCGCAGGTGTGTAGGAGAAATCTCGATGTAAACTAAGTTGGGAAACTGGGAGCTTGTGTTACTCGTCACCACATGGGGTGGGGGGAGTGGTGGTGCTGTGTTACATTAGGTAGAGATTAAGGATAATTTCCCCCAGTATGTAAGTGCCCCCTGTGACCTTTTCCTATGTTTTTTATTTCAATACCGGTGATAAAAAGGGATCACGTCATTAAAAGAACAACAGCTGCATATCCAAGCAGGCAGAAAGCCCCGCCTCCAGGGGGACAGCAAGCAAACCACGCTCCTGGAGTGGATGATTGATGGACGTGACTTGAGAGAGAATGAGGAGGAAGAGAATGTCTCTGGAAGAGAACCGGTGGAAGAAGAGTGAGGTTAGTCAGAGACTCTCGCGTTGGGTGACAAAGAGGAAGGAAAGTGAGGTTCAGAGCAAGAGAATGAGTAGGATACAGTTGCGGAAGGACGCAATTGAGTGAGGAAGTCTCGCTGGCTGGCTATGTCTGGACACGATGAAATTCAGCAACGCAATTCTCGTGTCGTGTTGTGAATTTGCCTGTGTGACGGAGCAAGATGCTCGTCATCGACTGTTGGGCTGCATCGTGTGAGACATCCCTTGAAGCCCCGTGTTGTGCCATTCTTGGCAAGTGAGCCCAGCATCCTGCGGAGGAGCAGGATCAACCACCACAATCATGAGGAAGAACTTTCACGACAGCTTGTGGGCTCTCTTGACAAAGGGACCGTCCGCATGAATTTCCTTCCGTACACTTCTCGCAACAAGAGCGGCTTGGCACCATTTTGGGCGTGGGTTGCCACCATGCAGGACGACGCAGCTCGACCCCAAAGCTCATAAAAGATCACTTCCTGACCCGAAGCTAAGTGCCAGGATAAAGGAGGGATTTTTCTTTTACTTTATCTTTCCCCCTTATCCGTTTTTGTGTTTGAGTGCAGAGGCGCCTCAAATAGGAATTTAGATTTAAGGTACCTCGCGTCTTGATTTATTTCCATTATAACTGTTTGATTTTCTGTTTATTAAATCATTTATTTAATTTGCTGTTGTCTGTGTTTCTGTTGTGGGTTCGAGATAAATCCCCTTGTGCTGTGCATCCATCTGCTCCATCCTTGTAGCTGTTCTTTCCCACGCGTGCATATGAGAATCTCGGCTATAAGCCTCCAAGGGAGAACTGTTTGGCTATCCATCCAGGTGGGAGCAAACCCTCTGGATTCGAGAATGTTAACATTATTACAAAATAATATTAATAAACATAATATGAACAATAATAAGGATAATAACATGATCCCTCTGGTCGCTCCATGAGGGAGCGGGTGCTTCTCATCATACTAAAATATGCAATTTGCTGTCTGTCTTTCTGTCTGTCTGACAGTGATACATTTGGTCATTATGTATCAAATCTCAACCAAACTTGCCAAGGAGACTAAGGATCACACAACAGAGGTTGTAGCAATTGACCCCTTTCCCAGAGGGTTTTCCACCTTGGACAAATGCTGTGTTAAGGTATATAAATAGCTTCTCATGGCGTTTCATGTGGCACACTTACCAGAAGTTTACCACAAAGTATTCAGTCAAGTCTGTGCAACACTGCAACATATGATTACCGTACCTTTTCAACAGTCGCTACTGTTGTTTAACACTAATCTGAAAGATATTTGGAGGAAACACAATGTCCTTGAGGCATTCTATGCTTATCACATCCCGCACCGCCAAAGATCCGAGCTGTCTCGACTTGCTTGGCATCTAAATATGCCGCTAACTAGGCCGCAATGATCTTTCACTTAATGAAGGTGCTTAAACGAATCTTTACACATGAATGATGTATCCCATTGCCTGTCTGATTTTTT
>NC_140964.1:49514320-49516820 GCF_056783735.1 Eptatretus burgeri
GCGATCTGTAAATTCCGGGTGATCGAGCCGAGATGGCCCCACTGCTTCATCGAAGGTCGTGGCGACGCTCCGGCGGAAAACCTCAACAATATATATCCATCCATTAGGACCATACTCTGTGCAGAGCGTTGGTGCCGCCGAAGCAGTCTCCTTGGCTATTGGGAACAATCCTGGACGGGTCGCCACTCCGACACAGTATACCAGCATGCTGGCACTCATTTTTGCCGACCTCGGAAGGATGACAGGCAAAGTCAACCCCACCTGGTGTTAATTCAACAGCTGAGCGGGATTTGAACTCAGGACCCTAGGTTCCCAAGCCCACTACCTTAACCATTAAGCCAACACCAGGCATATATATATATATATATATATATATATATATATATATATATATATATATATATATATATATATATATATATATATATATGTATGTATATATATGAATGCTTTGTACGAGCCGTGAAGCCAGAGACCTGGATGTGTTATCGTGCATATGCGCAGCTTACGACATGATCTTATCTTGCTTGCTAAAACCTCCTTGCTCTGAAACTTCACTTTCACCAGAGAATACAAAGGTCCAGCTGCATTATTTGACATTGAAATGTTTTACTCTGTTTGAATTAAAATCAGTATAAGTTTAAATGCTCATTTAAACAGCTGGTGGGAATGTGAGAACATGTCAGGAGAATTATAGTCACATACTCGTGTGTAGAAACTGATTGAAACGTTGTTTGCTCGTCCTTGGAATTGTAATGTGAAAGTTATTCCAGATTCTTTTTGCTTTGCTAAATTGTGTTCTTTAAAGTGATGAGAATCTAATATATTGTTATGGCCATGGGTATCGAGTGTATTATGAGGGGGTTAATCCTCGTTTCTCCTCGGAAGAACCAGACCTGGGGCCACCGCTCACATTTAACTTTGTGGTATAGTGGGTTGCTTTACAATCACGAACGCCAATCAGTTAACTACGAGTTCCAGTGTCCACCGTATAATTTGCCATTTAACTGGAGGTCACATGGCTTGCTGACAGGGGAACGCGTCCGTCGGTGATTCACCAATCTTATCTTGATTAGATCTTAAGTCGGGAGGCCGAGCGTTTACCGCTGGTGCATGCCGACTATGACAGGTTAATTAGTTTGGGAATTTCCTCCCAGTCCATCGAGGTTCGGACAATGCTGGATCAATGGAAGGAAAGGACAAGCACGGACAGGTTGAAACGTCAGGAAATTTATTAAAAAGAAAAAAAATAAATGAACCGAAGAACTTTTTGTTTCTTTGTGGTGTAAAGAGATGAATTCAAATCAATCAAAATAATCTCAAATAAAGGATTCAACAGGCATTGATTGAAAAATAGACAAAGAGCAGATATTTTTCACTATGCCTTACTTAAAAATTAAACATGAGACAAGGGTACCCAGCAGATCATTCGGGGGGGGGGGGGGGGAAGAAATCCGGTCTCGGCTTGCCAAGGCAGAAGTCATCGCGCATCCAATAAAATGTCCCAAAATGTGTGAGTGTGCCTTGGTCCACTGTCGGTGCCCTGCCTTGCTGTGCAACCACCTGCAAACAGGCTCAAACACCAATCGACGTCACATCGTCACCACCAAGAATCAGGTATGCTAAGAATCAGGTATGCCAAGAGCAGGTACTGAGCAGAACCAGCAGGAATGGTTCAACTGTCACCAACTCTCAGGAGCTTTAAGGAACCATCACCAACTGTTGCCAACTGTCAGGACGATGGTCCTCCCATCCTTTTTATAGGCGACCAGCCTGGGCAGAACCTCAAGCAAACTTCAGCCAAATCCAGCTTGCCTATTGGCGCATCGGTGCAACATGACCAACCGTCAATCACGCGATCATCCCTTCCTTACCAGAACGAGACTCAACCCCCAATCAACACAGGCCCGGCCTACGACGCCACATTTGGGGCACTGGATAGGTGCCAAAGGGCGGCCATTTGCTGGAATTGCTGAGCGAAAACATGGGCACTCACAAGACTTCAACGGCGGCCATCGCCTCCCCGTTCGGCCTGACATGAACAGGAACCAACCAGCATCCATGGAGCTGCCGAATTGGGTATCAGGCATCAATGGAAAAAGGTGGATGTCAATGTCGGTGAAAGAGAGGTGAGTGTCGAACTTCAATGGAAGAGAGATGGGTGAGGTAAATGATCCACAGTCGTATTTATCTGACCATTAGAATGATTGAAATGTGAAAAACCCATGGTGTGTTTAATCTAATATCCTGCAAGTCCAAAGTGTCCTGATGGAAAGGGGGTAGAATGAGTCTCCATTGGGCTAATGGCTATCTCTCGCATGCATGAACGTGTTGTAAAGAGGAAAAGGGAATCTGTTCTATACCCTTCTTCAATGCACCAAAGAGTTAGAATCCCACCAGACAAGGGGATGGGTTTATTCTGGACATGCATTTACGAAAATAACTGTCGAGGACCTGAATCTTGTATGCATTAGTCGGATCCGATTATGAAATCCATAAC
>NC_140964.1:49521820-49551470 GCF_056783735.1 Eptatretus burgeri
CATGGGATTTCTACTTGTGATGTTGAGGCATTTAGTTCCAAGTCCTTCTGTCTGCACATCCCCAATCTCCATAGCCGTGTTCAGGGTTCCGTGCTGGCAACTCAGCATCACCTGAAAGAGAACAGGAAAATGGGGGAGCCAAGTTGGCCTTCACAAATCTTGTGATTCTTTTTAAACACCTATTTTTTTGTTTGTTTTTAAACAACTAGAATAGCACTCAGTAGAGGGCATACCTCTGCCAGGCTGAACAGTTTACATTTTGTATCTATCCAACCAATAGGCTGGATCTGGATCCGGACCCGAACCAAAATCTAATCCGCTTGTTCTTGTCACCTAACCAACTCATCCATGTAGTTTTGTCGTAACTCGTCCACAACTTTTTGAGATATCAATGCTAAACATAGTTTTTGGCCCCATCTCTCAATTGTGAAAAATCACTTGGGGATTATTGGATCTGGATCTTCACCAAAATTGAATCAATTCTTCCTCGTGGCATTCCCAACCTATCCACCAAGTTTTGTCAGAATCCATCCTTAACCTTTTGAGATAGTGTGCTATATATTGTTATTGGCCCCATCTCTCAATGATTAAGAATATCTTTTAAAAATATAAACTGCTCGTATCCAGATTCGGATCTTCACCAAAATCGAATCGACCTAACCCTAACCCTAACCCTTGTCACACACCCAACCTGTCCACCAAGTTTCATCCGAATTCGTCCATAACCTTTTGTGATATCCTGTTCACAGACAGACAAATGAACAGACTGACTGACTGACAGGAGTGAAAACATAACCTCTGCCCACCTTCGGTGGCAGAGGTAATATAGACATCGTTTACATAGTAACTACTGTACTCTTGAAGTAAGAGGACAAATCCTTCTGAAGACAACCTCAAAAAATTCCACAAACCTGGAACAAGTGCATGCCATTTTTCAGGAGAGCCAGAAAACGACATGTGGCCAATCTTTCAAACCTGTTCCTTCCTTAAAGACCTGGTGGAACCTTGTTAAGTCTTTCTTTGGCGCATGCCCCCCTCCATCCCTTTCCTCATCTCAATTAGCACTTTCGCCATCTCTGCTTTTAAAGAAGGCTGAATGTCTTGTCAACATCACTGCATTTCACAAAACAGATGCAAAAACAGACCCTATTAACTACAAGCCTATTACCTTACAGTTATAAGCAGTCATGGAATCCATCATTGCAGATGACATAATATCCTTACTTTTCTTCAATGGCCTGATTTCATAAAATTGAGATCCACTCAACCATCGTGAATATGTTGCTTCCCCTGTCGATGCTCTCCTGACAATGGATGGAGGCCCTCAATCTCAGACAAGAAATCAGAGCTGTCTCTCAAGACATATTTTGAGCATTTGATAGTCTGATACCCCGCTTTGCTCTTCAAACTCTCTGCCGATGGCATACGTGGCCACCTCTTCTCCTGACCGAATATCTTCTCCACTCTTGTCGTCAGTGAGTCGTTCGCACAGACAGAGTGCCTAAGGCAATCTTGTTCCAGCACTTTCTTGTATATCAGCATTGAACCCATCACTTCGCTGATGATAGATGAACAATACAACTTGTATGTGGTACACCAAGAGTTCATTGACTGTCAATATTTGCAATTTTTGTAACTTCCAAAAACATTTTATTTCCTGCTAATAACTCAGCATTATTTTTAGTAACACACAATCTTATTCATCAAAAAACAATATTATGAATTAGATTTATGTTCTCAAGAAGTCATTTCATCAGACGAGTCATCATTAATACACCGCCTTACAGGCCAAGCCCGTGGATGATGCCCCAGGCGTAACGCCATCTTACTAAATCCGTCATCCAGATGCATCGCATCTGGCATTCAGTCCGTCGCCTACGGATGTCAGATAGTCAGATAAATGGGTTATGGTAATCAACTGCCGTCAACGAAGCAATGGGATGGATTGAATGCAGGATGCCGGGATGATGTGCACATTCGTGGAAGCCTAGCCGAGCGTGAGACATCATGCCATAATGACATTCCAGCAAAAAGAGCGTGACATAGAGGGATGGAGAAATCCAACGACTTTAAAACATAGATGAAGTCGAGTCTTGTGGAAGAGCTAGAACACAGAATCGATCAGAACAAAAAGAGCTTCGAGGGAAGGGGAGAAATACACCAACGGAGGGTAGAGCGACACCTGGATGAAGAATGGGCATGGGGAAGAATGAGATCAAGGGGAGGACACACAGTGGAATAAGCTGGATAAAAGCTCAAATCTAGCAAGAAGGGGAAGGGAAAACAGGTGATAAAACAGAAATGGAACAAAAATGAAAAAGAGCGAGAGAAGGGTTAGGTGAAAAGGCAACAGCGATTCTGAATCTCTGAAGGGAAACATGAGATGACCAGACTTTGGAGGTTTGGTTCACAGGGAAAATGGGTGGAGAGAAAGGAGTAATAAAGTAGTGGAGATTAACAGTGATCCTGATAATTTGTGAGTTTCATCTAATGTGGGTAACTGGCAAATTGCTTACACCTTGCAGAAATCTTGGGGGAAGAAGTAGATACATCTCAAACTTTTGGGCTTTACCATCAGCCATTATATTTCTTGGGCAGACCAGATATGCAAGTTGGCCTCCAAAGTCAACCACTGCCTGGTGGGCATCTTCTGTCATGCAAAGTCTTCCCTTGGAAAATCTGAACTTTTACTAACTTGCAGGGACTTCACCTGCAATTCAATGGAGTACACCACTCCTCTTTTGGCGAGCACCACGGCCAACCTTACACATCTCAATGGTCTGGAAAACAGGGCCTTCAAGGTCATTGGACTCTCCCATGGTGAAGCTGAGTCTTTCGGCCTGTTACTCTTGCATCGTAGTCAGGTCGGGGACCTCTTGTCTTCCACCGCCTCTTTCTGGACCTGCACTCTCTGCCTTTTTCATGCTCTATGCCACCCCATCCCCTCCAGGTTTCTGCAAGGTGCACACTGTCTGTCAGTAACCCACCTTGACTGAAACTCCCAAACTCCAGGCTCACTGTTCACGTCCACTCATTCGGTCCTCTTTTCTCTCACTTGCAGAATCAACTCCCTCAGTTTGGCCAACATCATTCTCTACAGTGCTTCAAGACAGCTGTTCACCACCACCTCAGGCCATCCCCCATCCACACCCAGGATACTTTCTAACCTTTTAACCATCCACAAGCCCACCCCTTCCTTTCCAGGTGATTGTGTTTTCTCCAATCTCTCACCCTCATTTTTGTTTTTTGTTACATTTCTGTTTCATTCCTGGTTTTCCTTTCCTCTTCTTGCTGCATTCAAGCCTGTATCCAGCCTGTTCACCTTTGGTGTCCTCCTCTCCTTGTCTTTGATCTCACCCTTTTCCATGCCTATTCTTCTTTCAAGTATTCCTCTGCTGTGTCTCTATACGCTGCTGTCGGCGTGTGTCCCCCGCTTTCCACTATGTTCTGTTCCATTCTGTGTTCTAGCTCTTCTGTGAGCCTCGATGTTATAATTGCATAAAACAGGAATGTATGATTTGACTTTGCAATGGAGACCGATAGGCCTCTGCTCACATTAAGTCTTTGCTTCTTCTAATTTTGACCTAAAACCACAGGACCATTGGACTTCAATGTACTGTATGTATCATGGTATATGTACTCGGTTTAGTTCAAATCATTACCTCGATCACGACATTTTCACCTGACATGACCTCTGACCTCTGACCTTTGACTTCTTGACCCAAAAATCGAATCGGTTCATCTTTACATCATTATACCTACTTGTACCAAGTTAGATTTAAATCCCTTCAGCTGTTCTCAAATATCACATTTTTACCTGACAAGACCTCTGACCTTTGACCTCTTGATGCCAAAATCTAATCTGTTCATCTTTGCATCATAATATATACTTGTACCAAGTTTGGTTAAAATCCCATCTTTGGTTCACAAGTAAGCACGGTAAAATAATTTTTGCCTCATGGGACCTCTGACCTTCGACCTCTTGACCCCAAAATCTAATCATTTTGTCTTCTTGTTTTTTTTTTTTGCATAGATTGTCGAGGCTTGTATGAGAGCTAAAATACTTATAATAATTTTTATAATAATATTATTACGGATCTGGAAACCATTTGCATTCAACATACAGGTCCCTAAAGTCAGTTATCCTGTTAAGTACATGTGAGACAGGTCCCTTCCTTTTGTTTAGTGGGAGAATTAAATGTATGCACTGCGACGGTTTTGTTAGGTTAATAAATCGCTTTCTTTTATTTTTACATCCCCCATTGCGATCCACTGTACCATCGTGCTTGCGCCCTCAGTTAGCGGGCCACAGCGCACCTTTGCCTGAGACTGATTCCCGAGGATGTTCAAGGCAGCTTCACCACCATCCACCTTCCACAAACGTACCACATGCAATCGTGGCTTCACCACCATCCACCTTCCACAAACGTTCCACATGCAATCGTGACTTCACCACCACCCACCTTCCTCAAACACGCGTGGAGGGAGGGGCGGCTTTCTCTGGGCATTGCCGAAACTCCGCCCAGGAAGGCTGTTCCCATAGGATCCTGGCCAATTAGAGGTGGACAGCAAGGTTTTTTTCGCCAAGAGCCCCTCCCTGTGGGGGGAGGAGATGTATCTCCGAGACTCTCGGAGTGAGCGGAGTTTTCACGGTGGCTGGGAGGAGCGGCCGAGTTGGTTCACGGTGGCTGAGAGGAGCGGCCGAGTTTGTTTGCGGTGGTTGTTGAGAGGAGTTTTGTTGTTCCCGACTATTCGCCACACCAGCTCCGCCTAAAGCCACGAGTCTTGCAAGAACTCCCGGACCGTGCCCCGACGACCTTTAGCAGGTGCTGCATTACAGAGACTCCCTTCCTTCGACGACAAGGTGCCCACGAACTCTGACCCCCAGCTTGTCTCTCTTCACTGCTGCGAGGGTCAAATAAAGACTGGGGTTTCTTTTCTTTTTGTGTGTGTGTGTCTTTAAGTCGAACTGTGTAAGTGCTTGAATCCTTGTAAATATTCCTTGCATATTTGCGTGAAGTCTTGCCTGTGTCTTTTTACTGTTAATAAACCTTTATTAGAAATGTTCCCAGTCCATTTCTGTCCCTTTTTCCATTGGTCCAGCATGATCCGGGTCTGAGTATAAGTGGGGTTTCATTCCCGGTAATCGCTCGATCATAGCCGGGACGTCCTGGCCAGGCCCCGCTCGACCGCAACGAGCCGGAAAGGTAGGTGACAAAGCGGTAGTCGGTAGTGTGAATTTACCGCTGCCCGTAGAGTAAATCCGGTTCGACCAGGCGTTCCGAGGGCGTGGATCCCCGGTAGACGAGATTGCGTGGATACGTAGGTACTTTTGGCTCTAGACAAAACCCTACGCCACGCGATCGAGATATTGGCGACCACGGTCGGTTCTGCGGCTCACGGAATTATCCGGAGCGACGGCCTACAATTCCAGGGAGTCTGGTGGAGACGACGCAATTTTCCCCACCTCATGATCGTTCTTGCCACCGACCCCCAGCACACAACAATATAAAATTTACATCATTTTACTTCGCGCTAAGTTTGACTTAGATCCCTTCAGTCGTGAGGTTATCGCGGTCATGCAAACATCACGGATGCATTGACAACCCGAAAACATAATGCCTCCGGAAACTTCATCAGCGGAGGCATAAAAATTGGAGAAAAGAAATGATGGAGTGGTAATTCAGGTTGGAGATTCGTGTCAAAATAAGGAAGGATGGGAAGGGACATGTAAGGGATATTTGCTCCAAATTTTTCCTCAATTGCTTGATTAAAAAAACTCTTGAGAAAATAAAATTGTTAAATGGAAGGGAAGAAAAGGGAGGAGGGGGGTGCATTTTAAAAACAAACAATAATGTTCTTACCTTGTGCAAGTCTGTTGTCTGTTTCTGAAAAGTTAGTCCTGCAGAAAAATGACAAACTCCAAAATGATGCATAATGATATCACCAAGAAAAAAAAAATATGAAATTTGCCTTCCACTGCAGTGCACAATTCCTAGATTTCTAAACTATAGCAAGTTGAATAACTGTTAGTAATTAATATGAACTACATCCTGTAGAATAGTCTGATTTTGGGAAGAAAATAAATCCTGAAAATAGACATTTTGGGGCAAATATAAAGGTGGGATCAGGATCTTTATGGTCATCCTGAATCGCAAAATGCATGCAAAGAAATATTGAGTTGTTGTGGTTCCAATGTGCAAAATTAACAAAATAACCCCACGTGCAAAAATACCTAATTTGAAGCTCAGTATTCCATCACCATCGCCACTGAAGGTGGGCAGAGATTATGTTTGTCTGTCTGTATGTCTGTTTTTTCGATTCTGGTGAAGATCCAGATCCCAATCAGGACCCGAGAATTTTTAAGTTCTCCAGAATCTTCACCATTGAGTGATGGGGGTAAAATGATACATAGCACGATATCTCAAAAAGTAATAAACAGATTCAAACGAAACGTGGTGAACAGATCGGGCATGTGACAAGGAAAAATTGATTCGATGTTGGAGAAGATCCGGATCTGGATACAAGAATTTTAAAAATTATAAAGTGATTCTTCACCAATGAGAGATGGAGCCAAAAACGATATCTCGCATGATATGTCAAAAAGTTGTGAACAGATTCAGACAAAACAAGGTGGATGAGTTGGTTGGGAGACGAGCAAGCCGATTTGATTTGGGTTAAGGTCCGGATGCAAATCCGGCCTATCAGTGGGATCCGGTTAATGATGCTGTTACCTTTGTTCCAGTCCCTTGGCCTTCCTCCCTCAATTTGCTGCTGGATTTTGTATTTTCTCCTGAACCAATCACAAACAGTAAACTTAAACAATAAGTTGTCCAAGACTATTGTCTTGAATACTGGTGCCCCACAAGGGTGTGTGGTATCTCCTGTTCTCTATTCCCTTTTCACAAATTATTGGGTCTCATCATGAGTCCCACGACTTGAGAAGTTTTCCCACGACACGACCATCGAGGGTATAATTGTGAAGTCTGATGATACCTTCAGTTATCATCGAGGGTATTATCATCAGATTACCTTCAGGAAGTTAGTGGGTTTGTGTCATGGTGCAAAAAAAACAACCTCGAGCTGAATACTGCAAAGACCAAGGAAATGGTTGTTGACTTTCGTATGACGGAAAGTTCAGTTGACCCTCTTCCCATCAATGGTGAAGTTATTGAAATTGTTAACTGCTTTAAACTTTGAGGTACAACTTTTGCCAGTAGTTTAAAGTGGGGCCACAACACAGATATCATTATTATAAGGAAAGCTCAGCAACGCCTCTACTTTTTGTAGCAGCTAATGAATGTTGGCCTTCGCAGGGAGATTCTCATCCAGTTTTATCGGACCATTATAGTAAGTGTTTGGACTTTTTCTTTGTGTGCGTGGAATGGAAGCTGCACCCAGCAATAGAAGCTTTGGCTCCAGAGGGTTGTGCACACTGCTGGTAGGGTAGTTGGATGTGAGTTGCCTTCTTTGGCTTCAACTCATACAGAGCATACTGTGAATAAATTGCAGAGGATAGTCTCTGATGCCTCACATCCAGGTAATGTATTGTTTCAGCTTTTGCCATCTGGAAGGCGACACAGGTCACTTAGGTGTCAGACAAATCGCTTTAGGAATATTTCCCCCCCCCCCTCAGGCGGTTATTGTCCTGTCCAACTCCAATACCACATAAACAGCAGTCTTCTGCTGCAGACAGAGACAGAGTCTGCATATCGCAGAGAGAGTAAGCAGCTATGGCTGTGTCAGAACTACAACCCGTTGGGCTGTGTTGTTATCTGTGGTTGGCGGTCTCAGGACCGGGTGTTCAGGAGAAACTCGAGTGCTTCCCCTCATGGCGAGCCCCGAATCCCAGGCTGTAAGAATATGGTCCATTTTTTTCAGTCGTTTTTGGATTGCATACTACTGTTCAAGCAGATATTCACCACTGCTGGAAATGGATTCTGTTTAGTGTTCAGGACATATTTCACAACCAAACACAACACTTGTTTGACCATTTAGCGACAAATAAAATGTTTTAGTATTCAAGCACATCCAATTATTGCTGAAAAGTGTGTCAAATAACATGGTTTTTTTTACGGATTTATGCCGATACCATCAAAATGGTGGCTTCAAGTGGCAATATTCCCTAAATATAAGAGTTGCTTGTCCTCATCCCAAATCTTTGGAGACCTCATATTGTTATGAATCTGGAAGCCTCCTGCACAATCTAGAAGCCTCCTGCAGTTCAGTTATTTCGATAAGTATGTATTATAGTTAGGGTCCCATCCACGATGTCTAATGGGAATTACATGTGTGCGCTGCGAAGTTTCTTTATAGTTAGTTTTTTTTTAACATCTTAAATCCCTCCTTCGTTCCTGCCACCATCGGCCTTCCTCACGCGCATGCGTGCCGAGCACAGCCGTGGGCGGGGCTTCCATCGCCTCAGATCGGAGCCCCGCTCCATAAAAGGGCATCCCATGGAGTGTTTCCTCTGCTCAATGAGTGAAGGGCAAGCATCGCACGCGCGCCCCAGCCAATGGGAGGCCAGCGTGCCGAAAGCTACTACAGAGCCTCTTCAGGAGGCGGGGCCTCCGAGACGCCTCGACACACCCCCCGAGACGCACAGTCCAATCGGGAGGCGAGTGGGAGGAATAAATCGCTCCCACCTCAAGAGAGGAGAGGGTTGGTCGTTGTTGGAGCGGTCTGCAGTCTTGGTGGCAATTGGCTTCATCTGCAGTCTTGGTGGCGATTGGCTTCGTCTGTGGTTGTGGTGGCTTGGTCTCGGTTGTTGTCTGCGGCCCTTTTGCGGTGGCTCCTCGTGGTAGTGGCGGGCGAGCAGCCAGGGTCGTGGACTTCGGGTCGTGGGTTCGAGTCCCACCGTGGTGGTTTGGAGTTGGTGTGACCGCACGAGGCGGGAAGGTACCCGACAAGGCCCTGGTCCCCCAGCTGAACTATCCTCCTCGGCGGGAGGACCGAATAAAGACCCACGGGGTCCATTTTCTTTTGGTGTGTGTGGTGTGTGTGTGTGTGTGTGTGTGTGTGTGTGTGTGTGTGTGTGTGTGTGAGTCCGTGGGCCCCGTCTGTAAGTAGAAACTGTTAAGTGCCTGTGTTCTTTGCAAATTGTATTTCTTTTATTCGTGATAACTCTGCTCTGTCTCCCTCCCTATTGTAAAATAAAACCCCTGTTAAATGTACCAGCTCATTTTCTGCGCTTTCTCCCATTGGCCCAGCACGGTGCGTATTGAGAATTAGTGAGGCCGTCAGTGCCATAAGTTGTCATTGGACCGGTGCGGCTTTGGTAACTTCTGCTCAGTTACGCCGGATCCGAGTCGGTTTGGACAACGTCGGCCGAGGGTGTGACTTACCCTGTAATTTGACGATGTGGGTACTTAGGTATATTGAAATTTGGCTATTGACCCTACCCCACGCTGTCAGAGAATTGGCGATCATGGTCTTTAAGTGACCCATGACCTTTCGGAGTTGTCAGAGAGTCACGACCTAAATTCCGGGTGTTCGGTGGGAGACGACTCTACTGCTCCACCTAGTGGTCGTTTATCGCCTCCGAACCCCGGCCCACAACAATATGTTCAGCTCACGTCATCAGTTCAAAAGTTGCAATAGTTTCAATATTTCACCTTGCCGCCCGGAGGTGTGGGGTGGGGGCGGGGGGGCTGGGGAGGGGGGGGTGTTGGAGGGATCAGCGGTGGGGTTTCCCCCATGCCCCCATGGGGTCTGATTGTTGTCCAATCAGACAAAAATTGTTCTATAGACCCCAACCTTCAAGGTGATACCAAAAATTAAACTTTTGCATCAACATGAAATGAAAATGAAAATTCACCCATGTCGATCACCCCACTATATCCCTCATCTATGTGACGTGATCGTGAAATGGGTGCAGTGTCACCCGGGTGGGGCATGGTTTATGCTCCACAAGCTGATAATTATGTGTGGTATGTATTCAAAACGACGTTAAATCGGCTTTGGCATGACTTGTAGTGAGCAACATACCCTAATTTGTTGGCAATGTTCTTGCAAAAGAATGCTTTTTGACACGATGTATATCCATGAGTTATTATACGATATTTTACAGTCCACGCTCCCTCATGCCTCCACCTTCCTCCGATTCATTTGTCCCTGGTGAAGAGGAATAACTCTACCATAACACAGCTGTCCCTGATTAACACCCGCTAGAGTCTAATGACACTGAGTGGTCCCACACTGCTTGATGTCTATGTTGCTGATTGAGTCTGGAAACTGGTCGTAGGCAAGAGGCTCTCATGATTAGTGAGGGGGCTGAAATGGATGCCGCGGGTGTGGGAGAAGTGGAGAAGGGGTCAAGCGCTCAAGGACAGAAGCAGAGAGAGACAGTCAAAGAAATGTTTTCTTGGTTGCATGATTGGGGAGATCGTCGTACATACAGTACATCCCGCTGTGCAAGTTGCTGCCTGGGACCTCCTGCCTACTACATTCAAACTCATGCGTGTGTGTGTCTCATTAGTTGCTATCTATATTTGCGAGTTTCCGAGGGTGTAATGGAGTTCTTCCAGGGCACGAAGTATCCACCTCCATTTCAGTAAGGGATCATGATTTATGGACCAATTTATGAAGTTTTGTTGTTCTCAAAGTTTTATTCAGAGGGATCTTTTCAGTATTGTCACTGAGCACTGAACAGCTATTTACTCTCGTTCGTTTGAAGTAATATTCCCAACGTCCATGGATAGTTCTTAAGATCTTTATAAGGTTCTTCTTTCTCATTCCCATTGCTCCAGTTATCACTGGTACAATTTCAATGCTCTTCAGCTTCGAAGATATTTTCACTTCATTTTTTTAGATCTTCATATTCGTCATCTACTTGATTTCTGCGTTTAGACCCAAACCGCTGGGTACTGACATTTTAATTAGCAATACTGTCTTTTCCGTTTTTGTTGCAAAGTACGACATCTGGTCGTAATACTTGTTTTCGACAAGAAAAAAAAAACATTTTAGAACGAATAAAAGAGCAATTAGAGATTGTAGACCCTCACCAGGACTTGTTTTGTGTGGCGTTTATGTAATTAATAGGAGACATAACTCGAACTGCCACTTTATAATTGCTGGCAGTGATGACTGGTACCAAGATGACCCACTTTGATACAACCCCACTTTGATCGGACACTTGACCCAGACCCATGACGTTTATTACTATTCTATTGAATTTAGAATAGGATTGAAATAAATTCAACTCAAATCAAATGGAAGACCAAATAGATACAGTGCAGCATTGGAATAATTAGAAGGAACCAAAACAAGCAAAAAACATAGATGAAGTCATCAGGAGGAACCTGGATCAGATTCGTGTTAGAGCTGCTACTTATTTACCCACAAACTCATCCAGGCACAGCAAAGTGAGCCTTATTTAAAAAAAAAATAAAAAAAAGAACCCAGATTCAGAAAAATAAATAATTTGGGCTGCCACACCATGTGTCTAATCAAGTTGAAATTTAAAACATTTATTCCCCATCAACACGAGGTCATGATTGTGAAGTTTCACGTTGATTGCTTAAGTGGTTAAAGAGAAATAGTTTTTTAAAAAGATTTTTGCTCAATCCAATATGGCTACCAGACCATGTGATATCAATTATTCGTGAATACACTGGTATCCCCAAGGCTTGGGGAACATTTGTGTGAAGTTTCTCCTCGATCTGTCCTACCATTCTGGAGAAGATTTTTTTTTTAATAGGTTTTAAGGTAAATCCAATATGGCTGCCAAGCCATGTGATCTATGATGTCATATGTGAACCTTTTGTTCTTCATGAATAGGTAGTCATACGTATAAAGTTTCACCTCGATCTGTTCAGCCATTTCAGAGAAGAATATTGTTGGTTTTTTTTTCTTTTTAACAATATGGCTGCTGAATCACATGACTGATGATGTCATGAAATTATTCTGTGGACAATTTTATCCCGAGATGACCCTCAAAAATTTTCAAACAGATCAGATGTAGCGTTCTACATACTAATGCGGGCCCATACGTGTGTGGCCGTACGTGCAAAAAAAAAAAAAAAAAAAGCAACAACAAAAAAAGAATTGTGATGTCATAGCACCATGTCCTGTCATTGGTTTGGTAAAAAAAAAAAAATGGCCATAACTTGGGAACCATTTGTCCGATTAATATCAAACCTTTAATAGGCACATACTCAGGTCCCCAGCAATATACCTGGCAAGTTTCAATTAGATTGAACCAGTGGTTGTCGAGAAACAGCGGTCGCAGACAGACACACAGAGATTGCTGGAATTATAGATAGATGCAATTATGACATCATAATGACGGCACCTATGATGTCATAAAAATTACACACATTCCACATAAGAAGTACTTTCCATGTCCAAAGTTTCAATTTTTTCCTTAGTGCAGTTTCAGAGATACAGAGGTGCAAATTTTTCCAACATAACTGCCACACCACGTGACCTGTAACGTCATAATTATCAAGAAAACATTCCACATGAGTAGTCGCTCCTATGGTGAAAATTTTCTCTCAATCTCACAATTGGTTGTGGAGAAAAACACTAAAGTTCTGTGTGGACAAACAAACAAACAGACAGACAAACAAATGAACAAGCTGGTAGGCGACGAGGGATTCACTAGGATCGAAGGACTTCAGCTGTCAGGAAGGTATTGAAGACATTAATTAAGGACCAGATGAGGAATTATTTAAACAAATACAAACTAATTAAAGGTTGTCAGCATGGGTTTAACAAAGGTAGTTCCTATTTGACAAATCTTTTAGAGTTCTATGAAGCAGTGTGATTGGGTGGATGGGAAAAGTCAGTGGACATAGTATATCCAGATTTTAAGAAGGCATTTGATAAGGTACCACGTCAGAAGTTGTTAGCCAAGGTGAGGGCTTGTGGAGTGCCTGGTCAGGTAGCCAATTGGATTGCAAACTGGCTTAGTCGTAGGAAGCAAAGAGTGGCTGTAAGTGGGAGGATGTAAGTAGTGGGATCAGGGATCCCTCCTCAGGGATCAGTACTCGGACCATTACTATTCATTATTTATATCAACAATTTGGATAATGGGGTAAAGAGTAAGCTTTCCAAATTTGCAGATGACACAAAGCTTGGAGGTAAGATGGATAGCAGAAGGATGGTGATCAGATTCAGGAAAGTATTGATACTTGCTTAGATTGGGCAAAAGACTGGCAGATTGAATTTAATCTGAGCAAGGGCAAGGTGTTGTGGATGGGAAAGAGCAATGAATATTGAGATTACAGGATGCAAGGGGTAATTTTGGAGTGTCACACAGGAGAAGGATCTGGGGGTGGTAATAGATATGGGAGGTAAGCAGGCAGCACAGTGCCAGGCAGCTGTAGGTAGAGCAAATAGGGTTTAAGCTGCATTCTGAGGGGGATCAATTAGAAATCAAGAGTTGGTGTTAACATTGTACAGGAATTTAGTGAGGCCCCATGTAGAATATTGTGTGTAGTTTTGGTCACCACAATTTAGGAAGGACATAGATGCCATAGAGAGGGTTCAGCGCAGGGCTACTCGATTGATTCCGGGCCTAACTAGCCTCAGCTATGAGGAGCGGCTGAAGGAGACAGGGCTTTATACACTAGAAAGAAGTTGGTTACGAGGAGATATGATGGAGATGATTAAGATAATGAAAGGTATCGATAAAATAATTGCAGATGAATTATTCAACAGAGTAGACGGTGATAGAACCAGAATTCATAGCTTGAGAGTAAAGAAGAGGAGAGTTAAGATGGTAGCAAGGCAGGGGACTTTTACTCAGAGAGTAGTTAATGCATGAAATGGCCTCCCTGGAAAGGTAGTGGAAGCAGAAACAGTACATAAGTTTAAATTAGAATTAGATAGGTACCTGTAAGTTATGGGGATAGAGGGGTATGGAGATGTTCACAGGACTTTTGGGTAGTTTGAGCATTGATGGGTGATTGTGTGCATGTGTACGGAGTGCTGTTGGCGGGGGTCTTGTCAAGGGGTGTTGTGTGGTTGATGTTGTATGTTTTTAACCAAGCCCATGCCCCTTTCCTGAGGTGAAGAAGAAAAAGAAAAAAATTTACACAAACTACACAAACTCCAAAAAACAATAAAATAAAATAAAAAAAATATCAACTGATTAATTTTTTTTTATTGCATTTTCTTCCTTGGATCTTGTGTAGATAAATAATAGTATGGTGTTCCTGCAGGCATGATGGGCTGAATGACCTCCACCTGTGTTAGATTTCCTTGTAAACAACTCATCCACCTAGTTGTGTGATAACTCATCCACAACTTTTTGAGACGTAATGGTGTGTGTGTGTGTGTGTGGTGTGGTGTGGTGTGGTGTGGTGTGGTGTGTGTGTATATATAGTCGTAGTTCATGAACTGGTCATCATTTGCATTACAGGGTAAAAATATTCAATTTTTCAGTTTTCTCTGTGTTGATAGACATCACCAAGCTACATGCACTTGTGTGAAAAAATTATCAAAAACCACTAATTAACGGCGAATATGGTATTTTTAATTATGAACTTTAATGGATAATGCATTACAAGGAAAACACATTTTCGCATTTATGTCGAATTCACCCTTTCTGAGTAAATTGGATCTCTTCTTCTTCTTCTTTCGGCTGCTCCCGTTTGGGGTCACCACAGCGGATCATCTGTATGATCCGCATCGTGATTTGGCACATGTTTTACACCGGATGCCCTTCCTGACGCAACCCTGGTCGTATCTTACGAGTAAATTGGATTTCTGAGTAAATTGGATATGGATCAGTTATCCTTTGGCCGTTTTGAACAATTCAAGTGCCAAATTAATCCTGAGAATCTGCTAGATACATAAACTATGTAAAGATATTTACTAGATCTCTTTTAGGAGTTTGTACATATTGGTCAGGGTTTGCTGAATAATAACGAGTTGAATAATCAATTTTGCATCATGCAACAGCACGTCCCAAGTGTTACCTAAAAAAATAACAAAATGGATTAGATTTAAGCTTATTGATTGAAATAAATTCAGTTTATTCCAAATTTGACTCGCACATCAAAATTTGACACATCCGCCGCCTCCGCCACATCCGCCACCTCCTCCTGTTTACTCCACCCCTGACTTGTATCACTTATTTTCCTGTTACACAAAAACTATTGCATATTTTTTATTTCTGTTTTTTCCACATTAAACTAGACAAAATTACCTTTCTTCTCATACTAAGATATCTAGATATCTGTGGTTTTTCTGGTCTGTAGTCAAAGTGGAAAGTGGATGGTTTTTTTTTTTTTTTTTTTTTTTTTTTTTTTTTTTTGTATACCTTGGTCGAGGCTCGTATGAGAGCTAACACACAACTCACAGCAAGGAGGCATGAGACAAGAGGGGCGGGAGTGGAAGGGACAAAACATTGGGGAACAGACACAGGTGAACTGTGGAAGGGAGAGGGATGGGGATGGGACGGGGAACATGGCGAGGGGAAGATGGACATTAAAGGGACTTTCAGGAAGGAAAGCAGGAGAATTGAAGGAAGTGGGCTTGGGTGGATTATCGGGGGTAGAAAAGATCGAGGATTTGGATGGGGGAAGATAAGAGGTGGTGGTGAACAGCTGTTTTGAAAGCCTGAAGGGAAGAATGGGAAAGAATAGAGTGAGGAAGTTTATTCCAAAGGCGGGAAAAAAGAGGAATGAAAGAGTGAAGATGAGCAGTGATTCGTGATTTTGGTAGTTTTACCAGAAGGGGTTGTTGGCGGACCTTGAGCGCCCTGTGGAAATGTGGTTGGGACAAATCGCAGAGAGAGCAGGGGGGCAAGGCTGGAGAGGAGTCGGTAGAAGACAGAAAGACCACCGACCAACCTGCGGTGATTGAGTGAGAGGCCCAAAGACTCAGCTTCATTGCGGGAGATGCCAATGATCTTAAAAGCCCTGGTTTCGACAGCGTGAAGTCGAGAAAGGTGGGAGGCAGGAGCACCAGCCCAGAGGGGAGAGCAGTACTCCATCAGGCTACGGACAAAAGCTTTGTAAGTGGTCAGGAGCTCAAGAGGGCCGAGGAAGGACTTTGCACGACGGAGGATTCCCAGTCGGCGACTGGCTTTTGAGGCAAGGTTGGAAATGTGACTTTCCCAGGAAAGGTCATGGCAGATAGTGAGACCCAGAAGCTTGAAAGAAAAGACTTCTTCCAGAGGATTGTTGAGAAAGTGGATGGGGGGGTTTTGTAAACGGTCCTTTCGAAGAGACATAGTGAGAGTGTGAGATTTGTCTGGATTGAAAGACATGTTCCACGTGTTGGACCAGTTTGTGATTTTATCCAGAAAAATTTTATCCAGATTTTATCCAGATTTTATCCAGGATGTTTTGAAAAACATGCAACAACTCCGCCTTTTTAGGGTGACCAGTTCATGAACTACGACTATATATATATATATATATATATATATATATATATATATATATATATATATATATATATATATATATATATATATATATATATGTGTGTGTATTCGTTTTTGGCCCGATCAATCAATTTTAGAAATTAGGCCTGTGTTGACCTATTGCTCTAAAACACAATTGGGGGTAGAATTCATTGAGCTGATCTGCAAATCTTGTTCAAATTTAAAGTCATGATTTTTTTTTTTTTGATAAATCAGTCAGATGAAATCAGATGAAAATTGAGGATTATATACAGCGTACCTGAGTTGTTGAACTTTGGCCTATGTTGACCTTTTGGCATATGCTCACCTCAAAAATAATTGGTGGTTGTATTCAGTGTGCCGATATGAAAGTCCTGTTCAAATTTCAAGTCAATCGGATGAAAATCGACAATTTCATAAATTCGACCTTTGTTTTCCTTTTGGCCTGTGTTAACGTTTTGGCTCATATTGACCTCAAAAATAATCGGTGGTTGAAGTCTGTCACCTGATGTGCAAATGCTCTTTAACTTTCAAGTTAATCGGATTAAAATTGAGGATTTTCGACATTCGGCCAATGTTGACCTTTTGGCCTATGTTTACATCAAAATGAATAGGTGGTTGAAATCAGTGACCTCATATGCAAATGCTCTTCAAACTTCAAGTCAATCGGATGAAAATTGAGGATTCCAAAAAATTTGGTCAAATTCGGCCCAAATTGGCCTTTTGGCCAATGATGATCTCAAAAATAATGGGTGCTTGAATTCAGTAAGCTGCTATGCAAATGGTCTTCAAATTTCAAGCCAATCAGATGAAAATTGACGATTTTTCAGATAAAAATTGTTTTTCGAAGTTTGACCTTGAGTTGACCTTTTGACCTCAAATAGTTGATTTCCAAAATTCAGTGACTTAATATGCAAATCATTTTGAAAAGAGGGCATTGTGTGCCGGTGCCATGTTCTGCACGTTTGAACACGTGACTATCTAGAAGAGCACTCAGTAGAGCGCATACCTCCGCCACACAATGCCTGATCCAGGAGAATATATCTGGCCCAATACATTTTTGAAATATCGTTTTTGGCCCGATCTCAATGGTGAAGAATCACTTTTAAAATTATCAGATCCGGATTTTTTTCGGTTTTTCCAAGATAGCTCCTGTACCACGTGACCTATGATGTCAATTATGACCAAAATTCTACAAGAGGAGATGCACCTATTTGGAAAATTTCTTGTCAATCAGACTAACTGTTACTGAGAAAATGAATTTTTAAAAATGCAGACATGTACGTACGCACATACGTATGGCATAAGGACGCGACCGATCACTTCATCCCGCTTTTCGCTTAGCGAGTACAGGGTAATGACAAACTCTGTCAGAAACCTTTCAGTACATTGTTGAGTGAATGCTACATTATGTCAGAGCTGGATTGTAAATGTGCCGATGCAAAACAATTGTTTCAATCTCACCAGGAATGAGGATCGTTCCCAAAGGGTGAACCCGTACACCCTGGGTCGGATATGAAAGTGGAAAGTTGGCTTGTGAAATCACCAGTTTGTTTTCAGGCATTGAGAACCTTTCAGGATGTACACACAATTATTTTACTTCAAACATAAAACTTATGAAGAACAGGTAATCGATTTTCGAATGTAAAGAAAACCAAGAATAAACTAGAGTTAAATGAAATCTCAGTGTTACTTCAATTTAAATTAAAAAAAAAAAAACTGGTGATTTTAACAATCGTTAAAAAATCCGAAAGTTTGAGACTATTGAAGTAATCGAGAACACCACCCTTATACACGACCCCATTTGAACCATCATATACATTGCAGTACTGCAAAACTGGAGATTTTTAGAAGATATTATGACAGGAAATTTGTGTTCTACAATCTTCAAGTATCTCATTCAATTTAAATAAAATAAAGATTGTAAAAGTGGTATAAATATAATTTATTACGGTTTTACTGCCAGTTTCCGCAATGTCTATTGCACAACCCTATCTAATACATTACATTAGTTATTTGTGCTTGTTGTTTGTATCCATTACAAGGTCCATTACAAAAACAATAATTTTCTTGTTTGGAATGATTTTCAATTTTGCTAGAATGCCAGACAGGCAGAGTGATAAAAATTATCTAACTTCTCTTTGCACATGTGTGATCGGGACGAATTCTAAACCAAAGTACTGTAAAATGAAAGATTTGACTTCCTATCCATATTCCGATTCATGTTCAAATTACAACATTTGATTTAAATAAGTTGTTCCTCCATCATAAACTGACGAATAGGAACTGATGACAGACAGATGGACTGACATGATCGAGTGCAATTTTGCTTAACCCCACTTTTTGTTTCATGTACGTGGGGTAATGAGAATATTTTGAGGGATGCATACAGTTTAGCACAATGCAACAGTTACCCGTACAACCAAATTATATGCTGTTGCATGTCAACAGAAAATTGTCAGATCTGACCTTATAGGCATAGAATTATCATCAACAGATGTCACACAAGTTCATTGTGAAACAAAACATCAGATTTAGTAATGGTAAATAAGAACACCTGGCGACATGCTGCTGGTACTCATGCTCCCGTCTGTTCCAAGCATCTTTATCATCAGCAAGTGGGTGACGTTCTGGTTTGCCTTGACAGTTGCATGAATTCCCATGAGGCAGCAATCTAAGAAAGGATTATTGTGGAGAGGGAGATTGATAGTTAGCACATTGGCAGCACTTTCGTCTTCTTATGCTTCTTCCTTTTCTTCTTTCGTTTGCAGGTAGCTGTGGGGCAGTTGTGCCAATGATGCAGGGATTGTTATGTGACAGCAATACTGTTAGCTATTCTCGAAACCAACATCATTCCTATCTTGTTTAAAATCTTTTTTTAGACTGTAGATTGTCATCCCTGCGTTACTTTTTTATTTTGCATAAATTTTTTCATTCATTTTTCTGTAATTTTTTGTAGAAAGTGAATAATAGAATGGTACGATAGTCAGAGGATACCCAATCTTGGAGCAAAAGCGGCAAGAGATCTTAGTCAGCAATGTCAAATACTGCATGTCTTCCTGCATGTCTAACGTAACCCTGACTGTTTCTTGCAGCTCTGTCTTATTGCTCGTTTCTCAAAAAACAAGTAAAAAAGACATAAAATGTCATAGCCCGCGTTGTTTTCACAATTTTGCTGTTTGGAGTTAAAGGGGTAGCCCATATTTATGTACAACTAAAATGGCCGCCATTCTACCATCTTTGATCCGATTGCAAAATAAAGTGAGGGGCATGTGCATGCCATCATATTCTGTGCTTGTGCCATGTTTGAACAAATCTGACAATGCATGCTGAGGAATATTTGGGGACACATTTAATTAACAAAATGGCTACCAGTCGGCTATTTTGGATGTGATCTCAAAAACAAATGACGTGCATCGGTAAGCCAACATTGAACAACATCGGTAAATGCATGTCTGAGGAATGGTTTAGGACGTGTTCAACATCGGGTTTTTTTGCAATTAAAATGGCCGCCAGTCGGCCATCTTGGATCTGTTTTCGAAAAAAAAAATGACATGCATATGTACGCCATCATTCTTTATGTGTGCACCAAGGTTGAACAACATCGGCAAATGCATATGCAATAAATTGTTGAGGACGTTTGTGACACCGGGTATTTTTTATGAACAACTAAAATGGCTGTCAGTTGGCCATCTTGGATCTGATGTCAAAAAAAATGACGTTCACATAATATACACCATCATGTGTTGTCTTTTTGCAAAGTACAAATAAAATTGGCTCATGCATGACCAAGATATGGTTGTGGATGCATATACATGCACACACACACACGGACACGAAAATCCTCCGTTTTGGACAAAGTGCAAGGGGGCTAATCATGTCTTCCTCCAGCATTAGGGCAAACAATGACCTGCACTGTGATGTTGTTCTTTGTACAGTTAATCCACAGTAATTATTTTGAGCATTTCTAAGTGATCATGCTGAATCCCAATGTACATCGCCATCTGCCTGCATTATGAGGCAAATTTTCATCAATATGCATCGGGGAGTACCTTACCTTTGCACGGTCAGTACTTCACACGATGAACTGGCTTTGGAGGCTAGGTTGGAAATGTGGCTTTCCTAGGAAAGATCATGGCAGAAAGTGAGACCCAGAAGCTTGAATGAAAGAACTTCTTCAAGAGGATTGTGGAGAAAGGAGATGGGAGTGGGGGGGGGGGGGTCGAGATGGTGCTTTCATAGAGACATAGTAAGTGTGAGATTTGTCAGGCTTGAAAATAATTTTCCACATGTTGGACCAGCTTGTGATTTTATCCAGATCTGCAGAGAGTAAAGAAGCTGTTACTTGCTGATCTGAGGGATGACAGATGGTACGGCATATGGTGGAGTCATCAGCAAAAAGATGAAGAGGATTTTCCAGAGAGTCGGAGAGATCATTGATGAAAACCAGAAAAAAAGAACAGGGGCCAGAACACTGCTTTGAGGAACTCCAGCCTAGACATGAAGAGGGGATGAGAGAATACCATGAAGGGCCACATGTTGGCTGCGACAGGAGAGGAAGTCTGCGAGCCATGAGTGGAGATGGCCTTGGATACCATGAGAAGAGAGTTTGGTGAACAGGAGAGGAAGTCTGCGAGCCATGAGTGGAGTGGAGATGGCCTTGGATACAATATGAAGAGAGTTTGGTGAGCATGTCAGGGTGCCAGATCGTATCGAAAGCACGCGATATGTCTAGGGAGATCGCTCTGATTTCATGTCTGGCATTGAGGATCCTCATCCATTGTTGGGAGAGCAGAAGCAGAATATCCAGGGTAGAGTGACCTGGTCTGAATCCAAATTAATGATTGTAAATCAAGCCATTGGAGAAGAGAAAGTATTTAATGTCTGAAGCAATGATGGATTCAATAACCTTGCTGATGATTGCGAGTAGGCTGATCGGTCAGTAATTGCAGGGATCTTTTTTTGCACCTTTTTATGCAGAGCAGTAACGTTTGCTGATTTCAAGTAGATGGCAGATGACCTTGAGCAAATGAAAGGGTGAATAGAACAGAGAGATGGTGAGCAAGTGCAGCAGAGCAGGTTTTTAGGACATGTGGGCTGATGCCGTTTGGACCAGTTGCAGAATCTGAGTCGAGGTTTGACAGCAAGTTCTCCACCTTCTCAGGAGAAAAGGACACAGAGTCCAGGAATATCTGGGTGTAACTGGGTGAGGTGCGTACAGAAAGCGATTGGTTTGGGACACAAGATTTACAAGCCAACACGGAATTTAGGCATTCAGCCTTTTCACCTGCAGTGTCAGCTGTGTGGCTATTTGAGGTAAGGGAGCGGATGGAGAGGGAAAATACACCATAGACAGACTTAACTCTGCTTCCAGGATTTGGAGGTGTGAGACAGGTTTGAGAGTTCAGACTTGAGTTTGGAAAGATGTTGTTTTTTGGCTCTCCTGAGTGTAGGCACACATTTGTTCTGAGTTTTGTAGAAGGAATTGATATTGCCCTCAGTTGGATTTGCCTTGCATGATGTGAAGGCAAATTGTTTCAGGACAACTGCCTCACCACAAGCTTCAGTGTCACATGGGCCGGAGGAAGGGTTGGACAACTGAAGACAAGATGGGATAAATCTGCACCTGAGAGAGAGAAGGTTTCTTTGAAAGAATTCCCAAGACGAGTTGATTTCGGAGAAAGTGGAGATGGGCGACCAGTCTAGAAGTTTGATGGCTGCTTTAAGACCGTTCCAGTCAGCCTGAGTGAAATTCCAGACTCGATGGGGCTTAGCTGGTACTATAATAACATCCAGAGAGATGTGTACTTTGATGGACATGACTGTGGTCTGATAATAATAACACGTGGTCAGAAGAACCGATTGGAGTGGAGGAGGCGCAGCAGATATTTTCAGGGAAATTGGTCGAAATCAGATCCAGAAGAGATGGAGTACCGTTGGTTGAGATCCGGGTTGGAAAGTGGACAGATTGTGTCAGTTCCAATGAGTCGCATAAGTCTTTTGCTGAAGTGTCATGACAGGTGAGAGTTACCCTCATCCAGCCAACTGGCATGATAACAATTGAAGTCACCACATATGAGGAAGAGAGAGTTGGGATGAGAGGATAGAAGTTGGTCCATGATTTGGGAGAGCGAGATGTAAATGGAATCATCACTGTTTGGTGGATGACACAACACATATAAACATGAGGTGGGAGTTGAGGGGAAGCCGTAGCCAGAGGTATTCCTGGGGGAGTGAGGGCAGTGCATGGAGAGTGAGGAATAGAGTCTTTGATGAAGAGAACAACTTCTCCACCAGGACGAAGTTCAGGTCTGTCATATTGAAAGAAGGAGTAATCACGGAGAGATACTTGGGAGTCAGAGATGTCTTCAAGGAGGAAACTTTATGTTGAGAATATTATGTCTGGTTTGTCAGTGGCAACCTGCATGAAAACTGTTAACGAAGAGGGAGAGGAGGAGGCTGTGGGTGCAAGGGAGGGGAGGGGGAGTGTAGGACGAGGAAGGAGGGAGGGAGGTTAGGAGAGTTGTTGAAAGGGGGATTGCAGATCAGCTAGGGGAGAGGGTAAGATGAGGAGGAGAAAAGGCATGGTGGTGATGGGTTGAGGTACAGTTGGGAGTATTAAGAGAGGGAGTAGAGGGCAGATGAAGATTGGAGGAGGTGGAGTGATGAGAAGAAAGAGAGAGGGCAAGGGAAGGAGGCAGCTTTGTGGATGTGATGGGGGGGGGGGGAACTTGGAGAAGGGGGAGTGAGGGGGGAGATTGGAGGGAGAAGGGTGAGAGGGGAGTGTTGAGGGATAAGGGTGAGGGGTGATTTTTCTGAGAAAGGTGAGAGATAGCTTGGAGGGGGAAGAGTGTAAATGTTGCATTGAGAGGGAGGGGTGAGAGGGAAGCTTTGAGAGGGAGGGAGACGATAAGAGCAGGCATGGCCAAGGTGCAGGACGGCAATGGGAGAGGTGGAGAGAGGGGAAGGATGAGACTTGGTGGTGGTATGATGAAGAAGGGAGTGGGCATGGTGTGGTCCAAGATTTGAGAGGTTGGAAAGAGGGTAAGTTGTGACGAGAGGAAGGAAGGAGCATGTTTGTGGTGTGGAGGAGTGTACTGATTGAGAGAGTGAGATATCTGTTAGGATATAATGGAGCACACATATGTTAGAACACTACACACTTTGGGACAACAGAGGAGGAGCTGATACTGAAGCAGAAGACAGTGAAGACGTGATATGAGCAGAGGTATGATGAGGGGCAAGATGGGAGGGGTATGGAGAGGGGATAACAGATGAGGTGACAGGAGGAGCTCGATTTAAGTAGGTGGCGTGAATTGGCACTGAAGTTGGAAAAAAAGGACAATTGATGGAACACAAACATGCATTGCAAACTAGGATTTAAATGTTTTTTAAGTCAGAGATGTGATTAAAGACATTATGTGAGGGATACAATGAAGGAGAATTAAGAGAATGGAGAAAAGAAACGTTGTAACAGCTAGACTTTTTCAACACGGGATGAAGGAAAGGTCAAATTGAAAACAGCCTTTTGAAAAAGTAAGAATAGTGAATTATGACAATACTGAGAACCCCACATGTGAAAGAGGAAGTTGAAACATTTTAAGAGACCATTTTATTAGTTTTTATTTTTATTTTTTGATGAAGATTGCATAGGATTTGGTAAAGGAAAGGTTGAAGAAAAATCTTGAAGGTGATTGGTGAATTTGGATTGGCAAAAGCAGAAGGAAGCTGGTAGGTCGCCAAAAGTAACTGGAAGAAGGAGAGGGGTAGAGAAACGTGTGGTACCCGGAGATGTAAAGTTAGAAGTGAAAAGATATGAAGAAAAAAATTATTATTTTTTGATTGATTTTTTTTTAATACTTGGTAAGATTATGTAAAGGAAAGGTTGAAGAAAAAAATTGTGAAGGTATATGGTGAATGTTGGTCAGTTAAAATGGAAGGAAGATAGTAGGTCGGCAGAAGAAGGAGGAAAAAAAAAAACAGTCGGTGCAGGAAGTCGCGTGGTAACGTGACGAATAAGGCAATATTTTAAAACAAGCAACAGAGGTTATAGTTGGGAGGGATGGAGTACAGTGGGAAAAGTTGAGAAAATTAGAACTGATGGTAATAGGGAGAAAATACAATAAACACGATTGTGCACATAAACGGGAAGACGGGTCGGCCTCACGGAAACCCGAGATGACAACATCGATGAAAACTCACCAAATAGCAAAAAATTTGAAACAAAACCGAACTAGGAATAGAGTAAACATGGAGGTAACAAAATTAACAGTCAAAACAAGACAAACAACGACTAAACTTATTTTTGACAAAGTCGGCAGAGACCACTGAGAGAACCAACAGTCGCCTTGAACCATTTCTCCCAATATAAACGTGTCCCCAACCATTTCTCTGACATGCATAGTCTGATTTTGTTCAACTTGGCACAAGCACAGTGCACATTGGCAAACTGCGGCACTTAAATTTAATTTGCAATCTGATCAAAAATGGCCAACAGGTAGACTGGCGGCCATTTTAGTTGTAAAAACCCCCTGTTGAACAGGTCCTCAATCCTTTCCAGACATGCATTTACCAATGTTGTTCCAACTTGGCAAACGGATAATGAATGAAGGCTTACACATGCACGTCATTTTTATTTGACATGAGATCCAAGATAGCCGACTGGTGATCATTTTAGTTGAAAAAAATCCAATGTTGAACATGTCCTCAACCGTTTCTCAGACATACATTTACCAATATTTCTCAAACTTGGCAGACAGATATTGAATGTTGACTTGCACATGCGCATCGTTGTTGTTCGACATGAGATCCAATATTGCTGACTGGCGGCCATTTTAGAGACAAAAAATTCGATGTTGAAAATGTCTGCAACCATTTCTCAGACATACAGTACATTTACCGATGGTGTTCAAACTTGGCAGATAACAAATGATGGT
This sequence comes from Eptatretus burgeri, assembly GCF_056783735.1. Classification (NCBI taxonomy): domain Eukaryota; kingdom Metazoa; phylum Chordata; class Myxini; order Myxiniformes; family Myxinidae; genus Eptatretus; species Eptatretus burgeri. The sequence continues at coordinate 49,547,114 of NC_140964.1, forward strand.
TTACATGCACATCACTTTTATTTCCAAGAACAGATCCAATATGGCTGACTGGTGGCCATTTTGTTTGAAAAAAACCGATGTTGAAAATGTCTTCAACCATTTCTCATACATTATGTAGCAATGATGGTCAAACTTAGCACACCGATAAACAATGATAGCTTACATATGACTGCCATTAAAAAAAAATCCTATCCAAGATTGCCAACTGGCAGCCATTTTGTTTCTAAAACATGTCCCCAACTATTTCTCTGACATGCATGGTCCGATTTAGTTCGACTTGGCACAAGCACAGCACACAATGGCATACACTTGCATGCAACGTTATTTTGCGATCTGATCAATAATGGCCGACTGGTAGACTATCGTCCATTTTTGTGGTAAAACCCGATGTTGAAAACGTCATCAACCATTTCTCGGACATGCATTTACCGATGTTGTTCAAACTTGGCACACAGATAAGAAATGTTCGCTTATACAACCATGTCTTCTGGAAAAAAAGATCAGATCCGGGATGGCTGATTGGCGGCCATTTTAGTTGTAAAAAAACCCATGTTGAACATCTCCTCAAACCATTTCTGAGACGTGCATTTACCAATGTTGTTCAAACTTGGCACAAAGATAAGGAATGATGGCTTACACATGCACGTCATCTATTTTTCGAGATTATTTCCAAGATGGCCGACTGACGGTTGTTTTCTTACATTTGTGTGTCCCCGACCATTTCTCTGATTTTGTTCAAACTTGGCAATAGCACAGTACAAAATGGCATACACTTGCAACGAATTATATAATGCAATCTAATGAAAGATGGCTGGCTGGTGGACTGGTGGCCATCTTAGTTGTAAAAAAAATCCGATGTTGAACACGTCCTCAACTATTTCTGGACATGCATTTTCTGATGTTGTTCAAACTTGGCAGACAGATAACAAAAGATGGCTTACATGCATAAAATGATTTTTTTTCAAGATCCTATCAAAGATGGCCGATTGGCAGCCATTTTGTTACTTAAACGTGTCCCCAAACATTTCTCCAACATGCATGGTCCGATTTTGTTCAACTTGGCACAAGTACAGTACACAATGGCATACACTTGCACCTTACATTATTTTGCGATCTGATCAAAGATGGTCGAATGGGAAATTGAAGTCCATTTTAGTTGAAAAAACACCTGATGTTGAGCACCTCATCAACAATTTTACAGACATGCATTTACCAATGTTCTACAAACTTGGAACACAGATAATATAATTAATTAGGGCTTACATATATATGCCATTTTTTTGAGATCAGATCCAAGATGGCCGACTGGCAACCATTTTAGTGGTTAAAAAAACTCAATGTTGAACATGTCCTCAACCATTTCTCGGACATGCATTTACCGATGTTGAAACTTGGCACACAGATAAGGAACGGTGGCTTGCAAATGGACGTCATTTTTGTTCGACATGAGATTCAAGTTCACCGACTGGCAGAAATTTTGTTACTTAAATGTTTTCCCAACTATTTCTCTGACATGCATGGCCTGATTTTGTTCAACATGGCACAAGCTCAATACACAATGGCATACACTTGCACCTAACTTTATTTTGCGATTTCATCAATGATGGCCAATGGTAGACTGGCATCCATTTTAGTTGCAAAAAACCCGATGTTTAAAACGTCGTCAACCATTTCCGGACATGCATTTCCCGATGTTGTTGAAACTTTGCAAAAATAGAATGAATGATGACATTTATATGCACGCCATTTTTTTTTCAAGATCACATCCAAGATTGCGACCGGGGTCATTTTAGTTGTAAAAAAAAAACAGATGTTGAACACGTCCTCAACTATTTCTGGACATGCATTTTCCGATGTTGTTCAAACTTGTCACAAAGATATTGTTTGATGACTTACATATGCATGTTATTTTTTTAGAGATCATATCCAAGATGACTGATTGGCGGCCATTAATTTTACTTACCGTGTCCCCAACCATTTCTCCAACATGCATGGTTCGATTTTGTTCAAACTTGGCACAAGCACAGTACAAAATGGCACACATTTGCACCTAACTTCATTTTGCGATCTGCTCAAAGATGTCACGCTGGTACATTGGCGGCCATTTTAGTTTTTTTTTAAAAGCCCCAATGTTGAACATGTCCTCAACCATTTCCCAGACATGCATATACCAATCTTTGTCAAACTTGGCACACGGATAATGAATGATGGTATACATATGCACGTCCTTTTTTTTTTTTTTTTAGAACAGATGCAAGGTGGCTGATTGGAGGCCATTTTAGTTGTAAAAACCCCAATGTTACACACATCCTCAACTATTTCTCGGACAAACATTTACCTTTGTTGTTCGAACTTTGCACTCAGAAAAAAAGGTTGATGGCTTACATATGCACGTAATTTTTTTTATTTTTTTGAGATCAGATTCAAGATGGCCAACTGGCAGCCATTTTAGTTGCAAAAAACCCAACAGGCAAAGCACATGTGTTCGCGTGGGGAACCCCTCGAGACGTGGGGCTTGTGTTTTTTTTTATGCGCATGGTGACGCCATGGCTGCACGTGGGGTTGGAATCCGGCAGGAGGGGTATCTCTGCCGGATGGTACCGTCCAAGGAGGGACGAGGAACACGTGCAGCTGCATGACGTCACGGGCAGGTGCAAAGTGCGCGAGCTCTGAGTTGCCACGCTGGTGCTGCGCAGGAAAAGGAAAAAAAAGAAAAAGCAAGCCTCACTTTCGGGTGCACAGGATTCCTGGGCAAGGGGTGGAAGACCCCCTTGGCCGGGGCACAGGATGGAAACTAGTTAGGGGGAAGGGTTAGCTTAGTTAGACCGGCTCCATGGGGCAGGGGTAAGTCCTCATGGGGCCCGTGGAATGGATTAGTTAGAGGGATTGTAGCCAGATTTAGGTTGGGAAATAAAATGATTTATTTGGAGACAGTGACTGACAGTGAATGTGCAGAGGGGACGTAGTTTAGCTACGTAGTGTTAAAAGGAACGTGCTGTAGTTTAAGGGACGACGTGGGAGCACGAGTTAGTTAGGGGAGGTAGTTAGAAGGATGGCAGAGTTCAGCGGTGTGTGTGTTGAAGAGTTGTGAGGTGAGTACATGGTGAGTGAGTGAGGCCAGCGGGTCTGTGTGAGTGGAGCGAATGGCGAATGCATGGTGCGATGAGTGATTGGGGGGAGGAGTGACTCCCGCCCAAGGGACCCCGGGGTCAGTTTAGAGTGAGTTAGGGGGTTAGTTTAATTGAAAAATGGAGGTCGTTTTGTTGTTGGTGGGTGTGTAGGCTCGAAACCCGTTTGGAGGGGTGCAGGAGCCCTGTTGACGGCTTGGGAGCGTGGCTGCGAAAGGTGAGTATCGCTGAGTGGGTACCCCGGGCACCAGGCTAGTCGGCCGTGGTAGGCCAAGGGCCCATGGGGGGGCCGGGATAGCGTAGTGGGCACGGGTGCGTCTGCTTGGTGCGGAGGCCCGGGGCGCTATTAGCCGCGTGGGCAGTGTTGTGGGCAAGGGTGACCCTCGGAAAGGGGCCTGGGAAGCCAGCCTGCCACGTGTGCGTTTCAGGGGAGGTGCCATGGGGGGCACTCCCCGGTGTTAGGGAGCTGGTAGGCTCGGAGGCAGTGTAGTGCCCGGGGGTGTCATCGTCGGAGAATCGGCAGAGGGTCGTGCCTGCCAAAGGGAGCCACGTGTCCCAGCCATGAGACCGTGTGAGGGCATGGAGAGAAAATTGGGGGGCGAGGCCCGAAATTGTGAGGACACCAACACAGGCGACGGGAATCTGGGTTGTTAGAACCAATAGTTTAAGCAAGAGGCGCTTGTTGAAAGCCCCGGGGTAGTTTAAGAGTTAATGGTTAGGTTAGATTAGGAAGTGTACCCCTCCGCACCATCCATCCCCTCGCTCTCGTTGTGGGCCGCTGGACCCACTTTGGTTATAGATCGCTCAACTCTGGGGAGGCCATTCTGAGGCTTCATTGGGCCTCGACACAGGATGTTAGCTCTCCCTTATTCCCCTCCGGGAAGGGAACGTAGGGGTTGGGAGTAGGCTAGGTGACAGGATAGGTTAGCCGAACAAGGACGATAAAGGGGGTTAGGGGACGATTTATAGTGGGGGAGTAAAAATAAAAACAACAAAAAAATAAGTTGGGGCTAAATTGGGGTTTGACAAATTAAGGGAGTGGGTATGTACAGTGACAGGCAAAGGCGATAGGTGGGAGGGAGACAGGTAGGTAGGTCCGAGCCCGCCTTCCGAGTGGCCAGCACCACCGCACTCCCTCCACCAACCTCCACTGAACGGCAAATGCTGGCCAGCTTCATCTGCTGGCTGCGTTGCTGCAAGGCAGAGGCCGGCCAACTTCATCGGCAGCT
>NC_140964.1:49551970-49706970 GCF_056783735.1 Eptatretus burgeri
TCTTCCTGCTGTTTTACAACTTTTGAAACCAACTCTTGATGTTCCCTAAATCTTCTTGCTCTTTCTTTCGCATCCATTTATTTATTGAAAAATATCATTTAATATCTCATCTTGTTTCACAACAATATATTTATATTTTTCAGTCGTGTGTTTCATGTAATCCCCAAATTCCTTTTTACTACATAATGTAGAACAATTGTCTCTCCAAAAATTGTTTATATCTATTGAATTTAACTTGAATAAAATAAAAGTATTAGCATTGTTTCTGATGGAACGACGAGGAAGCTGAAAGTACGATTGACTAAGATAAATACAATTACAAGAAGAATGTCTCCCTCTTGTGTAGTAGCTGTCCATTACCGTTTGGTTTCTCTCATTAACACAATCATCAAAGATAACGAGGTTCTTTTTGGATTTATCCAAATCTTGGGGAGACGGTATATCATCCGTATTATCACTCAGAATACAAGTTATCGGTTTTGATTTCTTTTTACATCTCTGTGTATCACAAAATAGTTGTATTATATCTTCAATGTTAAAATCATTTAGGTTTTTTTGAAGTTTAAATAAACCGATTATATCTTCTTTTTGAAGACCAGCATTAAAACCTTGTGAGAGTAGTTGATACTCTGGTTGAAAACTCGACTTTGTGAAAATTATTAAATTATCATAATCTAAAAAGTTGGGAGTGAGGAGCATCTTTAAAAGTAAGCAGGTTTTTCCACATCCACTTGAACCAACTATGAGGCATCTTAATGAATTTGGGAGATTTTTATGGTTGTCAAATTTTATCTTATTTTCCCAAATAGGTAAAAAATCATTCATTTATATATTTGGAAAACAGGTTATTTAATTTATTATTGGCTTTTTTCAAAATTCTATATTTTATCCTAAGTTCAGGTTTAATTTCAAGATAATCCATTATTTTATTTATGCAATATCTTGTGTTGATATTTCCCTGAAAATCACATCCATGAATAAGATATAACAACAATCCTTTGAACATTTCTCTAATACGTTCAGTTTCTTCCCTTGTAAGGAAAGGTGTGTTCTCACCCTCGTTCTTTACATTCATTTCTCGAATCAATCTTGTAAAGTAATTCATTTTTGGTGTAAATCTAAAAGAATTATTTTCCTTTTTATATTTTTGATTATCATTAATTAGAAGATAATCACAGAATATACATTGTTTATAGGCTTTTGACTCTGTGTTTAATCCCCGTCTTTCACACGCAGGACAATTCTCAAATTTGTCATATGGAGAATCATGGAATTCAAGAGGCTCAAAATCGAGTAAACTATTCATATTTATAAAGTAAAACTTTACTCAAACTGAAATTCATCTTCGATATCATCTTCGATACTTTCAGAATCATCTATACTTTCATAACTATCATTTGAACACAAACTCTCGGTGCCATAACTATCGTTTGAATGCAAACTCTCGGTATCATAATCACTCTCATAATCTTCAAAATCTTCAGTTGAATATTGGCTCATTTAATTAGTAGAAAAACATTACCATCGATATCGATATACATTTTTTCATTAACAGATTCAACTGCTACATTTTTTATATTAAAGGTAATTTTAAAATGATCCTTGACTACAATTGAACGAAATGTCATTTCACCTGATATATTAACATCCTTTATTTCATCAGGATTTATATCTTTAGGGTTGTTGAAAAAAATACAAATTTCTCCTTGCATATTACAGATGGTCTTATCTTTTCTTTCTAAAGCTTCATCCATAAGGTTTTTATTTTTTGATACCTTTTCTTGTTTCATTGCTTTTTCTAGTTTTGAATATATTGCCAGAAGGAGAGGAGAAACTTTTGTTAGAGATACCTTAATTGATGTTCTTCCAGGTATACTAAAAGCCCTTCCACTGAAGTAAATTGAAGAACTCATCATATCCACCATAATTGTTTTTATCCAATAGTTGTTATATTTATCTTTGTTCAATTTTACATCCTTGACATATTTCTCAGCATCTTTAACAAATGAAGAGATTGATTGAAACTTGTCTTTTGTGTCTTGAAACATTGTATTTATTAAGTGAAAAAGTTGGAGGATAAAATGGTTTTAAGCACAGATTCACCTGTAAAATAAACGAAATTTTCATCAAGAAAATTTTAGTTTAAGCACAGATTCACCTGTAAAATAAACGAAATTTTCATCAAGAAAATTTTAGTTTAAGCACAGATTCACCTGGAAAATAAACGAAATTTTCATCAAGAAAATTTTAGTTTAAGCACAGACACACCTGTAAAATAAACGAAATTTTCATCAAGGAAATTTTAGTTTAAGCAAAGTTTTATTATATAAATATGGTGAATACAACATACTGCGATGTTTGTAATCACGAATATAAACATTATAGAAAACACCTCCGAACCAACAAACACACATTTAATCTATTTCACAAAATATCCCCTCTTGAGTTGGAAAGAAAAAACATTGTGATACCTGCTCAAAGGATGTTTTGAAGAGTAGTTATAATAGGCATCTTCAATCACAAAAACACAAGAAAAATGAGTTTAAAGTAAAGGGAGACTATTATATTGAAAACACTGATGGGGCATTTAAAGGGCATATAAAAACAAGGATTTTTCAATTTGGAGAACCCGGTCCATCATCAATAGTTGAATCAATTGAAATAGTGAAACCTGATGTTGAAAAATTTATTAAAAAGACATTAAAAGAAATGAAAACTTTAAAGTTTTATATGGGAGTGAAAATGAATATGAAAAGACAAGATGAAGAACAAACTCCTTATATGAGGACAGATCTTCATTTTATAACATCATTTCAAGATTTTTTGAATAGTGGGGTTTATGAAGAACTATCAAGACAAGAGGAGGATGTTGATAATACAGTGGTAGGAAGTGGATTCAATATTAAAAAAAATCATCTTTTGAGATATACACATTCTAAAATCAAACCCTCTTAAAGTTTCTTCTTATATTGAATTACCAAAAGAAATAAAACGAAAGAAGGCAGTTGTTAATATTAAGAATAATGATAATAAATGTTTTCTCTGGTCTGTTCTTGCTCACTTACATCCACCAAAATGTAATTCAGAAAGAGTAAAACAATATATGAAATATGAGAATACCTTGGACATTAAAGATTTTAATTTCCCAATGCCACTAACAGATATTCCTAAATTTGAGAAAAAGAATAATCTTTCTATTAATGTATATGGATTAACGGATACAAACAAAGTTCAAATATTAAAAATTTCAAACAACTATAAAAATGAAGAAACACACATTGATCTTTTATATTTTAGTGTTGGAAAGAATTCACATTATACATATAATACATCAATAATTTATCAAGATTAATCTCTTCTCAGGTATTCAGAACAGCAAACAAAATATATCCTTGTAAGCGATGTCTTAATTCATTTCATACAAAAGAACGATTAGAACAACATTCAAAATATTGTAGTAATCATAAATCAGCTGTAATTACAATGCCTAAACCTGGTGAAAAGATTTCTTTTGAAGATTATAATAAATCTATCATGCACCCATTTGTGATGTACGCTGATTTTGAATGTATCCTTAAAAAGATAAATACTGCTTCTCCTAATCCAAAAGAACCATATACAAATAAATATCAAAAACATATTCCTTGTGGTTTCTGTTATTATATCAAATCATCTGTTGGAGAAAAGTATAATAAACTTGAACAGTATAGTGGAAAAAATGCTTCACAAGAGTTTGTAAAACGATTAGAAAAGGATTGTATAAGACTAACTAAATTAATGAAAGAAACAAATGAACCGATGAAATTAACCATAGAAGAAAAATTAGAATTCAGAAAGAACAATATCTGTCATATTTGTGAGGAGGAAATTGAGGAGTCTAAAGTTAGGGATCATTGTCATCTTACTGGTAAATATAGAGGTCCCGCTCATTCCTGTTGTAATCTTAATTATAAATTACCTTCTTTTATTCCAGTCTTTCTTCACAACAGCGCCAACTATGATACACACCTATTTATAAATGAACTTTCAAAAACACCAGGGAATATTTCTGCCATAACAAACACAAGTCAAAAGTATATTTCATTTACAAAAATGATATTCACAAAACCTATAACTCGTATAAGGTTTCTTGATTCTTACAAGTTTATGGGAACACCACTAGCCAACCTCTCATCAAATCTAAGCTCCACGGGCTCTTTTCCAAATCTTAATTCATTCTTTCCAAAAGAGGAAATTCTAACTAAAGAGGAAATTCAGATTAAAGAGAGAATTCAAAGTAAAGAGGAAATTCTAATTAATGAGGAAATGAATGAAGAAATTCTTACTGAAGATGAAATTCTAATTATACAGAAAATTCGAACAAAGAATGAAATTCTAACTAAAGAGGAAATTCTGATTATAGATGAAATTCTGATTAAAGAGGGAATTCTAACTAGAGAGGAAATTGAAACAAGGAATGAAATTCAAAGTAAAGAGAAAATTCTTACAAGTAAGGGAATTTATCCTTATGGTTATATGGATTCATTTATGAGATTTAAAGAAACACAACTTCCTTCAAAAGAAAGTTTCTATAATAACCTTTATGAAGAAGAGATAAGTGATAAGGAATATAAACACGCACAAGAAATTTGGAAATTATTTAAGATAAAGAACCTTGGAGAATATCATGATTTATATCTAAAAACAGATGTTTTATTGTTAGCTGATGTGTTTGAAGCTTTTAGATCACTCTGTCATAATAAAAATTGTTATGGATTAGATCCTGCCCACTATTTCACAGCTCCTGGTTTAGCTTGGAGTGCAATGTTGAAAATGACAAAACAAGATATAGATTTAGTCAGTGATGTAGATATGCTTTTGATGATTGAGAAGTCTAAGAGAGGTGGAATATCACAAGTATGTTCAAAAAGATATGCTAAAGCAAATAATAAATATCTTCCAAATTATGATAGTGAAAAAGAGAGTAATTATTTGATGTACTTTGATGCTAATAATTTGTATGGATGGGCAATGTCTCAATCTCTGCCTTATGGTAAATTAGAGTGGGTGGAAGAAAAGGATTATGAAAAGGCTTTGATGAATATTGTTATTTCTTCTCAAGAGGAATTGAATGACGAAGAAGAAGGTTATTATTTTGAAGTTGATTTGAGGTACCCGAGTGATCTTCATAATAAGCATAAAGACCTTCCTTTTGCATGTGAGAAAGAAACCCCAAAGAAAGAATGGTTCAGTGATTATCATAAAAGTTTTACTATTAAAGGCAAATCAACAGAAAAGTTATTAACAACATTCTATGATAAAGAGGGATATGTTTTGCATCAAAGGAACTTGAGACAATATTTATCTGCTGGGTTGAGAGTAGCTAAAATTCATAGAGTTTTAAAATTTAAACAAAGTCCTTGGATGAAAAAGTATATTAAATTCAATACAGATATGAGAACAAATACAAAAGTAAAATTTGAAGGGGAATTCTATAAATTGATGAATAATGCTGTCTTTGGAAAGACAATGGAGAATGTTAGAAACAGGCAAAACATTAGATTTGCAACATTTTGGAAAGAAGCTTCTAGATTGATAAATAAACCAAGTTTTGAGAGAGAAGAGGTTTTTTCAGAGAACTTTTCTGCTATTCATATGAAAAAGGAAAGTATTGTCATGGATAAACCAATTTATATTGGAACAGCAGTTCTTGATTTATCAAAGATATTGATGTATGATTATTTGTATAATGATTTAAAGAAAGAGTATGGTGAAAATGCTTCATTGTTGTATATGGACACCGATAGTTTTATTCTAGATATAAAAACTGACGATGTTTATAAGGATATGAAGAAAAACATTGGAGTATATGATACAAGTAATTTTAGTAAGAAGAGTGAGTTATTTTCAAAAAAGAATGAAAAGGTTATTGGCAAGTTTAAGGATGAGTTGGGTGGAAAAGTAATGAGTGAGTTTATTGGATTGAGAGCAAAGGCATATGCTTATAAGTATGGTGATCAGATTGATAAAAGGTTAAAGGGAATAAAGAAATATGTAATAAAGAAATCAATAACTTTTAGAAATTATTATAATTGTTTGATGAATAAGAAAGAAGAATATAGGAAAATGAATACAATAAGAAGTTATAAACATAAGATATATAGTGAAGAAGTAAATAAAAAGGCATTAGGAGCCTTTGATGATAAGAGATTTATTTTAGATAATGGAATAGATTGTGTTCCATATGGATATTGTATGATAGAGTGTATAAAATAGATTGTGTTCCATATGGGTATTGTATGATAGAGTGAATAGAATAGATTGTGTTCCATATGGACACAAGTTTTAACGATGGGAAGATGGGTTAGGGTTTTTAAGGGCTTCCGCCGCGTTTTTCACAATATATAAATGGTCGAACCAAGTATTAGTCAAACTAAAGAGTGGAGAAAATCTCAGTCTTGGTATATAAATGGAAAACATAATGAATGTGAAAAATATCAAATAAGTCTTATTGAAAAAATATCTAAAACAAAGGTAAATAAAACAAATATGCGAATCAATTTAAAAACCAATAAGTTAGAGGATGTAAAGAAAATAATAAATATGTTTGAATGGACTGAAAAATTTGATGGTTATCAATTGAACAATGGAAAAATAATTTACTACAATATCAAAATGATATGCAACTCAGGAGGTGGTCAGATGAGATCATTAAGAGAAGTTTATCATTTCGTAATGGCACAAAAGGGGTATCTTAAAAAATATAAAGATTCAAATGTTTTGTTTTTCAATATTTTAGATGGGGATTATTGTGCAAAGAAAATTAAACTATTGAAGGAATTTGAGAATGAACAAATGTTTATAGGTTCAATGAGTGAGCTAAACAATATGCATTGGTTATTTGATAAAGAGTGCCCCGAGGCTTAGACGTTTCAGATATTTCTTTCGAATCACCTTTAACAAATCTTTATCTTGTATGGCTTATTTGAATAGAGAGTGCCCCGGGGCTTAGGCGTTTCAGATATTTCTTTAGAATCACCTTTAACAAATCTTTATCTTGTTGTATGGGCTATTTGAATAGAGAGCCCCTAGGTTAAAAGGGGAAATAAAAAAATGACCGTTTTTACAGCCATTTTTCCCTGCTGTGCAGGGGTTTGGCTTTTTCTTGAGGCAATGTTTTATGGCCGGATGCCCTTCCTGACACCAACCCTGGTTGCCTCTTACGACACACAGGGATATGGTACACCTATTCTAACCGGGGCATACACCGGGACCAGTACACTGGCACTCATTTTGCCGACCTCGGAAGGATGGCAGGCTGAGTCAACCCCCTGGTGTTAATTCAGCAGCCAACGGGATTTGAACTCAGGACCCTGGGATCCCAAGCCGCCACCCTAACCACTAAGCCAACACCAGGCTCCAGGTTAAAAGGGGAGACAAATAAATATACCTTGGGCTAAAAAGGGGATTTATTTTTTTAGGGGAAAAAAAAGAAAAATTTCATGGCTGAAAATCCCCCATTCATTTACATGGGGAAAAGTGAGCCAGAACCAGTATTCTTACCCTACTCACCTATTAATTTTGCGGTAAGCCGAGGCCAAAAGAACTAAATAGACCAAAAGGTCAACATACTTCAGATTTCTTAAATCCTCAATTTTAATGTAATTATCTTGGAATTTGAAGAGTATTTGAATATCAGGTCACTCAATTCAACCACCTAGTAATTTTGAGGTAAAAATCGGCCAAAAGGTCAACATCAACCAAAATGCCAATTTGGGCATAACTTTCTGAATCCTAAATATTCGTCTGATTTGCTTGAAATTTGAGTAAGGTTTGCATATCAGGTCACTGAATTCAAACGCCTATTAATTTTGAGATCAGATTAGGCCAAAAGGCCAATTTGGGCAACATTTTAAAAAATCCTCAATTTACTCGAATTAACTTCAAATCTGAATAGCATTTGCATATCAGTTGCTGAATTCAAATACCAAATAACTTGTAAGCTCAAACGGTCAACACGGGCATGATTTCTAAAATTGATAGATCGGGCCAAAAACTAAATATATTACTATATCTCAGAACGCTGTGAATGCATCATCACAAAACAAAGTAGATGAGTTGTAGAGGTGACAAGAACAAACGGATTGGATTTTGATTCGGATCAAATGATGAACCTCTGGGCGCTGAAACCATCTACCAGCCACCCTAATTCCCTGACTTCTTGCGAAGTCAAGGAACTCGTGCTAATCTGGTTCACAGTTCCAGACCCATGGGGAGATACACACGTCTCATAATCATCCCGATCAGTTCCAGTCGATGCATTGAAATTCCCCAAGACTAGAAGTGTATCTCGTCTGGGGCACTGATCAACCACAGACTCAAGCGTTGCATAGAATGCATCCTTCACGGTGAGATCACTCACCTCAGTCGGAGCATAAACAGAGACCTGGAAAATGATACCCAAGGAGTGACGAATCTTTCGTCTCATAATACGCTTATTGACCGTTGTTACCTTTATTATCATTGGTGTCAGCTTATTGGACACAGCCACAGCAACTCCTTGGGCATGGTAACCATCAGAATGACCAGACCAATAGTAGGTGTAACCACCCGCCATGATCTCGCCGCAATCCGGTCTCCGAACCTCAGAGAGTGCTGCAATACCGATGTCCAAACGCTTGAGCTCAGATGATAATAGAGACAGATGACCATCCTCTCTTGGGGAAAAGACATTCCAGACACTCACCCAAAGGTACCACCTCAGATTAACCCAAGGAGACCGCCGTCTGGTGGACGACACCTCAGCACCACTCCGACACACTCTCCCGCAACCTGACCCGGGAATGTTACCCCGTGGTTTCCCTCCTGTCATCAAAGATTGAGGGTCCCGAAGGGTTTTCCCCAATCCCGTCATCCGGTGAGCTGCCCTGCGAAGGGAAGCTGCACAGGAGGTACTCCCACGGAGTGGGTTTTCAGATTTCTTTGCGTTTTTGTGTTTTGCGGAATGAAGGGTTTTACGGTGGCCAGAGTGCAAATCCACCAACCTCCTAATAAGAAGTAACCCAACTGCAGGAGGACGTCCGCAGATGCAGTTGGACACTAGATGTGGATGGCCGTTGATTCACAAGGAGCTCCTCCGCCCTTTGACAGGTTTTGTTATTAATCCTGCTGGGTGTCCACATCCAAACACCATCAGTGTGATAAAAAAACGTGAACTGTTCGACCTGGCCGAGGTATGCGCTCCACCGAGTGCCAATCTACTTTGTGCTGTTTTGCCAAGTTGTCACTCCATGAGTGATTTTTCATTACTTGGCAAAAACACAAAATTTTTTGGACAAGTGTGTTGATCGCCTCCGTTTTTTGTTACCTTCGAAATCTAAAGATTTCGAAAGTATATTGATGACTTCCGTCATCTGTTTGTGTGTGTGTTTGTTTGTTTGTAGGCACGATAACTCGAGAACGGAAGAAGCTACCAATGTCAAATTACACCACGTGATTCAGGAGGGTGATGGCTAGCGCTGATTAGATTTTGGTCAAAATCGGTCAAAGGTCAAGGTCACAGTGAGGTCAAACATTCGATTTTTGATGGTTTTGTACAGAATCATCGTAGAAACTTCTGGTTTGCGTCGCTACCTTCTCGAGAGACAGCTTTTATTAGACAAGGTCAGAGGTCAAGTTGACGATTTCCTAAGTACCAGTCTATGACTGCTTGTTTGTTTATTTGTGTGACCGCTCGCCTCCAGCCAAAATTGCAAAACTGATCGTTCTAAAATTTTCATACATTAATGACCCCGACCCTGAGACGGTCCCACATTGAAGGATGGTAAAATTCGGTTGATCGAAAAGGTCTACAAAGGCCAATAGGCTAATTTCAGCCAAATTTTCTAAAATCCTTCATTTTCATCCAATTGACTTAAATTTGAAGACCATTTGCAAATGAATTTGATTAACTCAAGCACCTATTAATTTGGAGGTTACCACAGACCAAAAGGTCAACATAGACCAGATTTATAAAATCCTCAATTAAATCCAATTCACTTCAAATTTGAAGAGTGTTTGCATATCAGATCACTGAATTCAACCACCTATTATATTTTAGGTAAACATGGGCCAAAAGGCCAATTTGGGCCACATTTTCTAAAATCCTCAATTTTAATCCATATATCTTGAAATTTGAAGAGCATTTGCATATCAGTTCAGTCAGTAAATTCAACCACTCACTAATTTTGAGGTAAACAAAGGCCAAAAGGCCAATTTGGGCCAAATTTTCTAAAATTCTCAATTTTCATCAGATTGACTTGAAATTTGAAGAGCATTTTCATATCAGATCGCTGAATTCAAATACCAATTCATTTTGAGGTCAAAGTAGACCAAAAGGTCAACAACGGACAGATATATGAAATCCTCAATTTTCATCCGATTGACTTGAAATTTGAAGAATATTTGCATATCACGTTGCCAAATCAAACCACCTATTATTTTTGAGGTAAACATAGGCCAAAAGGACAACATAGACAAAAGGTCAACAAAAGCCAAATTTCTAAAATCCTCAATTTTTATCCAATTATCTAGAAATCTGAAAGGCATTTACATCTCACGTCACCAAATTCAACTACCCATTTATTTTGAGGTAAACATAGACCAAAAGGTTAACATCGGTCAGATTTCTAATATCCTCAATTTTCATCCGATTAACTTGAAGTTTGAAGAGCATTTTCATATCAGGTAGCTGAATTCAAACATCTATTAATTTTGTGGTAAACATAGGCCAAAAGGCCAAAATAAACGAAAAGGCCAATTTGGGCCAAATTTTCTAAATCCTCAATTTTCATCAGATAGACTTGTTCAACATCAGTGTATGTTGTGCCAAAAACGATTTATAGTATGGTATTTCAAAACATTGTGGATGAGATACAAGAAAACTAGGTGGATGAGTTGGTTCGGTGACAAAAACAAGCAGATTAGACTTTGGATCAGGTCTGAATTCGGATCCTGCCCATCAGTGGGATACAAAACGTGAACTGTTCCACCTGGCAGAGGTATGCGCTCGACCAAGTGTCATTCTCCTTTGTGCTGTTTTGCCAAGTTGTCCTTCTATGAGTGATTTTTGATTTGTTGGGTCACCGAAATAGGTGACCCTTATTGTCAGTAATTCTGTCTGTTTGGATGTTTGTTCGTTTGTCATCAGCATAATTGGTAGTAAACGTGGGCCGATTTTGACCAAACTCGGGTGGTAGGTACATCTTATGACCTCGTGCTTTGGAAATTGTGATGATTGCTCGGGACGCTTTGGTTCCCTAGCAACAACCGAAAATCCTTCAAAATCGGTACCGTTCACGCGAAATCAATTCCGAAAGCCATTATCCCACGTAGGGTTATGAAATTTGGCACAAATGATCTACAACAGGTGATGCTCTATCAAATGTATTCCGGTTTTTGTGATATATGGAATACTTTACCCGCAGCGCCCCCTACAATTAGGGTATGCGCAAAAATTGCTGAAAATTGAAGGCCCCCTCGCGACCAGGTGAGTGCATCGATACGAATGAAACTTTGCAGGTTCATGGTACTCAATGAGTAGTACAACTTTGCCTCAGGACATATTGACCGATTTCGCTTAGGTCAGGGGTCAAAGGTCAATTAGTGCAAAAATCTATAATATGCGAGAACTGGAGGTGCCTTCGCACCACATGCTACTCCTCCTCGGGTTATGGTCGGATGGTCATGAAAATTCACACGAATCGTCTGCAATACATTGTGCACAAACGATCGAGTCGGATTTTCGATTTAGATCTTTGTTCACCCACAGCACCCCCTCGAACTTTTGGGGATTTCCGATTTCAAACCGCATTTTCGGTACTTTTCATTCAAATGGATACCGAGTAGTTAGCAGTAGATGAAACCGGATGAGATTTGATATGCATAATCTTAAGGTGATTCCCTATCCGCTGGATGACATCCATTTTGCTCTATATCTTAGAGTTTCTATGCTCGGCGACCCATCGCCGCCTACCGGCTTGTTTGTTTGTTTGTCCGCAAAGAACTTCCATTTTTCTCTCCACACTTGTCAGATTGAGACAAAATTTTCACCAATGGTGCAACTGCCATGTAGAATGTTTTATTGATAATTATGATGTCATTGGTTACGTGATGTGGAAGCCAGCCATGTTGGGAAAACGGAAAAACTTTGGATCTCTGTATCTCTGAAACTGTACCAAGAAAAAAAAAAGAAACTTGGCACATGGAAAGTACTCCTCATAGGTAATAAGTGTAATTTTTTGATCACGTCATTTTTGATCACGTCATCACGTCATGCCTTGTGTAGGCGTCATAATTGCATCTGTGGAACACTACATCTGATCAGTATGAAAAATTTTGAGGGTTATCTCAGGATAAAATGGTGTGCAGGAAAAAAAATTGATGATGTCATTGGTCACGTGTTTCGGCAACCATATTGTTTTTTTTTTTAAACCTTCAAAAATCTTTTCTGAAGTGCCTAAAGAGATCGAGGCAAAACTATAAAAGTATGATCGCCTATCCATGAGGAACAAAACGTTTATACATGTGACATCAGATGTCACATGGTTTGGCAGCCAAATTGAATTTAACCTAAAACATATGAAAACCTTCTTCTCCAGCTGAAATGTCTGGACAGATTGAGGGGAAACATCAGAAAAATGTCCCCCAAGCCTTGTGTGTGCATGCTTGTTGATGGGTCGCATGGTTTGGCAGCCATATTGGAGTGAAGAAAAGTATGAAATAATGTTTTCTCTGGAACCGCTTAATCAATCGACGTGAAATTGCAAACTTATGTTCGAGTCATCATGGGGAATGCATGTTTTAAATTTCAACTTGATCAGATACATGATCTGGCAGCCAGAATGATTTTAGTTTTTTTGATCTGTATTCTTTTTCTTTTTTTTTAAATAAGGCTCACATGGCTGTACCTAGATGGGTTTGAGGATAGAGGAGTAGCAGCTGAAATTCGAATCTTATCCAGGTTCCTCCTGATGTCTTCATCTTTGCTTTTTGCTTGTTTAGATTCCTTCTGATTACTCCAATGCAGGACTGTACTTATTTGGTCTTCAATTTGATTCGAATTGAACTTATTTTCATCCTATTCTAGATTAACTTTTAAAATGATGAAAAACGTCATGGGTCTTAGTCAAGTGTCCAATCAAAGCGAAGTTGCATCAAATCATGACGTCTCGGTACCCGGTTATCACTGCCAGCAGTTGTAAAGTAGCAGTTCTAATTGAGTCTCTTCTTGCCTCTGCCACCAAAGGTGAAGGAGATTATGTTTTCAACCCTTTCTGTCTGTTTGTTTGTTTGCAGGATATCCAAAGAGTTGTGGACGTATCTGGATGAAACTTTGTGGACAGGTTGGGTGTGTGACAAGGACAAACTGATTAGATTTTGGTGAAGATCCGGATCCATATCTGATAATATTTTAAGTGATTCTTCATATTTGAGAGAAAGGGCTAAATTAATATATAGCACAATATCTCAAAAAGTTGTGGACGATTCAAATGAAACTTGGTGGACAGGTTGGATGTGTGGCAAGGACGAATTAATTATATATTGGTGAAGATCCAAATCCGGATCGAGATACGAGATTTAATTAATTTTTGAAGTGATTCATCACCATTGAGAGATCGGGCCAAAAACGATATTCAGTAGTACTGTGAGGCATATTTCGAAAATGTAATGGGCCTGATATGTTCTTGTGGATCAGGTATTGCGTGGTGGAGATATGCGATCTACTGAGTGCACTTCTCGTTAATTCTGTAACACACCAGGACGCAAATGCCACGCAAAACAAGTTCTGGAAAGGGTCTGCAATCTCTGATTACTTTTTCTAATTAGCTCCAGAACCGAACGTGAAGGAGGTTATGTTTTCACCCCTTTCGGTTTGTTAATGCATTCATTACCATTTCCAAACCCCAAGGATTGCCAGATATGAAAGCTAAACCTGGCTGTGGAAAGCACGCAAGGCAAATGGCGGGAAAACATTACAGTCATTAAAACGGGTTTGTTCACCCCCAATAGTCCAGCGGAAATCTGAAAAAGCATGTTGTGGCATCATTATGAAGTTTTTTTGGTTGATTCATCATCTCTGAGCTATCCTGAATCAGAATCAGCCGGGTGCCAGACTCTCACCCTTGAGGATTTTTTTTTTAGGGGCGAAAAACAAAATGGCCACCACCGACTTTCGATAAATTCTGTTTTGGGCTATATCTTCACTTCTAATGCACTTACACACACGGTTTTGGTGTCGACTACTATGTTTCATGCGACAGACAATCTCACGATTGGATGACAACAGATGGCGAAATTTGAATCTGGATGGCCAACAAGCTTCAACAAGACACTAACCAAGAAAGTGACCCTGATGATTTCGACCAAAAAGAGTATCAAGCTGGATGGAAGGCCAGTATATGATACTGAATTGATCTACACCCGAGTCATATGTCTCCAACAATACATGGATATTGATATCAAGGATGTCCTCTCTTACGAACTGTCCCCTGTCCCAGCCTCCTCGTGATGAGAGCGGTGCAATGCGGGCTCAGTCGAAAGCAATCCTGAAGACGAAACTCTAAGTTGAGCAATCAAGTCAAATCCAAGGTGTTCTAGATGCTGTCATCATCGATGGATGTGCCATGTTATGGACTGTACATTGGCCCACAAATGGTACAGTTGAGGATTATGTGATCAACTTCATGGGAACCATCAAGTACCGCCTGGAGTGTTGTGACGTATACCTGATTTTCGACAGGTGCATCAAAATCAGCATGAAACAAGTGACGAGATCCAGTCGCGCAGGTCATGATTCAAGTCGAAAACATCAACTCAACTTACACACAACACTTCCAGTGCAAAAAGTGGTCCTAAATGTAGCCTACAACAAAGTACAACTGATCGATTTGATCTGTCAGTATCTGATGACCCACATTGTGGACAACCAGACCACACGTGATCACCGGAAAAGATCTTACACCAGTACAAGTATAGAACAATTCCACTCTCCAGAGACAGGATCTGAAAACAAACAATGAAGAAGCAGATGTCATCATCCTCCATCACTTAGTTAGAATTATGTCAGGTGTCAGTGGTGACTCACACATCAAAGTGGTCTGCGACGATACAGATGTCTTTGTCCTGTTGATTCATTTCTACCTCGAGGAAAAGATGACTGTGGATGTTAGGATGGAGAGTCCGTGTGCTGGGAGGGCAAACGTAGACATTCGCCAAACAGCACTGAAACGCAAAAGCATCGCCAAATATCTGCCTGCTGTACATGCTCTGACCGGATGCGATACTGTGTCATATTTGTTTGGCATTGGAAAGGCCACAGCACTGAAGGTACTAATGGCTGGACATCATCCCACCTGACTTGGTCAGCTGGAAGCAGACGAGGAAAAGATGATATCTGAGGCAACTACCTTCATTGCTGCCTGTTATGGTCCCAAAGTCGAGGGTGATATGTCCACACACCGAGATCAGTTGTGGAAGTCTAAGATTGCCAACTCCAAGATTCCCTCTGCTCCGAAATTGAAGTCGTTGCCCCCACCGCATGATGCCTTTGTTCAACATGTACATCGTGCTCATCATCAAGTCATTATATGGAAATCGGCCACTCAGTCAGACCCTCCGAACTTGGATCCCATCAAGTATGGATGGCAATAAGGTGAGGATGGTGCGACGTTGTGTCCAACCACACTTCCACCTGATGCGTCTGCTGCACCAGTCACCATTCTGCAGCTGATCAAGTGTGGATGCTCCACCAGCCGGCCATGTTCCACCGGGAGGTGTGGTTGTGTGGCAGCACAGATGTCATGTTCGATGTTTTGCAGTTGTAATGCTGGGTCAGACTGTTGTAACGAACAGACAAGGGCAGTAGCTGCGAATCACGATGACGATTGCGAAGATTGAACATAATGTAGAACATTGCATCCTCAACAAAGTTAATATTTGTTTGCCTAAAAATAAAAGGTAATTTCAAAATTATATACATGTACATACTTACTTTAAAACATAACCCAAAGTCATAGCCAACTATCCACACGTATCCGGATATATTTGTGTAAAAATCGTATTCCAATATAATCATCAATTCATTGATCATTGCAAGTAAGTTACTTCAGCCATCATTGACTATTATTGTACGTAGTATTAATATTTGAGGGTTCATCAAATTCAATTTCTTACTCGAAGTGATCAGTGGAACTGCAAAATAGCCATTTTTCACAATTGAAATGGTGTCCATCTTGAAAATATGAGACAGGTCTTATACATACACCTTCACTTTTATCATTATCGGATTCCTTGACCATGAAAACATAGTAGTAGACACCAAAATGTTTGTAAGTGCATTAGAAGTGAAGATATAACCCAAAACAGAATTTATCGAAAGTCGGTGGCGGCCATTTTGTTTTTCGCCTCTTAAAAAAAAATCCTTAAGGGTGTGAGTCTGGCACCCGGCTGATTCTGATTCAGGATAGCTCAGAGATGATGAACCAAACAACAACAAAAAAAAAACTTCATAATGACGTCACAACATGCTTTTTCACATTTCCGCTGGACTAAAACAAACGGAGGCGATCAACATACTTGTCAAAAAAAAATTGCCAATTAACAAACACACAGACAGAGGGGTGAAAACATAACTTCCTTCACCTTCGGTGGCAGAGGTAAAAAGAGCAGACCTCATCTCAGATGACGTTTTATGCACGACCCATGGTCTTCCTCAGGATTTCAGTCAAAGTTCTTGCATGTGGTTTGGTTTTTATTGACTTTATACCTCTGGTCACATCCCAAGCAAATATTAAAATTATTGTGAAAAAAAAAAATGCAATTTGCACAAACAATTGACAAAATTTGCATTTGCTTGCATGTCCAGAGTTATTTATGATTTATGTTATTCAGGTACATACATTTTTTTTTTTTTAGAAAGCAACTGTTGCATGATTTCAAGTGCACTTTCTTTTCAATATCATACAGGACAAATATTTACAGAAAATTGTCAGGATCAACATTGTAACAAGAATGAGAACTTCTGTATTTTGTTGTGTCGTTTTGCTTTGAGTAGAATGGATGATAATGTAACTCTTGTTTTTATGGGACTTAGAATTTGTACACACATTATTATAATCAATTAGTATCTGCAATGATAGTTCAGGAAAGAATCGAGAAATGCGAACAGGTTGATAATCATTGGAACAATGGCACGTAATTAGCATCTCACTATAGATCACAAGCAATCATCATTGTTCGACAATAGCACAGTTGAATGGCTGAGCAGTGATTTATCCATGCAAGTGGAATTGTGACCCCCCCCCCCCAAAAAGGTTATGGCATCAGCGCCATGGGCAGCTGTGTGGTTGGCACTTAAAGGCTATGGGCAAGCTCGAGGCATAAAAGCCAATGACAGAGACAGAGGACATCGATGACAAAGGACATCGACATATAGATATTAAGAAAGGGAACATTGACATGTGTTGCTAAGGAAGCAACTCGGGTGTGCTTGTCTCCTTTTTGGCATCATCTGAGTGCTCGCGATCCTTGAGCACACGGCAATATGCAGAAGAGATCAGCCAATTAGGTACTGAAGCTTCGAACTATGATTGAATATCTGACAAATAAAAACAATCAAATTAAAGTGCAGATGGCTGTCGCCATACAGCTTTCTGGGAAAGCCGCATTACCAAGATCATCAGGGACTTCCCATGTTGTAACACTTCAGTCGGTTCTTGAAGAACAAAACCTGCTGTGCATTCGGAGTGTGTGAGTCGATGACGTTGCTCAGATAACGGAATTTGACGTACTCTTTTTGTGAATTACTGTAAAACCATTTTAAGTGGAGCTTGGACGCGTGATCAACAATTACGTAGTCACAGGAACCAACTCTTAGGTGACCAACGCCATCAATAAAGAATTCTGCAATATGAGAGATGAGGACAAAATCAACATTAGGTCATGATTGGGTGCAACAACTTAATCGTGTTGCCGTTCTGCAAAGCTGGCACTCCCCCAAAGCAATGACACCCAAGATATAGTGGTCCCAAGACAGTTCTTTCATTAGCATTCATTCAGTTAGCCTTTCCATTATGTCTAGTGGGCATCTGGGACAAGATGCATTGCAAAGGGCTTTTAGGTAGGTCTTTAACTCCATTTGCCATTCTTTAATTGACTCTATTTTACTTTATTTCACACATGACCTCTCCTTCACACATGCACACATGCATGCCACAGACCAGACCAGACTGCACAGCCACAGCCTCATTAGCATATGCATGCCATTTCCCCCATTCAAACT
Organism: Eptatretus burgeri; assembly: GCF_056783735.1. Classification (NCBI taxonomy): domain Eukaryota; kingdom Metazoa; phylum Chordata; class Myxini; order Myxiniformes; family Myxinidae; genus Eptatretus; species Eptatretus burgeri. The sequence continues at coordinate 49,570,269 of NC_140964.1, forward strand.
GTGCACCATACCCCAACGGACATTTCACCTCAGACCCTCACCATACTTATTACAACGCTGCAACCTCCATACAAATCACAACGCCCTCCTAAAAATCTCCACAGTAACCTATGCTCAACCTCCTCATCAAAACTGCTACAACCAAATCAGCCTCCTCATCACAACCACTGAGACCGCTCACAATGCTTCAGCATCCTGATCACAAACACCATAGTGCTTCACCGACCTCACCATAACTGCGACGAGACACCCCAGACGCTCACTGCCATTCTTTGGGATGCTGAGGAATGGAGGACATTGTGGAGCCGAGTCAGAACATATTGGCGTATAGCTCAAGTATGCGCTGGGGTCCATTCAACGTCATCTGGGTAGCCTTGGCACTCCACTAAATAGCAACCCTCAATTGAAGCCCAACGCACATTTATGGCTGAAGAGCGCTCCCAAAAACCCACAGCCCATGCAAATCTCTGAGCTCCTTTGCATTGCCGAGTTTGGGGGTAAATGCGGCCATTTTCAGCTTTGGAGTCTAGCGGGGCGGGGATACTTCTCGGGGAGGAATCTGTATGCTAATAGGAGCGATCAAATATGCCTACAGGGTATTTTGATCTGATTTTTGCCTCCTTGCCCAGGCTCTATAAAATAGTTGCAAAAGAGATGAAAGAGCAGTCGCAGAGTCATTGCCGAGCAGTCATCACCAAGTCATCTGTGCTCTGTTTCATCCTCGTTCCTCTTCACCAGCTTCATTCTGCAGCCAGTCTCTGTTCTGCTGAGTCTCCATTAGCATTTACATTTACAGACGTTCTCATATGCCATATAAGGCATCTCCTCTCATGTTCTGCCTCTCCCATCTCGTCTCATCTGCTGTGGATGCACAAATACTAAAAGAACAACTACAGATAAGTACTCCTTCACTCTTCCTCTTCTGCACTACATTTGTACCTCCCTGCACTCACATACCAAAGACACCCCCGAGTTTTCTTCCATCCTCCACCTCTTAAGTGACTGTGAAACGTGGGCCTGTTGGCCGCACCAGGTATTGAAAGCGGTGGCAATCACCTCAAACTGCTTCTCATTTTTCTGGGCTCTCTAATTTCCTCAGGTGTGTGTGTGTGTGTGTGTGTGTGTGTGTGTGTGTGTGTGTGTGTGTGTGTGTGTGTGTGTGTGTGTGTGTGTGTGTGTGTGTGTGTGTGTGTGATGGCATCGGTTATGTTAGATTAAAGATAAGATCGTAGAGGTTTATCGGTGTAAGTCTGCTCTGTACCCAGTCTTGCCGCTGTAGGTATTTGCATACCTTTTTACCTGCTTGTGAATAGAGCCTTTTTATATGTTTAACAATATAAAAATTGCTTATGTTATAAATGTATCCAGCTCATTCTGTCCTTTCGACATTGGTCCAGCATGGTCTGCACATTAGTTTTGCTCGGAAGTTCTGCCCCACTAATTTGCTATTGTTAGCCTAGTGCACACTCACCGTTATCGCTCGGCAGTAATCTGGGTGTGTGCTGAGGGTGCAACACCCCCACCCCCTCCCCGCCTCCCCAGGTTCGGCCGTCCACAGGTAAGGTATCACACAAAGTAGTGTAACCCTGCCAGGATTCGCAGCACCAATCGGTGTTTGTGGTTGCTCAGCAACCCACCGGTGCGCAGAGCTATCTGTGCCCGGTGGCCTCAAGACCGGGAGTTCAGGGGGGACCTGAGTGCTTCCCTTCATGGCGATCCTCAAATTCCAGATCCATAACAATATTATATTTAGTTGCCTTCATTAGAATTTATGAGGATGCTCCACATTAAAAGCCTAATCTCGATGCTCTCTTCCATTATTTTATCTCCCCCTTCTCACCTGTGGAACTGTCTTCCTGAAACAATCTCCTCAAGATCTTGCCAATTTGAAATCCACTGCCCACCATCACCTCAAGATCTCTCACATTTCTACTTCTTTAAGGCCCGGTCACACCTTGACGTTTTAGCCAACGTATGCCGATTTTTGATTTTTTTTTCTAAAACGCTGGCACACGTTGAATACGATATGGGTAAGTTTTGATAACATTGAGAGCACGCTGAAAAACACTGCCATATGTCGTTGTACGTTGGCTTTAAACGTTGTACTTTTCGGTTGTCCTCAAATTTTTTCATGCTTGAAATTTCACGACGTATGCCGGCGTATGACTCACACGTTCCGCTACGCTGGCCACAAGTTGTATGCACGGTCTGCGATCGTTGACAGACGTCAACACATGCTACTTGTAAGTTAATCATAAGTTGAGACACGCCGAGGTAATGTTTAGCGTACCCAAAACTTATTTCTAACCTATGATTAACGTGTTGTTGGCACGTTACGCGATCGTTGCCACACATCGACAGACGTTACTTTTAAGTTACTCATAGGCTGAAAGACGTCGGTATAATGGATCGTCCTTGCGTCAGCGTCCACGGCCACGGCTAGGACACTTATTTGCAGCATTCTTCAAACTTTTCTTCGGCATGACGAGGATGTTCACTCTTCGATGTCTAGCTTGGCTATGATTCCAATTGTCCATCGGCAGCGTCTATTTAAAATAGTCGAGTTTGAGCGTTTTAACATGTTCAGAAGAAACGCTTCAAATTTCCAAACCCCAGAGTCAAAAAACAAAGGCGAGTGACAGCAATTTAAATCGTTCATTGTAAACAATGAAAATAGCTGAGTGGTACCGTTTAAAAGTCGTTGAGTGTAAAAAAATCGAATTGTTGAGCGCAAGCGTCTACTTTCAATAGTGGAGTTTGAGCGATTTAACACGTTCAATAGAAACGATTAAAATTTCCGAGCGCCAGCGTCAAAAAACAAAGGCGAGTCACAGCAATTTAAATCGTTCATTGTAAACAATGAAGATAGCTGAGTGGTACCGTTTAAAAGTCGTTGAGTGTAAAAAAATCCAATTGTTGAGCGCAAGCGTCTACTTTCAATAGTGGAGATGCAGCCATTTAAATCGTTGAGTGGCAGCCTATGAACCTACCCGTGGACACGCGGACGCAAGGACGATCCATCATAACCCACACCCTCCCCCTCACACTCACCTACTACTGCCAACATGAACAAACTACTACTACTACTAATACTAATACTAATACTGATACTGATACTGTTACTGCTGACATGGACATCGACTCAAAAAGGACTCAAACACTGTTGGGTTCCCTTTTATGAACACCATTTTTATATACCAATTCCCAAAACCGCTGGGAACACGTCTTTGTATGGCAGTTGTAAGCTAGAAACACATTCATTTTTTTTTTTTTGTCGACCGGAAGACGTCATTGGAATACGTCTACATACGTCGATGTGTGTTGGGACTACGTAAAGAATTGGTTCAAAGCACGTCAAACATAAGTTAGAAATAAGTTTCGCGTAAAAAAGACATTACCGCGACGTGTTTCGACTTATGAGTAGCTTATAAGTAGCCTTTGTGGACGTGTGTAAGCGTCCACATATCGTGTGTAAAACTTATCCCCATCGCATGTGGAACGTGTGTCATACGCCGAGTACGTCGTAAAATTTTGAACATGTTTAAAATTTCTTGACGTACTCTACTTACTACGACGTATGATAGCATACTTTAGCGTTGTACTCACGTATACCAAACTTACTCATACCGTATTTGACGTGCCCCCAACGTTTTAGACACATTTTTCTTAGGTCGGCATATGCTGGCAAGATCGCCAAGGTGTGACCGCGATGTTGACACTTCCATTTCTACGGCAGTTATGATTCGAATCGTTGTGCGTCAGCCTTTTAATAGGCTACGTCACGACATCGTCGGTGATGCGTGTAACGCGCTATGCCTAAGTTAGACTATCGTTGGGCATCGGTTGTGTAGGCCAACAACAGGTTCAGCATTCGTTGGTATAAGTTATCTATAACACAACGAAACGTTCTGTGTCCATTACTAATATGTTATGCATACGACCAACTCGTTATGAATACGTCCGAATCTTAAAAAAAAAACATCAAAAGTTCAACGTCAGCCAGCGTTTTACATACATTTTAATACGTTGCCATCGCTGGCTAAAACGTCAAGGTGTGACCGGGCCTTTACTGCACCTGCTGATACCTTATTCCCTTTTCCTACAATTGCTCTTCTTATGCTGTGGTGCATCGCCTTTGTTGTTGTCCTACTATTTTTCCTTTGCCCAATTTTGCCTGTCAATCCATTGCCCCTTGATCTCTCTTCCATTAACCACAATATCTGTATTTAAGATAACACCAACAATTGTATTGCAAACGCTCATTACCAGTGTGTGCAACACGCTTGTGCCGTGGGTCGAAGCCAACATTTCTAATGCTTTCTGTCCGGCCCAAGAAGAAGTTTATGACGCCATCGGTGAGGACACATCCTGGGAATCCTGCCAGTTCATGGTAATAGCCACCCTGCCGCTGAAGGCAATAGCCATCTTCCTTCTCCAGGGAAATCGTCAGTTTGTGTCGGTACGTTCTGCTGAAACCCGTAGCTTCACGAACTGCTCCTCCAACCTTGGAAATGCAACAAACAAACAAACTGATTAATGAACCAGCTGCTTATCTATCATCCAAATGATCTGTCTTTACTTATGGATCTGATTTGTTATTTATTGGGGTTTATCTCTGGCAGCATCGCATCCATGTAGGTTAAATAAACCATTGCTGGTGCATTGCCAGCAAAGAGCACTGCATCATACAACAAGCTACCTTTTCGTGGGAGCATCTGCATCCATGTGGACATAAAAGGTTCCATGACATTTGCAGCAAGAGTATACCTAGTATAGTTATGTCCATGATGGAACAGACCTGTCAACTGATATGATAGGATGTGTGGGTTAGTATAAAGTACATAAATGGTAAGTGTATTCTCTTTCCATTTTTCAATAAAATGGATGAGTTAGGTTTATAGGATGGAAGGAATCACCAGAATATGAAAAAGGCATAATAACCTAAATGGCCTATTCCTGTCTAAGCTTATTTATATATCCTAGTTTCTAAAAACTGCATCATATGGTGGATTCCTAACCTTAAGTTAAAAAAAAAAATGATTCCAGCTGCTGACATATCTCAAATTATAATTTCCATTGCCCCTTTTGGAGCAACTTTTTGGAAGAGTTATTATATTCAAATAATTATTTGCACAACTCTAAAGTTATAGTTGCTCATTAATGCACAAACATATCATTTGAATAGCATGACTGAATTTTGTGGGAGTAGTGGCTCAAAGGATTTTTCTTTGCAAAACAGGTCAGAGATCTTTATCATCCAAAATAAGTGAAAGAAAATGAGATGCTATGGGCATTAATCTGGCTGCCATCAATCCCAAAGGCTTTTGAGCTCCAACAGATAAAGGTCTCACCATTAACACTGCACCCAGAATCAGATGTGATTCTGATGGGAACAGACAACTGGACCACTTAAGATATCCTATTGTTCATAGTAATTGGAAAAGGTATGTAAGAATAGTGACATCCTCACCATATCCAACATGTTATCTTCCAACACAGTGAGCAACTTCTCCAGTTTGGTGTCCTTTGTGAATATAAAGTCATCATCTACCCACACGAGGTACTTAGTGGTTACCTGTGAAATGGCCAGATTCCTCCCAGCGAACCAACCCTGCAAATAGACATACATCACAAAACGTTTCAAATTAAGAGCTGCATGTAGGAGTATGCGCAATCAAATGATGTACAAATTATTTATGCTCCAAACCGTTGTATTTTTGCCTGACATAAATCTCGATAATGTATTTGATTGCCAACTGTGCACGGTCTCTTTGAACGCACCTTTGCAAAAGGCATCTTGTAGTGTTCTATTCTCCAACCGGTGATTGGCTGCCAGGGTTCGCTATCATCCGCAATGATGATATGTATATCAGGGTAGAATTCTCGTATGCTCGCAATGAGCTTCTTCAAATCATCATAACGCAAAAATGTTTTGGTTACAACTGTAACCAACTCGCTGATGTTTCCTGTAAAGATAGTAAAATACACCATTCATCACAATCATCAATATACACCATAACCATCTGCACGTGACGAACATGCATCATTGCCAACATCTAACAAGTGCCAAATTTCTCGCACCCTCCTCCCCCCTTTATTCCCCTTCTTCAAAGCAAAAGGGCAAATTACATATTTACATCGTCATTGCAAAAGTTACATCGTCATGGATGACTATGAATATTCATGGATGAATATTTAGCTCTTCATGTCATTAACTTCAAGCCTTCAAACACCCTCCCCACTGATCATGGTCACCTGTCCATCTCACAATCACATGGGATATGCACAAAGGAAATGTGACAATAAACGACTCAAAACTAATTACCTTCTTCCTGATACATACATACACACATTGTTAACCCTTGGATGCAGGCGTCAACTTCACACCTTTTCAGTCCTGGGGTCCGGGAGACCCGGCAAACGTAAGTGTAAATATTTTTTAAATTGTTTTATAATTAAATGAAAGACAAAGACTTCCTTCGTGAATATTTCCATACTGACTTCATAGCTAAGGAAGTCAAGAAGTCAAGCTCTGTCGGTATCGATTTTTTTTGATATTGACATACCGGTGGGATCATTCCAGAATATACCGGAATTTAAATAAATAAATACTTTTTGTTTTTTTTAAATGCAGGTTCCAAAAATACGCAATGGTCTATTATGTATTCATGTCTGACGTACACATTATTGACACACAGAAATTTTTCAAAGGATTCCCACACGGAGCTTCCCCCCCCCCACCCCAAGATGAGAACAGCTATTTTACTTTGTTGAAACTGAATTATTAATTTAATTTATAATCATGTAAAATACAAAATTGTCTTAGTTTAGTGCTTTGAAAAATAATTTAATAAATGTATAGACTGAGAAAGCTAGTTAAGAGCAGACTACGCATTTCTCTGTTCAAGTCGAAAACAACCTTGTAAAACCTTATCTCTTTGGTAACCAATGTCTGGTGACCATTCAGTCAGCAAGGCAAACCATGGCTCTTTTCTATTTCCCCCCCTCCCCACACCCCTTCCCGAGGCTGAAAACAACACTCTAAAGTCTAAAACAAACCAAAACCTCTCCATGTTGCAAATTTGAAGTCTACAAAAGTCCATCTGATGTCATTATAAAAAACTATATGTATGTATGTATGTATGTATGTATGTATGTATGTATGTATGTATGTATGTATGTATGTATGTATGTATGTATGTATATATATATATATATATACTCAAGATTCTATGGAAGTTTTAAGTCTTTATGCCTGGTGTTGGCTCAGTGGTTAGGGTGGCGGCTTGGGATCCGAGGGTCCTGAGTTCAAGCCTCGTTGCCCGCTGAATTAATTCACCAGGGGGTTGACTCAGCCTGCCATCCTTCCGAGGTCGGCAAAATGAGTACCAGCTTGCTGGGATGACCGAGTCATTCAAGTATCCTGCGTCAGAGTGGCGACCTGTCCAGGATTGTGCCCAATAGCCAAGGAGACTGCTTCGGCAGCACCAACGCTCTGTACAGAGTATGGTCCCAATGGACCTTTAAGTCTTTGACTCGCAATATCATTGAGGGTTGAGGTCTTCCTTCCTGTGCACAGAAGTGTTCTTTTGTTTTATCGAATAAACGGCTTGCATGTAAACTTACTCCTTTTTACTGTTTTGAGGTAACTGGAAAACGTGCTTCGACAACTTCCAACTTCAACTTGTATTAAAAATGATTTTGTTTTCAAACGAGATCAACAGTGCTAATCGACACAGGTCAGGATCCATTGTGATCGCCTTACCGGTATGTTTATACTGGTATCGCTAACACAGATCACTGACTCTGCACAGGATTTCGAAAGCACATCCAATTCATATAAATAACCAATTGGCAATTGCTTTGAAACCAGCTATGAGGGCAAAGAAAAACACGATTGCTTGTACACAGCTGATGAGCTCGGATGCTGAGGTTTAAAAGTTAAATCCTCGCATACTTACTTCCCGGTACGTCTTGGCGTCATACGTCTCCACTGATCCTGTTCCATGCTTAGCCGAGATGCCAAGTGCATCAAAGCTTTTTAAATCATGTACGGTATTTAAAGATTGTAAACACCTTTCTTCGATTTGTTGGTGATGTACCATTTTTTTTTTTCATACCAATTCTTTTTGGTATACCAGAATATTCAGAATTCCAATACCGGTATATCGATATAAACCGGTATATCGCTATATCGTCAGACCCTATCAAATACCATAATGCATGTAGACTGTAGAGCAAGGTATATATTTTCTAAAGGTGCCAAGGCTCAAGTACAAGAAAAAGGTGCAACGTACACAAAGAGGAGAATCTGCTTTCTTAAGATAACTTTCATTTGTAGACTGAAATCTTTCTGAAAGAAGCCTCAAATAAATTGGTTGATGTCAATAAAACTAACATTGAGTTCCTCACAGAAGAAGGGTTCAAGGAGCTTACCTCTGAACCATACAATTTTTTGTCCAAAATCAAACAACATTATGGCAGTAAGCTTCAGGTTGATCAAGAAAGAAAGAAACAAGGAACTATCTCTCTATCGCAAAGGATGCTCTGGACAATGAAATAAAGAATGTAGCTTTGTTCCTCAGAAAGAAGATCTAGAATCTCTGTGAGAATGAACTGCCAAACCCTATTTACAGTTGAAGCAATCCATGATGGTCAGTGTACAAATATACCTGCTGAGCAATTAGTTCTAAAGGATTATGTACATTGGCTCAAAAGATGAAGTCGATCAAGTTCTTCATGGAGTAATGAAAAGATAATGATGCACCCATCATAAAACAAAAGACAGTTGTTCTTACACATGAGGAGCAATGTATTCAGTACACAGCAACTCTGTCAGGAAATGTAGAACACAATGAAGCACCCGAGTACGTATACTCACACGGGAGACTGAAACCATCCTGATGTACCATCTCAGTGTGCTGTCAAGAGCAATACCAGGACAGAATGTTGTTGTCCATACAACAGACACCAATATTGTGGTCATCCTCCTGTATCATGCCAGACAACTCGAGGCCAATGTGTAGATGGACCTTGGATATTCAACTGATAAAACTAGTAATGTAGGTATGTCTTGAAAAATTCCAGTTCTTCCGGTTCCAGTTCTTGAGCGACAGTGGTAGTTCCTCTTCAGGGTCTCTGCTGACTCTCAAAGATAAGTTTTCTGGTAGTTTTTGTCACGTTGTTACTGTCATTTTGTTATCTCTGTGTTCACTGTGTGTTTCTCGTTCAGTCTTTGGTTCAAACTTGTGCTAATTGTTGAGTTTTCTTCATCTTTTCATATCGGGTTTCCTTGAGGCCTACCCTTCTTCCCGTTTGTGTGCACAATCATGTTTATGTTGTATTTTCTCCTTATTAACCTCTGCCATCTTCGAAGATGGATGGAGGTTACTGTTTTCACCCCTTTCTGTTTGTTTGTTTGTTTGTTTGCGAACAGTATTACGGAAAAACTCCTCGACGGATTTCGACAAAACTTGGTGGGGGGGGGTTAGGTATGGTCCAAGGATCATGCCATTAGATTTTGGACTTGGTCCAAAATCCAATATGGCCGCTATGGCGGCCAGTTTGAAAAAATATTTGAATTTTTTTTTTTGCATTTTTCATGATTTAAATGATTTCCAACCCCCCCCCCCCCCAAAAAAAAAATTGTTAGAGAAAATTTTTTTTTGCATTTCTACATATTTTAAGTGATTTCCAACCCCCCCCCCCCCCAAAAAAAAAATTGTAAGAGAAAAAAAAAATTTTGCAAATTTTTTTTTCAACAAAATTTCGATTTCTTTTTTGCTTTGCTTGTGTATGGTTAATTTCATCGTGATTAAATATGTTCCAAATGAAGAATATATTCCACAGTGTGAAGCCGACAAAGGTGAGAGGCAGGAGCACCAGCCCAGGGGAAGAGCGATACTCCATCATGCTGTGGACAAGAACTCAGGTGGGCCGAGGAAGGACTTTGCATGACAGAGGATTCCCAGTCGCGACTGACTTCGGAGGCGAGGTTGGAAATGTGGCTTTCCCAGGAAAGATCATGGCAGATAGTGAGACCCAGAAGCTTGAAAGAAAGGACTTCTTCCAGAGGATTGTTCAGAAAATAGATGGGGGGTGGGGGGGTTCCAAATGGTCCTTTTGGAAAGGCATAGAAAGAGTGTGAGATTTGTCAGGATTAAAAGACATGTTCCACGTGTTGGACAAGTTTGTCATTTTATCCAGATCTGCAGAGAGCGAAGAAGCTGCTGCTTGCCGGTCTGAGGGATGACAGATGGTACGACAGAAGGTGTAGTCATCAAAGAGATAAAGAGGATTTTCCAGAGTCGGAGAGATCATTGATGAAAACCAGAAAAAGAACAGGGCCCAAAATGCTGCCTTGAGGAACTCCAGCCTGGACAGGAAAAGGGGATGACAGAACTCCATTTTGGGCCACATGTTAGCTGCGACAGGAGAGGAAGTCTGCGAGCCATGAGTGGAGATGGCCTTGGATACCATATGAAGAGAGTTTGGTGAGCAGGGCAGGGTGCCAGACAGTGTCAAAAACACGCGATGTGTCTGGGGATATGGCTCTGATTTCAAGTCTGGCATTGAGTATCTTCATCCACTGTTGGGAGAGCAGAAGCAGCATGTCCAAGATGGAGTGACTTGGTCTGAAACCAAATTGATGATCGGAAATCAAGCCACTGGAGAGGAGGAAGGATTCAATGTCGGAAGCGATGATGGATTCCATAACCTTGCTGATGATTGGGAAAAGGCTGATTGATCTGTCGTTGCAGGGATATGTTTTTGCAACATTTTTATGCAGGGTGGTGATGTTTGCTGATTTCCAAGCAGATGGCAGATGACATTGAGCAAATGAGAGAGTGAATAGAACAGAGAGAGGGTGAGCAAGAGCAGAGGAGCAGATTTTTAGAACACGTGGGCTGATGCCGTCTGGACCGGTTGCAGAATCTGAGATGAGGTTTGACATCAAGCTCTCCACTTTGTCAGAAGAAAAGGACACAGAGTCCAGGGACAGTTGGGTGCGACTGGGTCAGGTGGGTACAGAAAGTGATCGGTTTCGGACATTAGATTTAGATGCAAAATCTCCCGCATCTTTGGTATTTCGGAGCATTGGTATCTCCCGCAATGAGTCCGAGTCTTTGGATTTCTCACTCTCACCACAGGCAGGTCAGTGGTCTTTCTGTCTTCTACAATCTCCTCTCCAGCCTTGCACCCCCTGCTCTGTCTGAGATATGTCCCCCCCCCCCATATTTCCGCAGGGTGCTGAAGGTTCCTCAGCAACTCCCTTCTGGTAAAACTACCAAAATCGAGAATCACTGCTCACCTTCACCCTTTCATTCCTCTTTTTTCCCACCTTTGGAACAAACTCCCACACACTCTTCAATCCCATTCTTCCCTCAAGGTCTTCAAAACAGCTATTCACCACCATCTCTTATCTTCCCCCATCCAAAACCACAATATTTTTTTACCCCTGCTAATCCACCCCAAACCCATCTTCAAATTCCCTGCTTTCCTTCCTGAAAGTCCCTGTCGTGTTAAGACCTTAAAGTCCCTGTAGTGTCCTTGTTTACCCTGTGTACCCCGCCCGTCCCTCTCCCTTCCACATATCTCCTCATGTATCTGTTCCACACTGGGTTTTTTCCTTTCCTCTCCTGCCCCTCGTCTGCTGCTCCCCTTGCTGTATGTTCTGTGTGTTTGCTGTCATATGAGCCTTGACAGTGCATACAAAAAAAATGTCAATATCACTGTGCTAGCAAGCCACCTTGTTCCAGTTCTTAGCAAGGCATTGCCAGGTTATTATGCTCTGACAGGATGTGACTACACATCACCCTTCTTCAGGAAGGGAAAGGTGAAGCTAGTAAGGAAGGCTGAAAAGAGTACTCTCCATCATGAAGGCCTCAGAAGTCTTGGAGGAAACACCACCTTTGTTGATGGCAATAGCCTTGTCGAAAAATGTGTTCACTCTATGGTCGGGGAGTATAATCAGTGAATGAGGCCAGGTTGAAAATCTTCCTTCAGAAATACAAACCGACCAATCCAGACAGTCCATTGGAGAAAATAAAGGGAATTGAGGTAGGCATACTTCCATCCTGCAAAGATGTTCTGGTGCAAAAATTGACATGGTGCAACTATGTGGCATATCTCTGGAAGCATGCACATCTAAGAGATCCACATGAGCTGGGTTTCTCAACTGGGGGTTAGAGGACCCCAAGGGGGCTCAGGAACAGATCCAGGAATTTCAAGATGGGGGGGAGGGTGTGTGGGGGTGATGGTTTGGAGAGTCCTTCCCCAGGAAATTTTGAAACAATGATGGTCAGAAACAGCATTTCCTGCGTTCTTGGAAGTTTTCTGCAGTTCGTTGCGTTCTTCCCTAACCCAACAGTTCAGAAGATTCACGATGACTAATGGGCCAAAGTGGCAAAATTGCCCAACCGATCCTTTGTTTTAAAAAAAGGCCCATGCACACCCGTAGTGGGAAATTATGACATTGACCGAGTGTGTGCTCGTCGAAGTACGACACCACCATGCGCCAAGGTTGCGAAGCTTATGGCCGGGGGTCCTGCTACCAAAGAGGGCAGATAGGATGGTGGATCGGAATTATTTTATGACTCGGGAATGATCCTATTTTGGAATAGATGGCACTTGTGTTTCCAGATGAAAATGGCACACACATCATGTGGGGGTGTGGGGAAGTCATGGTATATGTTCATGGGGGCCAGAGATGCCATCTGACTTTCTCCCATGGAATCTCTTTGGCAAGTCTTCAAGCACCGCAGGCAAGAAAACGAGCATTCACCCTCACAGGAGCCGACAGGGAGGGTGCATCCAATATGGAGTAGGACTTTGATCGATGGAAATTCGTCTCCATATTATACCACATGAAAATAATCCTGCAGGCCTATCCTGTTGTGCCTCATCTGCATTTATCTTACAAGCCAATCAACACACGTCATACCTAATTACTCTAGATGATTAGCATGTGCAAAAGACAAACATTTGTTGTTATACTTCAGCTGAAGGGACCCAAAACATCCAACATCCATAGGTTGTAAGATATGGGAACAGTGTGGAGGAAGAACGAACAGCACAATATTGGTTCCCTTGGCCCAGTTGATCAGGTCAATGGCTATGTGGTTTCTGTGACCATCATACAGGACAAGTATTGTAGCTGAAGCATCCTGACATTGTACATATTTAATGAAATGGTCCTGCATATAGTCTCAAAAAATCTGGGAATTTGACCATCCTGTCTGTGTCAGGATTTCATCCGCACCAACAATTTTCCACTGCATCAAGTCTGGCACAATTTGCTGTCCGGGAAAAACAAAGAAAGATAGTATCTGATTTTTCCCTGTGCATTAACCACTCCAAAAATGGTAAGTCTTGCTTTTTTCAGCCATGACAATTTGTGTTTCTTTCAGTATTACAGACAGTTTCTTCTACCTGCAACAACATTAGGCAGATTGTATTCTGTATTGATGCCCTTCTCATCGACATTATAGATAGACTGTGGTTTCTCCTTTTGATTGCATTTGGTTAGATTCGTTAGAATATGGTCTCGTTCTTTGAAGTAGTTTGTTAATAACTCTTCTAATGCACAACATGCTCTAACAGCTCAGAAAAACTTGATTAATTTACCACGCACAGCTCAGGCCATCTGTCCATGAAGTTGTCGAACCACTGCATGGCACTTGTCATCCTGCCACTTCCCGAGGTGAACAGTGTAATGTGTAGCCATGGTGAATACATCAGTCCTTGTGTAGCCACACCCTACTGCAGCAAGTTATTTAACATGTGCTACCAGCTTCGACTCTTCGAGCTGTGAAGAATATGTTCAGGCCAAGATGTGGTACAATCAACAGAAACTCTGCAGTCAACTCTAAGGATAGTCAATCGTACTGCATGCTGTCTAGATGCTCCATCAACAGAAATACCATCTTCCTTTACTGCCTGGTATGCTCTTATAAGCACAAAAGGTGAGTATGAGTGTCTAATTCGTGCCTGTTTCGAGGATGGTGTAAACTGAAAATACAAATAAAAACAATGGTTTAAATATAAAATTCAGGTTTATAGATGCAGCACTTTTGAGCTTCTTTAGATATAAATTTTTAAGAGTCGTGTCCCTTTGTTATACTAATTTTCAGAATGGATCCTCACTCTATGCCTGGTGTTGGCTTAATGATTAGGCTTGGGATCCCAGGATCCTGAGTTCAAATCCCACTCAGTTGAATTAATACCAGGTGGTGTTGACTGCCTGTCATCCTTCCGAGGTTGGCAAAACGAGTACCAGCATGCTGGTATCCTCTGTTGGAGTGGCGACCTGTCCAGGATTGTGCTCAATAGCCAAGGAGACTGCTTTGGCAGCACCAACGCTCTGCACAGAGTATGGTACCGATGGATGGATGGATCCTCACTCTCGATACACAAATGATACATAAAGTGCATCTTTGGTTCCATGAAATGTCAGATGGAGTTTAAGTTTTATGAGCAAGAAAAATAAACAGTAAAAAAAAAAATTACATTTATATTTTTTATAAAAATAAAAAATCAACATATTTTAACTTTACTCGAAGCATAGTTCTCAAAATAGTGGTGTAAAATGTAGAGGGATGTGTCAGCTTCCCGCTCACTTCCATGTTTGTATTTGATGTCATATCAAGGGGAAAATCTTGCACTGGAGCAGAAGCTATCAGAAAAACATGATGCTATAATTCTAGTGTGGTGTATCGCACTGACAGACGAAAAGAGGTCTGTAATCTTCCTCTTTTTTGTGGACCCTCCATGACACTCATTTTATTCTAAAGCAATGTTAGTGATATGATGCTAAAATCGATACAATTGATCCCTACGGAGACAGCATTGATCAAGTTTGTTAGTGCTTAGCGCTATCGGGTGGACGAGTCCACGAACGCGATCGACGAGGGGTGTTGATAATATCATGCGTATGTCCTGTTCCAGGATATGTGCGTGCCATTGTAAACACAACACTCTCCCCTCCAACTCCCCTTCTCCTCCCCCCAACTCCCCTTCCCCCTCCCTGCGAGAGTGTGTAAGTGGACTCGTCCCCCCAATAGTGCTCAGCCCCTGATAATGCTTGCAGATTACTTACGACAACCTGACACACCGTGCACGCGCACACACGCACACACAACCTGACAACAATGTGATGGGCATTGCATTGATTGAGGTACTGTGTATGCTGGCAAAATGGAAATAAGAAATGGTTTTTTGTTTATTTTTTTCTCCATAATTTGGAGATAAAAATTCGGGTGAAAATATCAGTTTGTGTCAAAGGGAAACCAAAACATGTGTAAAGTCTGAAGAAGGGTGCGCCCCCCCCCCCCCGCACCCCCTAACCGCCCTTGGGGTTACACAGAATGCCACCAGGGGATCCAAAAATTATTGACCCAGTCGAGTGTTTACCATTGAGTGCTTCCATTGGTTAATTTTTAATACAACACATCCATATTTCGAAATGGTATAGATGTGTTATACTAAAATTAACCATTCCATTTTTCATATCTTGTCCACACATACCGAATGGCGAATTCATATTACGACCGAAACAAAGAATTGGAGTCTCGCTAAATATGGTTACAAGATTTGTTTCCTTTATATTTGTTATAAATAAATACTAATAAATGTCAGTGTGTCTGTCTGTGTCTGTGTCTGTGTGTCTCCTCCATAACTCAAAAAACCATGAAACCGAGCAGCCTGAAACTTTGCATGCATACTGAAGGAACTCCAAGGAAGTGCATGAGTGAAAATTGGGTGTTTGGCAGAATTAAAACACCCCTTTGAAGATAATTAACGGCCTTATTTAATCATATCCTTCATCAGGTGCATCCCTGGACACCCAAGGATACCTCGCCCGCCCTCGATGTGGTCATAATTCACCATTTTGTTTGACCAGTTCAAACATGCATCGATTTGAAAATACGATCGATCGACTCTCGTGGACTAATTGAAGTATACAATCAAAATATTGCCGTATTTGAGAATTGGATCTGGTGGACAAAATAAGTGATGGGATCTGGAGTGAAATCTGAAAATTTTAACAAATTAGCAATTTTTAATACCAAGTGTATTTAAGCAAAGCATTAAAATGTAACTTTTTCTTCTGTTTGGACGATTATATTGAATGAAGAAAAGATTAAGGAATGTGGAGAAAATATAACTTCATTGGGCACAATGCCATGCTTCATAACCAGCTTTTAAAATCTATGAGAGCACAGTCCACAGGGGTCCTTTTTCCGGCAATTATGTGCGGTTTGCTCTTTCTGTTTTTAGTCCAGATGTCAAACACCATTTTTCAAGATGACCTTGCATTAGGGTTCGCACAATGTTTTTCTGCATTTTTGTGATCACCAGATCATCTGAATGAATATTCCGATTGATGCCACTCTGGCACCCTTGAGCATTTTTGTAGAAACCCATTAATATGCAAATTAGCAGTGGCCATTGGCTATGTGGTTTGGTGGCCATTGGCGACATTATTATTTTTCTTAATGTCTCCAAAAGTAAGCATCCAAATAGCCTGGTTGAGGTGTCTACACCCATGTTTTTAGTGCCACTGGTCATGATAAACCCACGTAAAATTTAATAACATTGAAATTTAGCTCATTAATATGCAAATTAGCAGTCGCCATGATCAAAATAATTTTTCTTAATATCTCCAGAAGTAAGAATCCAAACAGCCTGGTTGAGGTGTCCAAATCCATGTTTTTAAGGTCACTGGTCATGATAAACCCACTTACAATTTGATAACATTGAAATTTAGCTCATTAATATGCAAATTAGCATAACCCTACCCCCTGAATTTGTCCACGCCGATCAGCGTATTTGCAGTACAGTTATACAACAACAAAAAAAACTGTTTGAAAATAACTTGCGCAGAGCCGTTTATCCCCAGTACAGTTGTGAAGAAATGGCTGACCTCAGAAGATCAACAGCATGAACTGCTTCTGATCAAGTAAGTTGAGGCTTGTAATGTAATGAAAGAAACATGGAGACATGAGTTTTAAGTAAGAGTAATGTCTTCTGATATAGTAGCATGATCGATATTATTTGCAAGCAATTTTTTTATTATTATTATTTAACATGATCTGTCTGAAAGCAACTGTGTATTTTATTGATTTTTAAAAGTACACAGGGTGGAACCTGTTTCCTGAGAATTTTTTTAAAATATGAACAAAGAAATTAAATGTTTACTGATGTTTATAATTACCTCTATTGTTGCAGGTTGAGGCTCCATCACCATGGGAGACTGTTTCTTCAGTCCCTGAGATGCAACTAAAGCTGGAAAACCTCTGGTGACAGTTGGTCCAGACAGAGTGCGAAGTATCATCCGGTCAGGCAAAGCAAGACAAGATGGTATACATGAAGAGCTTGAACAGAGATTACAGGCAGACAAATCTATCGAGCTCAAATGCCATAGAGACTGTGTGTCAACGTACACATCATGCTCACACATAGAAAGACACTTGAAACGAATGAGTAATGTCTGTTTGGAAGATGCTTCAACAAGCAAAAGAAGCCGCCATTCAAAGACGACAGTATTTGACTTTAAGGAACATTGCATTTTTTGCGGAGAAAAGTGAATCATGGACTTTGATAAGAAGAATCCTAATCGTTGGCGGCGAGTTCTCCTTTGTAGGACTGCAGATCGTGTTGATCGGACAACTTTCAATCTATTCTCGATGTTATCGATTCCCGCCAGGATGAAGAAGGACGCCAGGTCAAGATACGATTAATCGGCACAATCAGCGATCTTCATGCTGCTGATGTGAGATATCACAATGACTGCAGAAAGTCCTTCATGGCATCCCGTTCTGTTGCAGCAGCAGCAGCAGCAGCAGCAGCAGCAGCAGCAGCAGAGAAACTCAGGACATTGAGCATCCTTGGATTGAGGACGTTGCGAACTAGCTGTCAGTTCTACCATCCCATCGATGAAAAACGACATGTTGCGCATCTGGAATTCAGTAGAAGTCTACAATATCAGCAATGCCAACCCTCCCGATTTCATCGGGAGGCTTCCGAAAATTCACCCAAACTCCCGCCCTTACGATCACTATCCTTATCCTCCCGAAATTTTGATATTTTTGCACTGTTCACTAATCAGAATGTACTAGTATGAGAATTGAATGAAAAGCATTGTCTGCTACGTATAGCATGTGGTAACTCCATAACGTTCGCTGCTACCAAATTGTATGTAAAAAATTGCAAATTCAAATGAGGAGCAGCGAAACATTGGGTCTGGATCTCGCTTATGCGATCATGCACTGAGATTTAGTGCATGCGGTATGTGTGCAATACAGTGCATGCGGTATGTATGCACAGTGTATATGCATGCGATACGCTCACTGCATGCAGCTGGGCCCCGTACCAGCCCGGCGGTCGTGACCACCGTGCGGTGTTTAACAGCCGCTAGAGTTCTACGAGTCGCGCTGCAGCTGTGGAACATCGACTTCGAAGTTACCGATGCTTCAAGCCCTCGATGTTGATTACGAAATGGCAGAAAAGAAGCTTACGAAGACCAAGAAATGGTCTCAGAAGTACAAGACCGAATACAGTCTCCAATACCCGTGTATTCGAAAGTCTGAAAGAGGAATTCATCATGCGTATTGTACAGTATGCAGCGTTGATATTTCAGTTGAGCACGGAGGTCGCGATGATATTCGGAAGCACGTTGGAAGCAAACGGCACACAGACATTGCAAAGGAGAGATCTTCGAGCACGAGTACCGGTACACTTCTGAATTATTTCACCAAACAAGGGACAACCGAGGAAGAGGATGTTACCTGAGCAGAACTTCTCTTTAGTGGATTTATTGTGGAACATAACTTGCCCATATCAGTCTCAGATCATGCTGGACCTCTATTTCAAAAGATGTTTCCAGATTCAAAAGTTGCTTCAAAGTATGGATGTGCAAGAACAAAAACTTCAGCAATAATTGGTGAGTTGTCAAATGTTACTGCTTCATCTATTGCCGATATTGCTAGACTAGCTCCATTTAGCCTAGCTACAGACGGTAGCAATGACAGTGGTGAGGCCCAGCTATATCCTGTCCTGATTTCGTACTATGACAACAGTGCTGGGATTGTGAAGCAAGGTTTGCTAAGTTTGCCTGCGTGCAAACAAGATTCCACTGGAGAAAACATTTTCAAACTGCTTGATCATGAGTTCGGTGACAGGAAAATTCCGTGGGGAAATTGTGTTTCCTTTTGTGCTGATAATGCCTCTGTCATGGTGGGCAAGCACAAAGGAGTCGCTGCTTATATCCACAAACAAAATCCAGAGTGCTACATCATGGGATGCCCTTGCCATATGATGCACAATACGGCCAAGAAGGTGGCTCAGGCCTTACCCATTGAATTAGATGACTTTCTCATCGATATTTACTACTACTTGGACAAAAGTAGTAAACGCGTCAAAGGAGTGAAAGCACTGCAAGAACTCTGTGATGCCCCGACACACAAGATTCTCAAGCATGTCGCAACAAGGTGGCTGTCCCTTGGTTAGTGCCTAGACAGGCTGATTGAACAGTGGGAGCCACTTCGCCTCTTCTTCAAAGAAGAAGTACGAAGAAAAATGCAACCAACTGTAGCCAAGACTCTAACAACGAGCAAGAAGGACGGCACTGTATCTACTGCCAGTACTGGCACTGCAGGATCAAGCACTAGTGGAGCAGCATTCACCACTACCACTGCAGTATCTGCTGCGAAGAAGACAGCAGGGACAGCACCAAAACCAATGCTGAGAGCAGGTAGCATCACCGGCCCTTCATCACGTTCATCTACAAAGCAGATCCCTTCAGAGTCGAGAAAGACTGGGATAGTCCCATCTACAGGCAAAGAAGGACCCAAGTTAAGTTCTGCTTTTGCCAAATCACTTGATAGAAGCTCAGCAAAACCTTCGAATCAGAGGTCTTCTTCCTTGGCTGCACCTACCTCAAGCTCTCTCCTCAAACGTAAAATTGGATCTGGTACTACGAGTCTGACCTCTTCTGCTGGCAGTAAACGCAAGTGTGATCGCCCTGCGGCTAAGTGTACTACGAGTTCTACAACTAAAAGCGCATCTTCCTCAAACACTGTGCAGGAATCTAGAGAAAAACGTGTCAACAGGATGTTCTTGTCTCCACAAACAAAACTCTATTGTTTCTTCCTTCGATATGCTAACAAGCTTTTTGAGAAGGGGAATCTTCTGCTCCAAAGAGACGAACCCTGTATTCATCTCCTGCACGGAGAATTGAATGGTCTTCTGAAAGATATCTTCGTACGGTTTTTGAAACCATCGGTGTCATCGGTTGCTCTGGTAAATGTACCCTTCTCTGACAGAAATCATCAGAAGAATGATGAGGACCTCATGATTGGGAACGATGCCAAACTGTATATAAGGGAACAAAGGAGTCTCAAGAAATCCACCTTCACTCTGAGTGAGTCAGACATCCAAGGTTTCTTCAGTGCAGTTCGCTCATATTATGTGAAAGCCTGCAATTACATCTTCAAAACCTGGCCGCTAGATGATGAATTAGCCAAGCATGCTCAGGTGCTGGATGTTAAGCTACACCAAGAAGTGGGGTTTGACTGTGTGGAGTTTTTCATCAAGAAATTCCCCTGTCTGTTCAGTGGCGGTGATAGTGACATAGACAGTCTTGAGAGTGAATTCGCTCACTACCAGGCAGACGCCTCCATAGCTACAATTGCTACTGAGACAGTGAGAGTGGATGAGCAGTGGCATCGGATTTCACAGCTCACAGATCCCTGCACTGGTGCCAAGAAGTATCCTAATTTGAGCAAGTGATGAAGGGAATCTTGGTCATTCCTCATTCGAACGCATCATGTGAGCGGGCACTCAGTCTTGTACGGAAGAATCATACTGAATTTCGTCCCAATTTGAGTGTCAAAACCCTGGAAGCTCTCTTCATTGAAAAACTAGCTCATAGCACCCCTTGCTACCAGAGAGAATACAGCAAAGACATAATCAGAAGGGCTAAAAGAGCCACACAGCTGTCACTCAGCAAAGCTGCCATGGAAAAAGCAAGCAGCAGTAGTACCAGCCAGTAAGGTAAGAAAAATATTGCTTCTTTTGTGCTTTTTGTTAATCTTTGATTGTCCCCTAACTTACTAATATTAACATACATGTAACATTAAAAAGTGCACAATTTTCCCCTTTTTTTGTTCAAAAAGTGGGAATTCTTAACATGTTAAATGCTCCAAAATAGGGCTCAGAGGGCACTAGAGAGCGTCTAGAACCCCAGAGCTTCCAGGGCCCTAAGGCGGGCCCTGGACCCCGCCGCAGGGGTCGAGCGCTCAGCGCTCGAGATGTGCACTTAGCGCACATTATTTGGTGTCGGTTGCAAATCCTCCCTAATTCTGATTCCCAAAAGTTGGCATCTCTGCAATATGTACAAGGTTCATGGAGGAAAGCTATACTCTTGACGACCCTGTTATCAAAATTGTTGGATATACTTGGCTCTGAGCTTCTGGTTCTGTCTGGTGAAGTTGTCACTAGTTTAATCTTGTTTCGCAGCAGAGCGTCTACTGTGATCAACTTTGTAGCATCAGATGAAGATGACACCATTGATGTTTCCAGAGAACGAATTTCCAAGAAGGTTGCACAGGAATCTAAGCAGTTGTCGTCCGACCCCAGTTCCTATCAGACTATAATTAATATAGATATTGCTCATGAAGCAGTGAGTTCAACCCTTCAATTGCGACTCTCCAAAATATCAGCTCAACTGGACTGCACACTTCCAGGAGCTCTGATAGGAAACATCATAACGAATATGATCACCAAACGACCAACTACACTCCAAATAGCACTGGGAGTTCTAGTCAGTCGTAAAAGTCTCATCAAGCAGTTGTACAACTATCGTGTGACCTGTTCCTATGATGAGTTTCAGTGTGTCAAGGGATCAGCAGCAAAGGCTGCAACTGTTCACTCCGGGATTAGGGGAACCGCCAATGCTGAATGTGGCCTTGTTCAGGTTGTTGCTGACAACTTCGACACAAATATCTCATCCCAGAATGGACTCGTTTCAACACATTCTCTTGCAGTACTACTTACCATAAAAGATCAGGAGATATCTTCCACATCTGAAGATGAAGCCATCATCAGACGATTGACCCGTGATTAAATGAAGACACCTGTGACAGAAGACATTTCGGTTCAAAGGTACAAGGGACCTGAGAAACCAACGATGCCAGTTGAAGAGGCCACACATGCGGTGTTACCTCTCCACATATTGGCTCATCAAGCGATACAACTTAGGAGAGTTCAAGATATGGATTTCTGTTTTCTGAAGCAAATCACTTCTGATCAGAACACACCAGAGTTTGGTGGCTTTAATACGAAGCTCTGCACAGAGCAAGGATGATCCATCCAACCTGCAACGAGGGCCATTTACACATCATCCATAGATATGGATCCAGCTGATCCAGACACGATGTTTACAGCAATGGAGGGAAAACGCTTGATCGCAGAGTGTGGACAAACCGTAACCATCTTCACAAACGACCAACAGCTGTATCGAGTGGCTGTTAATGTTAAATGGGTTTATCCTGAGCGATTTACCCAGTTCATACCAAGGCTGGATGGAATACACACCCTTATGAGTTTCATCGGTTGTGTGGGGAACTTGATGGCTGAAAGTGGGCTGGAAGACGTGATGAAATCTGCCTTTGGGGGTGTTGCTCATATGCTTGGTGGAAAAAAAGTTTCCCAAAACTTCAGGGCCCTGTGATTGGTGACTGAGGAGGTCCTTCGTTCCAGCGTGGCTCAGGCAGAAAGTCATGAAGACTTAATGGACACTCTTGAAACCAAAGCAACAAAGAGCATGACCACACAACTATGGGTACAGAACCTTGTGAAACCTGTATTCATCATGATGGCGTTTGTTCGTGCTGAGCGTGAAGGAGACTGGCCATTGCATATTTGGGCTATGAAGGAGATGCTCCCCTACTTCTTTGCAGCTGGACATCACAACTATGCTAGATATGGGCTCCACTACCTTCGATCAATGGAAAGGCTTCATGGAGACATTCTGGAAATGTTCTTAAAAGGAGATCACGTGATGCAGCACAAGAAGGGCCAATGGAACGGCATATGGTCGGATATGTACATAGAGTCCACGTTCATGCTCTCCGGTCATGGCATACATGGAATCGTTGGCATTACACTGATGCCTTCTACACTGAAGAAGTGGGCCTATAGTATGCACACGTTTAGTCAGATAGTCCACGATCTCACAGATATGTCTGAGGGGCACATCGTCACAGAGATGACCATTCACAAGGAAGAGAAGCCATCCCGCATACGATCTGATGCAGAGGACCGAGATAAGAGGAGAAAACTCCAGTCCTGTATCGACCCACTTGACCCAAACGAACATGCAGACAGAGTTGTCAACATTGTAACTGGCAGAATTGGACCGGAGAAGATGAACGTGCCAAGGGCAGTTGACATTGACCAAGCACAGATGCATTCGTATGAAGAAAGCTGGCCAGCAGGATTCAAAGCTCCCTTATCTAAACAAGTCATAACTATGGCAGTGACACGGAAAGTCATGCGTGTGGGATCTACTGAGGTTTGTGATCTAAATCTCATGTACTCCAGGGTCATGGAACTCCAACAAAGTCGAAACATCAAACTATGTGACGTCTTAGAGTACGAGCTTGCACCTGTGCCAACATCAATGTTCAATGAAAAGGGGGAGATGAGAATAGCAAAGACCAAGTCGACATTGAAGAAGAATCTCCAAGTGGAAATCTCAACAAGACTGGGTCCACAACCTGAAGTCACCATCTTAGATGGTTGTGCAATCCTCTGGGTTATTCATTGGCCTAACAGGGGAATTGTGCAAGACTTTGTTGAAAACTTCACGAGCTACATCATGGCAAAGGTGGACAAATCAGATGTATATCTGGTATTTGACAGATATCATGATTTCAGCATCAAGAGTGGAACAAGATTTGCAAGAGCTGGGCAGTAAGCTAGCAGATGCCACAGGTTGAACCGTCAGACTCCACTGCCCCCACAGCTCGTGGTTCTGTCAGTAACTGAGAACAAAGTTCAGCTGATAGAACTGATTTGCCAGAATATTGACGTTCGTCAACGGAGAAAGCAGAGCCAACACAGGCTCGTCATTACGGGACATGAGTCTACCCCAGTGGAAATACACCACGGAGCCCAAAGGTGTCACACTGATTTGAAGACTACGCATGAGGTGGCAGATGTCATCATGATTCAGCAAGTCGCTAAAGTTGCCGAAGATGGCGCAAAATGCATCACAGTCATCTGTGATGATACTGATGTGTTCATCTTGCTTGTGTATCACTTCGCAGAACTTCATCTGCAATGCTGCGTAACAATGGAAGCAACATGTCCTGGCCGATCGTTGATCGACATTGGGGCCATTGCCAGAAAGTATGCCGGTATGGTGCAAGACCTACTGGCTTTATACGCACTGACAGGTTGCGACACCATTGCCCAGATGTATGGTAGAGGTAAACTGACTGGTAAGAAGACACTCGCAGCAGGCCATTCACTTCAAAAAACTTGGGAATGTGGATGCATCTATTGACGATGTCATCACCAAAGCCACTGTGTTCATGGCTGTTTGCTATGGTAGCAAGGAGAGAAGCAACATGTCTGATGTTCGTAAAGAGGTGTGGTCTATGAAGATGGCGAAACCAAATGCCATCAAGGCACCAGACCTAAAGGCTCTGCCACCAACTACAGAGTCCTTTGAACAAAACGTGTGACACGCTCATATCCAGATAGCAATATGGAAGTCAGCTGCTGAACTGCAGCCACCACCTCTGGATCCCACTCAGTACAGATGGAAACGTGATGAGGCATCAAGATCATTACTTCCAATTATGCTGCCGCCCAATGTTGCTCTTGCACCACGAGAGATCTTGGAGCCAATACGATGTGGATGCTCCTCCAACAAGCAATTACACAGCGGCATTGAGCTACACAGCTCAATGCCGCTGCACAGCAGCCAAGTTACCATGCACAGTTTTCTGTACGTGCCATGGAGATACTGGCTACAGGAATGAGCGCACCAAGACAGCTGTTGCATTGGCCCTTGATGATGACTGACACTGAATGAGACACCAAGCACTGAAGTAGCCTTCATAAGGTTTACAAACCTGTTATATGTGAAAATTTGATTTACACAGGAATGTCTTCTTTTGTTAATGTTGTTAGCTGCTTTCATTGCATACTGTTGAATTGTTGAATCTGTATGAATAATAAAGTGATCTATATTTACAAAGACTGAAGTGTTTTTTTTTATCCATGTCTATTTATCTACATTTTCAATAGAGGTGACTGCTAATTTGCATATTAATGAGCTAAATTTCAATGTTATCAAATTATAAGTGGGTTTATTATGACCAGTGACCCTAAAAACATGGGTTTGGACACCTCAACCAGGCTGTTTGGATGCTTACTTCTGGAGATATTAAGAAAAATTGTTATTTTGATCATGATGAGTGCTAATTTGCATATTAATGAGCTAAATTTAAATGTTATTAAATTTTAAGTGGGTTTATCATGACAAGTGACCTTAAAAACATGGATGTAGACATCTCAACCAGGCTATTTTTGGATGCTTACTTTTGGAGATATTAAGAAAAATAGTAATTTTGACAATGGCCACCAAACCACATAGCCAATGGCCACCGCTAATTTGCATATTAATGGGTTTCTACAAAAATGCTCAAGGGTGCCAGAGTGGCATCAATCGGAATATTCATTCAGATGGTCTGGTGATCACAAAAATGCAGAAAAAAATTGTGCGGACCCTAATGCTCGCTTTTCTGGCCAACACTCGGACTATTGGGCAATATGTTTACATTACAACATTTTAAAATAAATATACTATTATAGTTCCGCCAATATATTAAATAGTCGGTAGTTTCTGCAAGCAAAGAGGAATTTTTTTGTTTGTTTATGCAAGTGGAGAGGCTTTTTTTTGCTTTACACTGTTTTGTGCAATTTGCTTTCATTCCAAAATATTAATGTAAATATACTAATAAATATTAATATTAAATTGGTAGTTTCTGCAAGAAAATAGGCATGTAGACAGCACACATGGACGTGGGAGAAATGGGAACAAATAACTCTCGGTGGGGTGTGTGCATGCCTGCATGCATGCTTGGTTAAGTGTGTGCGGTGCATGGGTTTCACGTGCACACAATCTGAACTTGAACTAGAGGGCCCGTGGTGCATGGCGCTGTGGAGGTGGTTATCTGACAGTCTCATGTACCATGTGCTTCTGCACGTGGGAAGCAGATGTTCTGCAGCGTCTAAGCCTAGTTGGGATAGACGTGCTGCGGCATCGAAGCCAAGCGGTACGTGTTTCCACACAGTGTGGGTGTGGGGAAATCCGTGCGAGTTAAAGGATGAGAATATCACTGGTATGCATGGACGTTTAGCATGAACCGCAAGGAGGTTGGAGGACCATGTGGGGGAGAGGGGGCTGCATGCAGACAGGCCTTTACCAAATAGGTAGCATTCGTTTTAATTTTTAAATACTACTGTCTGGTTTTATATTGAACACTCAAGTTAAAAAGAAAACGCTGCTGTTTGGGCACGTTTTATCACCCCAGTAATGCTATGGTATGCTTCCTTCCATCCCCTCACACTTCCTTCCCTTCCCCTCCTGCTTCCTTCCCACTCTCTCCCCTTCCCTCACACATCCTTCCCATTCCCCTCACATGTCCTTCTCATTCCCCTTCCCTTCAGACTACCTTTTTTTTCTTTTTTTAATATACCAAATTGAGGCTCATGTCAGAGCTAATACACAGAAACATACATAGGTGAAACTGCCAAACTTTTGAAAAAAAGGAAAAAGGAGATTTTTTATTTTAAAGCAATGTTGGTGATATGATGATAAAATTGATACGATGGATCCCTACGGAGACAGCTTTGACCAAGCTCGTGGATGTTGTTGGGGAAATTATTACTCTCTAGACAAGAAACCTTTGCCTCAGTCTGAGTAGGTCAAAGTGTTTGTGTTTTTCCTCTACTGTTCTACTATTTAGTTGTTAAGGCCTACCACCTACTTATAATCTTGTCTTTCTTTGACACTTTGGACATTGCTTGGGTTTCTGAAAGTACAAGGTGACCGGGCTGATAAGCTGTGCATTCTGTTTTTGCGATCAAAGGCCTCTCTGCTTATAAAATGGAATGGATATATGGGGAGGGGGAGAATGATCAGGGAGAGAGCAAATAAATGGTACAGAAGAAAGAACTCCTTGTGGACATTGATTATTACTGGACTTCTGTGGTTTATTTTATCCCGATACATGCAACACTGAGTCGGCTAGACGTTGAATCCTCGAGGAGGTCAAGATCCCTCAACAATCAAGAATCCTTTCGATCACGACGCGGTTCGAGGACAGAAATCCACGTCAGTTGGTGCCGTGACTCGGATTCGAATCGGCGTTGTGCGCGCTCGTGACCGGAGGTGCTTAATCTGCCGGAGGCAGTGCCTGGAGGAACGACAAGTGCTTGAGCGAAGGTAAGCAGGGGGGGTTCTCCGAGGGTGCGATTTATTTTATTCTGTGATTTTAGAGTGAATTTAGCGGTTGTGATTTGTGTGATTTTAGAGATGGGAAATAGAAATTGTAAAAAGGAAGGAAAATGGGTATACCGAGGAAAATTGTATTCAAAAACCACGGAGAGGTACATGTGCAAGAATTATGTTTGATAAGTATGGGCCTGAAGCTGTGAGAGACATGGGGAAATGGTGCAATTGGACCAAAAATAGTCGATTACCCTTCCCTGAGAATGGAACGTTCGATCACGAGTGTTTAGACAATTTAAGAAAAGTACTGGAAGTGAAAAATAGTGACAAAAAGGTCCAGAAGCAGGTGAACTGGAGCGTTTATATAAATTGGATGAAGGAATGTCATGACAGAGACGAAAAAGCACGGTTGTTAAACCTGAAGGGTCAGCTAGACCAATTAACGAAGCAAATGCCGGTGAGACTTGAAAATAAAACCAAGAGACAGCGAGCAGTGGCTGTCAGATTTTAGGATGAAGAAGAAGACTCAGATACATGGCCAGAGTGCACAGTTCCGATAGCACAACCGCTCGAGGACGAAGAAGCGGGAGAGACAGACGGAGATGATGCCACAGGGCAAGGAGAGGCTCAACGGGGAGCCAGGCGAGTAATTAAGAAAGAAACAAGAACACAAAGCAAAAATAAAGTTCCTCTTGCTGACAAGGGTAAAATACAAACTCGATCAAAAAAAATAATGCCGGAGACCGCGAAGGACGGAGATGATGAGGCACTCATTGGCGCGTTTCCATTGCGAGATTACCCAGGTGCAAGGGAGGTACAAGCAATATATCGTCCGTGGGGCTCTGAATTAAAAGCCATCGTAAATGAGATGCCGAAGATACGGGAGAACCCAAAAAATTCCAGGCGGAACTACGCGTGGTGGTGGCATGCCATCAGCCAACATATATGGACATGGAAATATTATTAAAATTAGTGGTACCAGAAGGGTTACTCCGACAATTGAAACAGGTCGCTGAATGGCCAGATGAAGCTCCTGGAGACAGGGAGGAGCTCAAAGAACATATTGACACCCTCATTGACGCTGTCACAGAGGTGGTAACACTTAAGACCGACTGGGCAAAATACAGGTGTGCAGGCAACGCGCTGGCGAGGTCCCATTGTAATTCTTAGAGCGTTTTCGAAGTGTATACCAATGTCACTCTGGACTGAAAGAAGAGGGGGTACCATTTGCTCATGTCTACCTTAATGGTTTGACGGCCAAATTACAAAATGAGATAAAGCGAGTATGTATTGGTTGGGAATTAAAGGAAGTGAAAGACTTGATGGAATATGTAACGCATTGTAATTCATTGTTGAAACATCGTTCTGACGAGGAAAACGAATCAACATTAATGCTATCCCAGGTTCAAGGTCAAGGTGAATGCCGGGGAAAGGAATGTGAGATATAATTCACAAAACCGAGGGCAAACCAATTACCGTCAGAGACCAAAATACAGAGACCAGCGCAGAGATTTCTGTTATACATGCGGAAAACAAGGGCACTGGGCTAATGAATGCGAAATCGTAGAAACAGTCGAACTTATAGTTCGTATGAACCTGTAGAACAGAGACCAGCGGCACAATACAGAGATGAAACTCGCAGACACTCCACGCCTCCAGTGAATGAAAATCCATATTATAGACAACAGGAAAGATGGGGAACACAGTTTGAGCAAGCTGGTTCATTTCAACCCACTGCACCTCAAACCGAATTCCCCTCCTCCTCCTCCTCCAGCCTCGTTCCCTCCTCCTCCACCCTCATTTCTTCCTCCTCCATCTCAAGGTTCATTTCCAAACCCAAAACCCATTCGTTTTATGACAAAGAAAAGAAGCGACTTCGTCTGAGTTACCCTTCCTGACTTTGAAACCATGTGACGAACCGAAATTGACTTTGAAAATTGAAGGCCAAGAGATTCCTTTCTTAGTCGACACAGGAGCGACCAAATCTGCGCTCAGAAGGAGTGATTTCCCAGACGCCCCGTTATCGCGAGAACGAGTAAAAGTAGTGGGAATGTCGGGAGTTGCTAGTACGATTCCACTGACAGAGCAGCTCCGGGTGGAAATTGGACCATTGTCTGCAAACCATGCATTTTTGATGGCAACTGATACACCAATTAATCTGTTGTGGAGAGATCTGTTATGCAAGCTGAATTGTTCAATTAAGTGTACCCCTGATGGTGTATATTTAGAAATGCCTCACGAATCACACATAACTATGATGAATTTATTACAGGAAAATACAGAAAATCTTGTATATCAATGGACTGTGATTAATTGTGAAGCATTTAACCATTTGCAGGAATATTTATCACATTTGGAGAGAAACGTACCGAGGTGCTCGATTGGGTGAGTAAACACGGCATGGACAGACGGTACTTACAGACTCGACTACATTGCATTGCAGATTGCAACATCAAGGAAAAGATAACGTCTATGCGAGTGAAACACTCTCGAAATTACACCAGACCTTTGACTTAGTGTTGGGAACAATTTGGATTGGGAAGCAAGGAATTGGCCTGGAGGTGCAGCTGGAGGAGGAGCAATTAAAATTGTGGAACCAACCGTCCAGTGTTACACCACACGTTACTTTAGTGATTGCAGAAGGTTACCAAGAAACGGACATTGGTCACATGGTAACCTCTTTGAAAAAAGCATCACAAGCGACTTTGATGGAATCGAGCCAAGTAAACGGACTTTGGAAGATCGGGGAACAGGGATTCTGTTGGACAGAATGTCAAGGATCAGCAAAAGCTGTGTTTGAGGTGGTCGATCTCTCAGAATTAAATGGGTCAGGAAAATTACCTGAAATACTCGAACAAGTCCCGACTTGTCTGTGGGCAACACATGCCAACGATGTCGGCCAAATTAAAAGTATGAATCCAATCAAGATCACTATAGATCCAAAAAAGAAACTGCCTCGAAAACCGCAATACCCTTTGTCTCCAGAAGCAGAGGTAGGAATTGCTCCTGTCGTGGAAGCACTATTGAAACAAGGGATAATTATTCCCACTGTTAGTCAATGTAATACACCGATCCTACCTGTGAGAAAACCTGGGAAACCAACGTGGAGATTCGTACAGGATTTGAGGGCAGTGAATGATGCGGTAATTCCAGCTTTTCCTGTAATTGCAAATCCAACTACCATTCTATCAAGCATCCCAAATAACACTACCTATTTTAGTGTTGTGGATCTTTGTTCAGCTTTTTCGGTCTCGGGTTATCGATCTTTTCGGTCTCGGGTTTTTCGGTCTCGGGTTTATTTTTCGGTCTCGGGTCTCGGGTTTCGGTCTCAGCATTATCGGGTGGACAAGCATAAGGACCTTATGCTCCCCCAGAAAATTTTGAAAAATTGATGTCAAAATGTGCATTTTAGGGGTGATCCTGTCCATGTTGTAACAAAAAAAAAGATACAAATGAAAGTGATATTTGAATAAAGGGAATAATTGTTTTTTTAATTTCACCTGAACATTAATTGCTGGAGCATGGTGTTGGTTTAACAGTTAGGGTGGCTGGCTTGAGATCTTAGGGTCTTGGGTTTGAGCCACTCTCCTCCTGTTGAATCAACACCAGGTGGATTGACTCAGTCATCCTTCCAAAGTTAGCAAAATGAGCAATAGGGAGCACTGCATCAGCGTTGGCCAGTAGTCGGAGTCGTGAGCGTATACGTGACGGGAATACGTCTGAAATGAGTAAAAATGCCACAAGGAAATGGTAAGTTGCTGAGGTACTTACCATAACTGAATAGCCCTCTGGAACCCAACAAGGCCAAAAGGCAGAAATGTTGATGAAGGATCCAAGAAGAAATCGATTCCGGACTCTTCAGACGAGCTTCACCAACCCACACAAAGCAATGCGAGACGTGCAAGGTGCCACAAAGGCAAAGAAGAGCTCACCACACGAAAGTGATATCAAGGGAAGAATCGTGACCAGCGAAAGTCCACAATAAGGGTTGCCCTTTTCAGCACAACACCAGGCACAGAAGATCTCTATAGAATGGACTGCATCTGACAGACACCAACAAATGGCGGTCGTTTGCACCTAAAACGCCAAGCAGGCGGATCTTTTGCGTGGAAGGAAAAGACATCTGAGGCGTTCAGAATCTGAGTCGATCTTTATTCCACCCACGAACGAACAACCTGCTCGCTGCTCGTCTCTCTTCCGGTTGCACCCGGTTCCAATCAACCTGAGCTCGAAAATATTTACACATCGTAAAATAAAAATGATGCCGCTTCAGATCTCAATGGCACACAAATTCTCCTCGACCGTTTATGAGACAATTGAAGAAGAATTCTACCGAAGGATAAATAGTAAGTCCCGTCTCGGTGATAACTCAAGCAGTCTACTCCAGCTATTATAAATCACCCACGAGAAATGAACGAACATCACAGCCTTCCATTCCGATCAGGGAAACCCCACCTTTTCTTTTCCACACCCCCTTTTATAATTCCCTCCGTCTTCTTATAAACTCAATCTCTCTATATTTTCATTCTAGACATAATCATTCCAATCACAAATTAATCTGACACCATTAATATCACAAAATAAAATGTTAACAAAGACTCATGATGTAAACAAACATAAATGCCATTTCAACATGATAACTAGTGCAGACAAATCTGCCGGCGAGGAAAGGCGGATGTACAACACCGACATCTACACACACAGTCTCCTGCCTGGCCTGACGTACAATCAGGGTAATGTGCTTGCAAGCTTTTGTACCTCGATAACTTCCACAAAAACAGTTCATAACTCTAAGGGCTCTTGGTAGAATGCATACCTCTATCAAATAATGCCTGATCCATGAGAACATATTGGGCCCAATATGTTTTGAAAGAGGGTTGAAAGAGTGAAGGTGAGCAGTGGTTCTGGGTTTAGGCAGTTTCACAAGGAGGGGGGTTGCTGATGGACCATGATCATCCTGCAGATATCTGAGGGGGGACAAAGCAGAGAGCAGAGGGTGCAAGACCAGAAATAAGGCGAAAAAGGACAGAGACCACTGACCTGTCGTCGATCGCAAAGTAATAGGCCTGTAGACTCACCATCACGAGAGATTCCAATGATCTTGAAAGCCTTGGTTTTCATGGCATCAAGCTGTGCAAGATGTGAGGCAGGATAGCCAGTCCAGAGGGGAGAGCAGGACTCCATCAAACTGCAGATGATGGACTTGTAGGTGGATATGAGTTCAGGTGCATCAAGGAAGGACTTTGTGCAATTGAGGATGCCCAGTCAGTGGCTGGCTTTGGAGGCTAACTTTGAAATGCGTTTTTCCCAAGAAAGATAATGGCTGATGGTGAGACCCAGGAGTTTGAATGACTGAACTTCCTCAAGAGGATTGTTAAAGTAGATGGGTGGGTTTGCCAGACGGTCCTTTGGCGAGAGATAGTGAGAGTGTAAGATTTGTCAGCATTGAAAGATATATTCCAAGTGTTTGACCATCTTGTGATTTTGTCAAAGTCTGAGGAGAGTGAAGAAGCTGCAGCCTGCCTGAATGAAGGATGAGGGATGTCACAGCAGAGGGTAGAGTCATCAGCAAATAGATAAAGAGGATTTTTCCAGAGGATGTTTTCCTGCAACTGAGATGTTTTCCAGAAAGAGAGATCATTTATGAAGATCAGGAATGGGACTAGGCCCAGAACACTCCCTTTGGGCACTTCAGCCTTTACGGGGAGAGGAGATTAAAGGATTCCGTTGAGAGCCACACGTTGCCTACGAGAATAGAGCAAGTCAGTATGCCATGTATGAAGTTGGCCTTGGATGCAATAGGCCAGACCTGCATCATTGTCACAAACCCAACCTGTTCCCCAAGTTTCATCCAAATCCACCCATAACTTTTTGAGATATCATGCTATACATATCAGTTTTGGCCCTATCACTCAATGGTGAAAAATCACTTTAAAAAAATTCTCATCCGAATCTGGATCTTCTACAAAGTTGAATTGATCCATCCTTGTCACACACCCAACCTGTCCACCAAATTTCGTTTGAATCCGTGTTAGATTTTTTTGAAATATCCTGCTCACAGAGACAAACATACACAGGCAAAGACATAACCTCCATCCACCTTAGGTGGTGGAGATAATAAATAAAATTGTCATCACATTGGCACATGGAATCAGCAGTTAGAGACATGAAGGGTAACCAGTAATCTTTATCAAAATTGACAGCAGTTACATTCTTATTAAACAGCATGCACACCAAACAAGCAACGTAAAATCAGATATAATAGACCATATCTCCAATAGAACATTTTGTGATGGTTGTGGGTCCAGAGAGGACTTTTTGTACCTTGTAGATGGAAACTAACCACATATACATTGGATTAAAGTTAGTTATGTCTCCATCGTAATCTGTTTAGCTCTTAAGAATAGGCTGCATTGATGTTGATAGTTAATAAAGCACATGTCCTTTCATCTTTACATTCTGGACTTGGGCCATTTCTCACACACCACACATGGACTGGCCACGAGAGCCCTTGGTGCGAGTTCACGCGCAAACGGCAGGAAGCGAGGAACCATCTCGAAACAACAAGCACAAGAGATTTCCCCCTTTCCAGAAAGCTTCATGGGTCAGCCAATGATGAGCTGTAAGCAGAGCAGCAGGTGGTGAGCAGCATGGGGAGGGGGGAAGACAAAGGGCTTTAAATATCCAACATTGCACAGAAGTGAGGTTCGCTTTTATTAGAGGGGATTGTGTGATTGGGTGGCTCTGTGCATGCGCTTTAATGTTCCACTCCTAAAACCAATGTGAAGGAGACCTTGCTGCTCTCCGACAACTCGGAGGATCCGAGGAGTGTATAAAAAGACCACAGACGCAATCTACAACACTCACCTCTGGCCAGATCTTCACACACAGGGTCGGTTTATCGTACCTGTGAGATTACTGAAGCAGATAGGGAACCGTGCCGGCGGCTGCGCAACGGATGTTAATTGGCTGAGTGAACCAGCATTATGAGCCGCACCCTGTCGTCAATTAGAGGCCAATCAACTCTGGGTCAATGGCCCACAGGCATCCTAATGTCATGAGCAAAGTAGGACAGGACAAGTCAAGACAGTTAAGCCTTGTATTGGCAATGGCAGGCAAGCAAGTATTCACAGTTGCAGGAAAGCAATTATTTACAACATGTATAACATTCCCATTACCTCGACACGATATACCCAACCTCCAAATTCTTACAACAATGACAACACTTTTACACAAAATGGATCCAGACACCTGAACAAATAAGAGGAAGTGGGGGATGAAGGGCGAGATGAGGTAGAGGTGAGAAAGAAGTAGCTGGGTTGGTGTTGTGACCCCAACACACCCGATTTGCTACTCAATGGTCTGGCCAAATGGTCCTGGGATTCACCTCCTCAACTCCAAATTTTGCTCCCTTAAAGTGCCCAATAGCACGGGTGACTGCACACGAAGGTGCTCCGTTTGCACTCTCAGGGCTTGAGTGCTCAATGGTTATGTCTGCACACGATGGTATGTGGCCATTTGTGAGGGAAGAATGGCTGGCAGTGAGGTGAGGTGAGTTGAGGAGCTGTGATACGGCCAGGCTACAAGGTGAAGCAACCGGGTTGAAGAAATAATGTGTCAGGCATGAGCTGAAAAGATGCGTGGGTGTATGGAGACGAAAAAGACACAAAACGTCATTAAAAGGCGCTGAGGGAGCAAGCCATGTAAAGCAACAAATAAATAAGGTGAAACGGAATGGCAAGGTAAAGCAAAGTGAAGAAAAAAAAAAGTGAGCTGAAGCGAATGAGCAAAGTAAAGCAAAGCGAAGGGAAAATTAATGAAAGAGAAAAACAGAACAAGGTGGCTGAACGAGAGAAAAAAAAAATGCAAAGAAAGTGAATAATGCAAACTGCAAACTACACACACACACACACACACACACACACACACACACACACACACACACACACACACACACACACACACACACACACACACAACTATTCAAGTGACATACACCACATGCTGGTAAAGTGGAATGTTGAAGCATATGCACACAATCCGCAATAATAAAAACGACCTGCACTTCTGTGCCGTGTCAGATATTTATAGCCCTTGTGACTTTGAGATGGTTCCTCCCTTCATGCTGTCAAATCCAGAATGCAAGGATGAAAGGACATGTACTTAACTGTCACAATGCATAACTATCAACATAAATACAGCCCATTCTTAAGAACTTAAGAGAATACTATGAAACATAGCTAACTTTAATCCGATGTGCATGTGCTTAATTTCCAGCCAGGAGGTGCATAAAGTCCTCTCTGGACCCACAACCAGCCGTCACACTGTGTTTCATTTGTCATGCGTATGTTATATGGATGTGAACGTCTCACCTGTTCCGGGGTCATACAGTCTGGGGAGTTGAGGATGTTGGACCAGGATGAGAAACTCAGCGATTTGACCTTCATACTCCACCTTAACTACAAGAGTGATTGAAAGCAAATAATCATGAGTAATCAGCAATGATTTTGGCCTTTTGGTTTAATTTGCTCGAACATTTTAAATCTTGAGTGTTAAATGGGGTTATCATCTCGTGTTTAACAAACCCTTGCAAATAATTGGGGGAGGGGAATGTTGTAACAAGCATCCATTAATAAATGCTGTAGCTTTACAAATATAAAGTTAGTTATTTATGATACAAAACACCACAATTGCAATATCAACTCATTTGGCTTGATTAATGTAGTATGATCGACTCGGTTTAGTAATGAGAAGTTAGTCTTCACTAAAAACACGATTTAATAATGTCCAATGACTATGTTACAGGGAAAAACAAAAAGGACTACATATTTTTATGTTGCAACTTTTTTTTCTTTGAGATCAGAATGACATCAAACTGGCACAATATTGAATTAAAATAAAATTTAAAAACAACTTTTCATTTACAAAAAAAAAGAAACAATAATATTACAAAAAAACACCAATTCATTTTTAATGTCACAAAGTTATGGAATATTTAAAATATTTAGACCTTTCTGTATATATATATATATATATATATATATATATATATATATATATATATATATATATATATATATATATACATATACATACATATATATATATATATATATATATATATATATATATATATATATATATATATATATATATATACATATACATACATATATATATACACATATATACATATATATATATATATATATATATATATATATATATATATATATATATATTTCTGTATGTATTTAAGTGTGATGACTTTGCTGCAAATCTTTCGACATGTACATATATTTTTATACATTTATACATCCATACACACATACATATCAATCAATCACTATATAGCTCCAAACTGAGTGGTGAGTGTTAGGATATTGTCTCATTCAGCCCCTGCTGCATGACCCAGGAGCGATAAGCCCCACCTGCCATGCAGGAATATTATCTTTTGCTCAGCCACACATACCTGGAGCTGTTAATTGAATGCGGTCGTCACGGAGTTCGGCTGAGGTAAGAGAACGAGTTTCACAACATCATTACTGATCCCGACCGCATTCAATTAATGGCTCCAATTATGTGAGGGAGAGATAATGTTCCTGCATGGCAGAAGGGGATTATCGCTCCCGGAACGTGCAGCAAGGGCTGTATGGGACAACATCCTAACACTCACCACTCACACTTTGGAGCCATATTGTCAGGTCAGGTATGGGAGCATGCGCCAGAGCAGCGTGTCACTGCATCCACTTTCCTCCGGTATTCCAGGGGCCTCCGTCTGGCCATCCCCCAGGCAGATGCCTGGCCCATCCCCATCTCTTTGAGATGCCGATCGACCTGCTGCAACCACGAACCAAGTGGTTGGCCCATTGGCCTCCTCCACTCACAAGACTCCCTCGCTGAGAGAATCTGGTGAGCAGGATCAACGTCAGATAAACGAGCCACATGCCCATACAGCCACAGCTGATGCTCACGGACCATGCAGGTAACAAATCTCATTTGAGTCTCTCTCAGCAACCGCTTGTTGGACACAAAGTCCGACCAGCGATAGCCAAGGATTCTCCGAAGAGTCCTGGTACCAAAGGAATGAAGTCTCCATCTCAGATCCTTGGTCACAGTCCAAGTCTCACATCCATAGAGCAAGACTGGAAGCACCAAGGACCTGAAGACTCGGACTTTCGTCCTCCTGCACAGGTATCAGCAGCACCACACCCCATTATCCAGTGAATCCAGAGCAGTCAGGCTTTATCGAAAGCCATATTGTGATTGGCATATAATCGAAAGGTTTCAGAATCGCAAATGATGGAAACTTTTATGTTACCCTGATGATGCTCACAAGAGGGCGAAACCGGTCAATGACTGCAATTTTCGTTCTATTGTGACAGCTTCTGACATGTTATTACATTTAACATGATTGTAATTTGCTCTGCGAGATGTTCTTTTCTGGGAGCCGCAGACATGGCTCTGTGTCGTGATTGTGACGGTTTGGCTTCGGTCGGAGAACGGGTTTCACAACATATGTATATGTATATAATATATAATATATAATATATAATATATATATATATATATATATATACATATATACTGAAACGCAAAAGAAACTCA
Organism: Eptatretus burgeri; assembly: GCF_056783735.1. Lineage (NCBI taxonomy): Eukaryota > Metazoa > Chordata > Myxini > Myxiniformes > Myxinidae > Eptatretus > Eptatretus burgeri. Next base: position 49,608,406 of record NC_140964.1, read on the forward strand.
AGGCCCAGTCACACCTTGACGTTTTAGCCAGCTTATGCCGATTTTTGGAAAATTTGTCTAAAACGCTGGTCCACGTCGAATACGTTATGGGTAAGTTTTGATAACATTGAGAGCACACTGAAAAACACTGCCATACGTCGATGTACGCTGGCTTTAAACGTTGTACTTTTCGGTTCTCCTCAAATTTTCCATGCTTGAAATTTTAAGACTTATGCCAGCGTATGACTCACACGTTCCGCATAACGTTGGCCATTAGTTGTAGGCACGTCACGCGATCGTTGACACACGTCGACACACGTTACTTGTAAGTTACTCACAAGTCGAAACACGTCGAGGTAATGTTTAGCGTACCAAAAACTTATTTCTAACCTATGAGTAATGTGTTGTACTCACGTTACGCGATCGGTGACACACATCGACACACGTTACTTGTAAGGTGCTCATAAGTCGAAACACATCAAGGTAATGGTTAGCGTCAGTGTTCCAGACTCCCTGGTTTTATTTTTTTTTCTTCCTTCCTTCGGTATGATGGTGATTTTGACACTTCGATTTCTAGTGCGGTTACAATATAATATAATTAATAGGCTGCCGCTCAACGATTTAAATTATAACCGCACTGTACACTGAACACAGTCATACCGAAAAAAAAAAAAACCGGGAGTCTGGAACACTGACGCTAACCATTACCTTGACGTGTTTCGACTTAAGAGTACCTTTCAAGTAACGTGTGTCGATGTGTGTCAACGATCGCATATCGTGCGTTCAACTTATTCCCATCGCATGCGGAGTGTGTGTCATACAGCAAGTACGTCGTAAAATTTTCAACATGTTTAAAATTACAAGACGTACTCCATTTAATACGACGTATGATAGCGTACTTTAGCGTTCTATTCACGCAGACCAAACTTACCGATACCGTATTCGACGTGCGCCAGCGTTTTAGACGCATTTTTTAGAGGTCGGCATACGCTGGCAAGATCGCCAAGGTGTGACTGCGATGTTGACACTTCCATTTCTGCGGCAGTTATGATTTGAATCGTTGTGCGGCAGCCTTTTCATAACCTACGCCACGTCATCGTCGGCAATACGTGCAGCGCGCTGTGCCTAAGTTACACTGTCGTTGGGCATAGGTTGTGAAGGCCGACAACAGGTTCAGCATTCGTTGGTATAAGTTATCTATAACACAACGAAACATTCTGTGTCCATTACTAATACGTTATGCATAAGACCAAGTCGTTATGAATACGTCCGAATCTTTAAAAAAAAACATCAAAAGTTCAACGTAAGCCAGCGTTTTACATACATTTTAATACGTTGCCATTGCTGGCTAAAACGTCAAGGTGTGACTGGGCCTTTTCCACTTGTTTGAAATGTAATAAAATTGTAACAGTTCAAAATAAAACAAACCAACAATTGCTAATTGAAACATTGGCATTTTATTGATGACATGTCAAGTTTTTGACCAAGATACACCATCTCATCAGGTTTGTTCTGCAGTACAGAACAGCACAGCGTGCAATGTCAGTCCCCTTGCAATAGCGTGTGTGGCCACCATTGTTTTGGATACAGGCAGTGCATCGTCGGCGCATACTGCCTACCAGTCTTTGGATGGATTGCTGCTGGATTCTGTCCCACTCAGTCCTCAATGTCTGAAGCCATCTGACTTAGGATCATCTGCCTGTCCTGCCTTGCAGTGGTGACTCTTGGCCTCCCTGATCGAGGTCTGTCATCTGCAGAGTTGTGGAGGGTGTCTCTGTCCACCAGGGCCGATATTGACTGGTGTGAACAGCCAAGGTGACGTTCTATCTCACGGTAGCTCAATCCGCCTTGCAGTATGCCCAAGGCACACTGCCGTTGATCCCTTGACAATCGTGGCATGTTGATTGAAGTGCCCATTTTGCACTGGCCTTTTTAAAGCCAATATCAAGACATCACGTGCAGCTCATTAAAATCATCCCGTACCCCTTGGCTAATCACTGACAGTCAAAACGGCTGTTCAACAGCTGTGCTATGAAGTGACCATGAAAGGTTCAAGTGACCATCCGTGACCGTTTTGTCTGACAGTGAGGACACTATTGTCCACAAATAAGTTCACACATTTACTACATGCAGTGTTATTGTTGATATTTGAAGGTTTAAAAGGTGGTAAGTTTCTTTTGCGTTTCAGTATATATTACCACACACACACACACACACACACACACACACACACACACACACACACACACACACACACACACACACACACACACACACACACACACACACACACACACACACACACACACACACACACACCAATGTTTGTGGGTTTGTTTGGCAAATACTCCTTCTGCACTTCTGGCCCAATTACATCCAGAATTGCTACTGAGGATCACTACAACCCCAATTAATGTATAGGGGTGTTTTTTTTTTTTAATCTTTGCCGGTGGTCTTGGTTGAGTGAGGGGCGAGGGGCACAAATTCTCTATGTAAATGTGTATAGTTTAGCACCGCCGTCAGGTGGGGTGGGGGAGGGCATTACAAGTCTCCACCATTTGTAGCACAGTATTCCTGTCCCCACATTTTCTAGTACAGTGAAGCGTTTTGAATTATAAGCAGTGGGTATGTTTTTGCTTCATGCACATAACCTGGGTTATATATATATTTTTCCTATACAGAGCTGTCACTTGCCTTGACATCACCCCAAAAAAGGTATGCGTCAGAAGAACATGTTGCATACTTGGAACAAGATCGCCCCGAGCTCGGGTACTCTGCTAGTATACATAACAACCATTCCTTTCATGAAGTAAGGTGCATTGGGCTGCGAAAGCAGTTTCATTGGCTAAGGACTACAATCCTGGACAGGTCGCCATTCCAACGCAGGATAATCAAATGACTTATTACCCCAGTAAGCTGTTACTCATTTTGCCAACCTCGGAAGGATGACACCAGGTAGTTTGACCCAGCCTATTTCAACGACACGAAAGGGGCTCAAACTCAAGACCCAAAGATCTTAAGCCAAAGTTTTCTTTTTAGTTTTTCAATCGTATTTTATTGTAACAATTTTAATTAATTTACTGTAAAAATTTTCCACTGAATTATATTTTCTGCCAGGAAGGCATTCCCCCTTTAACACATCAAATCAATGGGAATTTGAAGTTCGATTTACATTATTTTGATTGAAATGATGTTTTCCAGAAACGCATCTATGATGTAAATAGGGAAGTGCCTGTATATGTGTGTACATATATTATGTGTGTATGTGCATGTGTGTGTCCATGTTAGCTAGACAACTCAAAGATCATATAATAGAATGTGTGATGAGAGTTGTAACTATGTGATAATACTGTTGTGGTTGACGAAATTCACAAACCACCATTCAGGTGGTGAGACGCAGAACATGGGCCGATGCCTGCAGGCGGGCATGAAGGCCGTCAGCAGGGAGCTTAAAATGGCGACTCCACGTGTAGGAGCGAACGAGCTGGGAGGGGGTGCAACGGTGACCGAAAGGGAAAAATTAAATGGGGAGACCAAAACGTGCGAGACGAGACACGAGGTGACGACAAAGGAAATAAAAATAGTAGAGACAAGGGAGGTAAAGGGTGAAGAGGTGACTGAGTTGGCAGAGACACGGGAGATGGGAACGATAGAGGGAAGACTGCACGATGAAGACGGGGTAAGTGACGCACACACACACACACGGAGGTAGTGGAGGACAATGGGGGTGAGCTGGTGGACTGGGTGGAGGCCCGGTGCGAGCAGCGGGATAGCCTCCTCCAGGAACGAGGGGAGGGAGTATGCCCCCTTGAAGCGGGTCACGACCAGGTGAGTTCGGTCGTGCGTTGCGAGGTCGAGGGGAGGAGTGCTGTGGACGGGTGCACGCCGAGCTTGGGGGGTATAGAGGCTCCGGAGACCCTTGTGGGGACACGAATCCCCAGTGTGGTTGTTCCTGTGTGTGTGGTGCAAGGTGTGAGTGCGTCCCCGTGTGTGGAAGCGACCCCGTGTGTGAGTGGTGTGGTGGCGATGGTGCCAGAGTACATGCTTCCCAGCACGCCGTGTGTGGATGAAACGGCCAGTGTGGATGAGGCACCGCGGTTGAGTGCCCCCGCGTGTGTGAGTGAGGGACGGTGTGTGGATGAGGCACCGCGGGTGAGTGCCCCCGCGTGTGTGGGTGAGGCACCGTGTGTGAGTGAGGCCGTGTGTGTGGATGAAACGACCAGTGTGGATGAGGAACCGCGGGTGAGTTCCCCCGCGTGTGAGTGAGGCACGGTGTGTGGATGAGGCACCGCGGGTGAGTGCCCCCGCATGCGTGAGTGAACGGCCGAGTGCAAGGGAGACCGTGTGTGTGAGAGCGGTATGTGAGGGAGATGTCGGTTGGCATGCGGGAGCACGCAGCCGCGTCTCCCGGTGTGAATGTAATGGAATGGAGTGTGAGCGTCATGACACACGGGAGTGCGTGGGTCGAATGGCGACGACGGCGACATGTGAAGAAAGAAAGCCGAGTAGCGGCTGTAGTTGTTTCGGGGACCGTGCCGGGTTCACCCAGCAGTGAGCACGAGGTCCGTGCTGTGCAACGCACGAGGCCCCCACGTGCTCGCTTGCGAGAGTGAAGTCCCGGTCTGGAAACGCACGCGGTGGATTTGCCGATCCCGCGGACGGACAAAGTTTAGGCAGGATTACGGATTTGGACTGGACGGGTTCTCCACGCGATCGTGTGTGTTAAGCTCCAACGGGCAAAGCACATGTGTTCGCGTGGGGAACCCCTCGAGACGTGGGGCTTGTGTTTTTTTTTTATGCGCACGGTGACGTCATGGCCGCACGTGGGGTTGGGATCCGGCAGGAGGGGTATCCCTGCCGGATGGTACCGTCCAAGGAGGGACGAGGTACACGTGCAGCTGCATGACGTCACGGGCAGGTGTAAAGTGTGCGAGCTGTGAGTTGCCGCGCTGGTGATGCGCATGAAAAAAAGAAAAAAAAAAAAGGAAACAAGCCTCACTTTCGGGTGCACAGGATTCCTGGGCAAGGGGTGGAAGACCCCCTTGACTAGGGCACAGGATGGAAACTAGTTAGGGGGAAAGGTTAGCATAGCTAGACCGACTTCATGGGGCAGGGGTAAGTCCTCATGGAGTCCGTGGAATGGATTAGTTAGAGGGATTGTAGCCAGATTTAGGTTGGGAAATTGATTAATGGGATTATTCGGAGACAGTGACTGACAGTGAATGTGTAGAGGGGACGTAGTTTAGCTACGTAGTGTTAAAAGGAACGTGCTGTAGTTTAAGGGACGACGTGGGAGCACGAGTTAGTTAGGGGATGTAGTTAGGAGGATGGCAGAGTTCAGCGGTGTGTGTGTTGAAGAGTTGTTGGTGAGTTATGAGGTGAAGACTTGTTGAGTGAGTGAGGCCAGCAGGTCTGTGTGAGTGGAGCGAATGGGGAATGAATGGTGCGATGAGTGATTGGGGGGAGGAGTGACTCCCGCGCAAGGGACCCCGGGGTCAGTCAAATTTACAAAATGGAGGTCGTTTTGTTGTTGGTGGGAGTGTAGGCTCGAAACCTGTTTGGAGGGGTGCAGGAGCCCTGTTGACGGGCTGGGAGCGTGGCTGCGAAAGGTGAGTATCGCTGAGTGGGTACCCCGGGCACCAGGCTAGTCGGCCGTGGTAGGCCAAGGGCCCATGGGGGGCCGGGATAGCGTAGTGGGCACGGGTGCGCCTGCTTGGTGCGGGGGCCCGGGGCGCCATTAGCCGTGTGGGCAGTGTTGTGGGCACGGGTGACCCTCGGAAAGGGGCCTGGGAAGCCAGCCTGCCACGTGTGCGTTTCAGGGGAGGTGCCATGGGGGGCACTCCCCGGTGTTAGGGAGCTGGTAGGCTCGGAGGCAGTGTAGTGCCCGGGGGTGCCATAGCGGGAGATTCGGCAGAGGGTCGTGCCTGCCAAAGGGAGCCACGTGTCCCAGCCATGAGACCGTGTGAGGGCACGGAGAGAAAATTGGGGGGCGAGGCCCGAAATTGTGAGGACACCAACACGGGCGACGGGAATCTGGGTTGTTAGAACCAATAGTTTAAGCGAGAGGCGCTTGTTGAAAGCCCCGGGGTAGTTTAACAGTTAATGGATAGGGTAGATTAGGAAGTGTACCCCTCCGCACCATCCATCCCCTCGCTCTCGTTGTGGGCCGCTGGACCCACTTTGGTTATAGATCGCTGAACTCTGGGGAGGCCATTCTGAGGCTTCGTTGGGCCTCGACACAGGACGCTAGCTCTCCCTTGTTCCCCTCCGGGAAGGGAACGTAGGGGTTGGGAGTAGGCTCGGTGACAGGATAGGTTAGCCAAACAAGGACAGTAAAGGGGTTAGGGGACGATTTATAGTGGGGAAGTAAACGTAAAAATAGCAAAAAAATAAGTTGGGGCGAAATTGGGGTTTGACAAATTAAGGGAGTGGGTATGTACAGTGACAGGCAAAGGCAATAGGTTGGGAGGGAGACAGGTAGGTAGGTCCGAGCCCGCCTTCCGAGTGGCCAGCACCACCGCACTCCCTCCACCAACCTCCACTGAATGGCAAAGGCTGGCCAACTTCATCTGCCGGCTGGCTGTTTTTCTTCAAGGCCTGTGCCGGCCCACTTCATCGGCAGCTGTTATTTTGCTGCAAGGCCTGTGCCATCGGCTGGCCGTGTTTTGCTTCAAGGCCTGTGCCGGCCACTTCATCTGCTGGCTGTGTTGCTGCAAGGCCTATGCCGGCCACTTCATCTGCTGGCTGTGTTGCTGCAAGGCCTGTGCCGGCTCACTTCATCTGGCGGCTGGCTGTTTTTCTTCAAGGCCTATGCCGGCCAGTTCGTCTGCCGGCTGTGTTTGCCTGCAGCGGCCTTCTTCTGCGAGCTGTGTTTGCCTGCAGCGGCCTTCTTCTGCGGGCTGTGTTTGCCTGCTGCCTTTGCCATGCCATGCCCACTGCCCCTGTTCACCAGCCCCATTCAATTTTGCTTTGCCCCCCCCCCCCCTGTTCATTTCCATGAGCGCCAGGATCCGCAAGGCAACAGTTTGCAAGCTGCGAGAACTGCCCTGTTGGCAGCTACAACACGGGCCTGCACTGGCGGCCCGTGCACCGTGTTTGCGTCCAACCATTCATCCATCCATTCGTTGTGTTCATTGCGTGTGCCACTTGAGCTGGCACGGAGACTGCATTTGTGCAGCCCATGCACCGTTGTGGTTCACTGCGTTCAGTTCAAACCATTCATCCATCCATTCGTTGTGTTCATTGCGTGTGCCACTTGAGCTGGCACGGAGACTACGTTTGTGCAGCCCATGCACCGTTGTGGTTCACTGCGTTCAGTTCAAAAGGGAAGGCCTTGGACTGCGTGTGAGCAGCCGGCCACGTTCCCTGTCACCTGCATTGTTTTGAGCCAGAGACTGCATGCGAGCAGCCTGGCTCCCTGCTAACTGCTTTCTTTTTGCAGAGTTCATTGATCCTGGGCCATGGTTTAGTGTAAAATTTGTAAGTTAAGGTTAAGATGTACTGTAAATATGAGTGCGCCCCGGCATGTTTGTCTTAGCGCCGGCAATTTTATTTAAGTCGTCCGTGTGAGTGAGTTTGTTTAGGTAGTTACTCAGCCCTCAGGTTATTTATTTTGGGGACACGAATACCATGAATGTCGCACTCAGGGATCCGTAGGTAAAATGTACTAGGGGAAAACTAAACATGATGGCACACGAAAATTTGACGACTCGGGACGAGTCTGTAAAAAAGGGAGGGGGTCGTGTTGTGGTTGACGAAATTCACAAACCACCATTCAGGTCCCTCAGGTGAGGTATCTCGGTAAGTATATGTGTAGTTAGGCCCAAACCCGTTGTTTCGAGGGAATAAATGTCATTCAGTCGGGCTGCGACTCTTCAGGATAGCCGTTTTTCTTTTACTATCTTTATTTTGGACCAGCCGCCATTACTACCACCACCAACCACAACGCCGCTTCACAACAACAACCACCAACCACAACGCCGCTTCACAACAACAGCCACGACCTTAACCGTCACAACTCGCCACCATCGCATCACCGTCATTCCCACGCCACTTGTGGGCGCCGATGCTGGACTCGTGCGGGGCGCACACCGAGCAGCGTGTTCAGAGACATCACAGACTTTCCGAAGAAAAACGGATCAAAAACGACTCACGCCCACTTCTGTTCCGTCCTATCGGCGAGCTGGGGCGATTTGGCCCCGCCTCCAGGGCGTTGTAGTGAGGACGCTATATGCAAATTCATGGATCAAAAAGCATTCACGCCCACTTTTCCTCGGTCCAATGGGGAGCCAGTTGGAGGTGAAGGGTCGGAGGTAAAGGGTCAAAGGTGGGGGAGCGAAGCCACGGGGGATATAAACGGCTGCATTCGTCAGTCAAGGCAGTTCAGTTGGCAGTTGTGAGTTCGGAGGGGAGAAGTCAAGAGTGAAGAGTTGGGACGAGCCAAGAGAGGAGGCGGAGAGGGCGATTAGACGGAGCTGTGGAGAGGTGACGGCGGCGAAGGCGGACGAGGGGGTGCTCGTGTCGGTGCCGGGAGCTGCAGAGGGAGAGGCCAGCAACGCGACCGAGGAGGAGACGCTCGCCGCGGGACCCGAGACAGGGCGATATCCTCCTTCCCCCGAGCATCAGCAACCCCCTCCTGTTTCCCCCCGCGCTGAGATAGTGCGACAAAGGGGGCCCCTTTCCCACCCCCTACCAGACACTGTCCGCGAGGCCCGCGGAGTTGAGGCACCACCGCCACTTCGCGTCTCATCATCAGACAGGTAGGCCCGACCCAGTCTCGGCCCCAGGCCTGTCTACCCCCCTCATCCTGGAGGGTGTTTCTTTTTCTTTTGCTTTGGGAATATGTGTTGGCGGCGCCGTCTGTGAAGTAAAATTGTATAAGTGTTGCCGTGTGCCCGGTAGTCGGTTAGATCTGCATTGTTGCATTTGCTTTTTGTGTAATATTGCATTGTCTTCTTCTTTTACATGTGCTTTTGGTGGAATTGTATATGTGTGCTTTCCGTTCATCGCGAAATAAATGTGCTTCATGTTGAACTGTTTTCCCGCTTCGCTTCGTCTTTTCTTTCATTGAATCTCCATCTTGCTTCACGTAAAGGGTTGGTCGTGGGCTAAAACGCCCAATAATTAATCGAACCGTCGAGGCCGACGAATAACACCGCTCGGTTATCCCGATAGTATGGAACGGGTCGCTTAAAGTGGCCCGTGTCCGAAGTCGACCTGCGGCGAGGTGCGATCGCCCGGTCTACCCTCCGTGTGGGTACTTCGGTAGGTCGAATTTGGCGAGCAACCCTATCCCACGCGGGGGGCCGATTGGCACGATCGTGGTGAGGCCGAAAGGCCCACCCGTGACTAGTTCCCGGCGTTAGTCCGAGAGGGTCACGACGGGATTGTCCGTCCGGTGGGCGACGTGCCGCGATTCGAGTTACGTGACCGCTCGCACGCCGGCGGGCGCGAATCCGCAACAATACATTAAATCCTCGAGCAAGTAGTCTTGATTAGTGACGTTGCATTGATGGGTTGACTGCCTGCCTGGATGCAACTGAGATTGTGGATCTCATGATGTAGGTAATCTACTGATGTGGATCCATGACCGAGGTTGTGGATCCGCAATTTGGAGATGTTCTGGGCTGAAAGGATCAAAAACTCGAGGAAGAATGGTGCCCAGCTGATGATCCATGTTGTCAGGAAACCATTCAATTGATTACAGGTTAATGTTCTTACTTTAATGGAAACTATATTTTGAGGTTTACAATTTGAATAAAGTTCAATATAGGATGTGGTGATATTAACATTATTCCCAGCAATTTTTCAGAACAGAAAATGAAAAAAGTTGGGGTGATATCCCATGCCGCTCTCCCTTGTAGTGGCTGGATAAGAAAAATCAGGAAATCACTGGTAGGCATGGAGGACCCACAAAATATGCAACAGAGAAGAAAGTAAATACCTATGGATTTTAGCTCACCTACAACATAGTTCTGGGGAGCTTATGGGATGGCACATCGTCCGTCCATCACTCCTTCCATCCGTCCATCCAAAAATACTGGCAACTTCTCCTCTGAAACTACACATTCGATTTTGATGAAACTTTACCACAACCTTCATCATGAGGTATGTACCAAAGTTTGGTCAGGGCATTAAAAAAAGAAAGGGCCCTAAGGGGCTCTATGGGGGTTGCTTCCCCCCCCCAAAAAAAATGGTATTTGCTTTCTTCTCAGAAACACCACATACAATTTCAATGAAACTTGACCACATACTTCATCACCCATGATGAACCAAACTTTGTTCATGGCATAAAAAAGGACATTGGGGTCTGAGGGGGTCTACACAAGGGGGTTTCCCCCTGCCAAAAAGAGGTATTGCTTTCTTCTCAGAAACAACATACAATTCTGTCCGACATAGACTTCCTCCTCCATATTGTTGCGGACCCAGGGCCCCAAAAGTGCCGGCACCCCTTCACGCAGAAAACCACGAGGGGTGAACAACCTCAGGTTCCCACCAGATTCTCCGGAATCGCAGGCCATCGCACACGAATAACTGTGAGGCAGTGGGTCGCTAATCGACTGTAAATGCCAATAACTCGACCACATAACTGAGGGTCCTCAATCTATTGAATACCATTTACCTAAATGTCATGTGATCCAATTACTGGGGGACACACCCTCAGTACACACTTGCTCAAACTGGATCAACTCACCAGCAGGTGAGGATAAACGACCTCTCAATAACTGGCACGGTCGGCAGACCAACGCAACCCAGAACGCTTAGGAAGAGGTTGGTGAGAGGAATACTGGTTGTGTCTTAGGTGTGGGAGTGGGAGGTGTGGTGTAGTGCAATGTGGGAGAGGGGGGGGTGCTGTGTGTGACAAGCTGGTGTCTCGGTACCCATGGCCACAACAATATGAATGAGACCTTTTGGGTCGAGAACTTCAAAAAGATGTGAAGTTGTGGACAGAGTGAACAGAAAAGCAGAGATTCCACGGAGACAGAATTGAAAACTTGAGAAGGGAATTAATCGAGAGAAAAACAAACAAACAAAACGACTCGAAAGCGAGTTGATTGGAAAATCTGTGGCAGGTGGTCCGAAGAGAGCCTTAAGAGAGAGAAGATGAAGGATGCGAGCATAAATGGGAATTTAAAGACACACAAGCTACCCTTAAAGAAATACAGAAAATGTTCCCGGTGATAGCTCTCCTCCTTCTGCAGGAGTATGGGGAGGAAATATTCAAATAACAGCACCAATAACGAGAACGATAGAGGAGGTATGGAAGTGAATGCAACCTTTAACTCCGGGAATCCATACAAGACAGAAGAGATGGAGATGTGAAAAATAATTGAGGATAATAAATCAGCTGAGATGGAACTTGAAAGAGCATGTCTGATGAATGAACAAAGGATGCGAAACCCAGTAACGAATTAACAGAATTATTTAATTCATCATGTATGGAACCAGAGCGACTTCATGTGAAGTGTTTATATTGAGTCAATGTTCTGAAATAATTTGTGTACAACGTTTCAGTGTATGTGGGTACGTGTGTGTCGAACACATACGCAGTTGTATTGTGGTTACAAGCGTGAGAGAATTAAAATGAAATCTACATGGAACTCCAGTGCGGAGCAAGGGTGCACAGTTTCTGGCTGACTATGCATAGTAGGTTGCTGAGACAATTGACCTTCAGATCTAGCATGAACGGGTGAAGTCATCATGCTGGATGCAGTGGAGAGATTGTTGAAATTGTAAGATACTATTTAAAGAGAATATATAGTTTTAGTTTGGTTCCGAGAAAAGAAAAAAATGAATCTACATCATAAATGGAGAGATGCAAGTCACAGCTGCTTGCGTACACTGAAGAAAATACCCTGCTGTGAAGTGGAGGAATTTGCTCGACTGCTCTTGAGAAACTGGCTGCAGGATTAAAACTGAAAGAATTGTTCGATTTTTGTTTGTTGATCGCAAAGTGCACTTAACTGTGATCAACTTAGAAAAACGACAATTCTTTGAGCAGAACAATTGGTGAGTTGTATCAGCATGATTGGTTGCATCATTGTGTTATGATCTGTTTTTGCAGTAATTTGTGGTTGATCGGTGTGCCAGCGATGGCTTGCTTGCCTGGTAGGACACCTCGGGATGTTTGGTGCCTTGCGTGTGGAGCGCCAGAGCAACGGTTTACTGCTGAAGGACATTGGAGCTTATTTAAGTCGAAGCCAATGCATTCATATCAAATTTCCAGAGAAATGAGTATCTCACATGCTAATTAGCACAAAAGGAGAAAGATTTAAAATTGACGGTAAAAGCCAACACAAATCGAGCCAACCATGCAGATGTGGCGGAGGGCACCGCATGTTTGAGCATGCAGGTACAGCTCATTATGTGAATGACTGCAGGCAGATACACGGATGTATGAGCATATGTGTGTGTAAGCAAATGCTGGCAGATGAGGATGTCATGCAAAAGCCATGGCAACTTGTGACAATACTGGAGTTTATACCTCAGTGCAAGGATTGCACAAGGTGGTTTGCCATTGCATTTCTGATGGTCGTCAGGAGAGAAGTGGTTCCAGCTGTGTGTATGACAACTTTGTGAACTATGGGTCAAGGTATCTGATCATCATGGTTACCATGACATGTTTGAATGAGATAACGTGAATGAGTTTAACGATTTGATGGTGAAAAAGCATTTTCTGTGTGTAACGGCTGTGGGCTGTGGACATAATACATGCGCAACTGAACCGGGCGCAGAGACTGCACGGATGTTCGAGGGGAGGGGTCGCCTGGTGTTGGGGAGCACTTTTGATGAGCAGAATTGACATCCAGGTGGTTGTGCCAAGACTGTCATGTAGCTTGTGAAGTTGTTCATCATTGCCCCATAAATTTGCATACATAATATATAAATGGACATCATTGCTCATGCTGTTATAACAACGGGCCCGTGTGGACCCGATCATACAGTCCTTTTGAAAGGGAGCAAACATGCTCTCAAAAGAGGAAAAATTAGGAAACGGCAAGAAAAGCGCTACGAGAGCGGGTTAGCCTCCACATCATTGCTATTAGCAGCGACCCTCCAGACAAACGGACTTTAAATCTGAAGATAAATGGGGAAAATATTTCATTTTTGATAGAAATGTCTGAGAGATAACTGAGCAGAATTCTGCAGAGTTAAAAAAACAATTCGATATAAAACAATGGTTGGAACCTCACGATGAAAATATGGGGAAAAATATGGTAGGGTGGGTTAAACCCCGACACTATACAGCATACCATGATGTTTGAATGAGGGGATGTGAATTATGCAAATGAGTACAAAATGCACTCTGTATGGAATTAAATATCAAAACTGCTGATCTTTGGATGGGTAAGATTGGATTGGAGGTGAAATTTATACAACAACAATGTGACTTGATGTACCAACCCATGAATATAATGCCACATATTACATTAATTGTCGCAAAAGGCGACAGAGCGAAGGAGATCGAGCCGATGATCACGCGATTGTCAAGACAATATGTATGTCAGGTACGGGGTCAAAATTTGTATCGCATGGAATGGAACGAAGGGTACGTGTGGGAACAGCCTCCAGCGGATTCTGTGGTCATTTTGGAGCGGATAAATAAGCTACCCTGTAGAGAAATGTTATCTATGGTGGAGAAAGAGGACTTGGTGGCACAAGTACCCAAGGAATTGTGGACTACACACCCAAATGAAGTAGGAAGGATAAAAGATGCAGAGCCAGTGCATATTATGGTGGATAAAACCAAACCTCTACCCAGTATCAAACAGTATCCTATACGTGAAGAGGCCAGAAAAGGAATCACTCCGGTGATTGCAGCAGTACTCGAGCAGGGGGGTCATTAGAGAGACTGTCAGCGAGTGCTACACACCAATCTTTCTTGTAAAGACATACCTAGACGCACCCTGGTAAAACTGTAAATACACCCAATATTCTCAGTAGAATTAAGTCTTCAGCTTGCAACGATGTAGCAGGCTGAGGCCTTCCTCTTGTGTACAGGAGTGTCTTATTTTACTGAATAAACAGCTTGTATTATATTGAACTAAAGTTTTTCTGTCTTCAGGTGGCTAGAAATTGCTTCAACAGTAGATGGCTGTATTGTGTACTCAGTTGGTGCCCTAATTTGGAGGTGCAGTCGGTAGTTGCTGCAAGGTAGAGGTATGTAGACAGCACACACGGACGTGGTACAAATGGGTAGATTTGGATTTGTAAAGGAACTCTCTGCAGGTGTGTGTGTGTGTGTGTGTGTGTGTGTGTGTGTGTGTGTGTGTGTGTGTGTGTGTGTGTGTGTGTGTGTGTGTGTGTGTGTGTGTGTGTGTGTGAATTTTCATTTTCGTCCCAAGGTCAAGGTCACAAGGTCACGAACTTAGAAAATTGCGAACTTTGACGTAAAAATTTATCTTCTCCAAGGGGTTTGTCGAATCTGGCAGGGGTTTCGGTATTTGGTTAGCCCATTGGCACCTGCATAGCCCCACGGAACTCGATTTTTCATTTTCATCCCAAGGTCAAGGTCACAAGGTCACGAACTTAGAAAGTTGCGAATTTTGACATAAAAATCATACGACCGCCCAAACTTTGAGAGCTAGGATGACAATTTTTTATGCATAATCTTGAGGTCATTCCCCACCTAAAGTCTTGAAACCATTTTGTTCTATCTCGAACACCTTGCCCCTGACGCCCCCTTAAAGTTTGTTTTTACGCTGATTTCATCAAAGTATGGATAATCCAAGGAGTGCGAAATGCCATATAGCCTATATGACGTTGTATTGTTCCTGGAATGTTCCAGAGGAAGTTTTGCACCAAAGGACATAATCCTTGACCTTTGACCTTTAAAGTTCACAAAGGTCAAATTTTCAAAGTTGTGGGAATTGAACTGGGTTTTCGACCTTCTTCGACGAACTAACTCCAATAAGCTATAGCACGTATCGTTTCCTTATTTTAATGTCCATAACATTGTTTTGGGACCTTTAAAGGTTATGCAAAGGTCAAATTTTGAAAGTTGTTGAACGAAACCGGGTTTTTGACATTTTGCAGCTAATAACCTGTCACTCGTACCACATAATGTTGATCATTTTTATAACTTGGTCAAACATTATCACATTGTCTCATCCTTGACTTCTGAAACAATCTACATCGTCAAATACCGCTCGTGAACCATCGTCATCTTCAGACTTGTTGAATTTAAAATGGCTTTCCCAGAGTGTAGCATGTACGAATCTGATTCAGAGTGAACCAACCGGAGGAGTGCAAAGATCGCTGCATGTGCAAGCATGCATGCAGGCCTTTGCCAGGTAGACAGCATCGGTTTTAAATGCTCCCATCTGGATTTATTAAGAACCCGGCAGTTTAAAAATATGTTGCTGTTTGGATGATATCGCCCTTCCCTCCCCTCACGCCACCTTCATTTCCACTTGCACTGCCTTCCCTTCCCATCCTCCCTCTCCCCTCACACTTACTTCCTCCCAAATCCCCTCCCCACCCCCCATGGACATCTCTGGGTGGTCTCCACATGCTGTATCAACGTGCTGTTTTGTATTGGGAGAAAATCAACGTGCTCATTTGGGTGTTTGTATTAACGTGCTCTTTCAATCCTGTACACCCCCTCCCCCTTTTCCACAATTCCAACTGTCAAACACAAATTGAGAAGCCGTCCCTCCTTCCCCCACCCCACCCCCCAATCAAGTCCACCTATGAAATGAAAGTCCAGAACCCCCTTCCCATTTCCACCCTTCCCTCCTCCTCCTCGCTCCCACCCCCCCTGAGTATATAGCGACGATTGGTGAGGCGTAGCTCTCCCCACTACATCTCTTCTTCACCCCTCCTCGCTCCCCACCCCCCCACCCTTCTTCCATTTCTCCCTCTCCTCCCTCCTCCCACACTTGGTATTCTCGACAGCGAAGCGACTGGTTGTATTTGCTAGTATACATACATATACATTTATACATATACATATATACATATATACATATATCAGCAGAGTACCTGCCCAACAGGCGATCTTCTTCAAAGCATGCAACATGTTCTTTTGACGCATACCTTTATTTTGGTGGTATATTGGCAGGCAAAAAGTAAAAAATAACCTGGGTTACTTGCATGATGCAAAAACATAGACTACTGATAATTCAAAACACCTCACAGCACAGGAAAACGTGAGGATAGGAATACTGTACTGTAAAGGTGGGGACTTGTAATACCCTCCCACACCTCACCTGTAGGCGGCACTACCTGATACACATTTACATAGAGAATTTGCATCTCTCCTCTGTCCACCCCTCCCCCCCAAGACCACCGGCAAAGATAAAAACACCCCTATTTTGGTTTGGTGCAGGGCCCGGGTGTACATTTTGGCTCATGACAGGGGGCCGTGAGTGGCAGGGAAAGTCTGTTGCTATTTGACATTCAGACTGCGCTCATGGGAGCACATTCAGGGCCGGGGTACCGGCTCAGGGAGCATACCCTATGTTGAGTCAGGAGCTTCGACCCGTGCCGAAGTGGATGGGCAACTGAGACAATTTCCGATCCCGGAGCCTGGCAGGGTATGGCTAGTGCCGCTGTGGCTAAATGGAGAAGTAGGATTCGGGTCACAGCATGTCACTTTAGGTCATCACCCCACCCTTCACCCGGGGCTTATAAAAGGGGGAGCGAGGAGCTGTTAGCTCTCTTTTCTTCGTGGCCTCTTCTTCACTACCACTTTGCTCATTGTCTCGTTATTGGTCTGCGATTGCCAGGACGTACTTCTTCTTGAGAGCCTGATCCGGGTTCCACCACCCCCATGCGGCCAGATGGAGCAGTGCGGAGCGCACGTTGCCACGAGTCCCGGCAAAGTGTTTAAGCAGGAGATACCGCGCCACAACTTGAAGTGGAAACACTCAGGCAGAGTGTCCCACAGAGGTACACGCTGCACAAACAGACCTGTACATGGCTAGGTGAGGTATCTTTCGCTCCACGCATCTATTCTCCTCTCTATCCCGTATTCTTTGAATGCACAGAGCATCATTACTGACTCGCAATCCCAGTTTCCTCTGGCACGACACCACCACCCCACCTCCCCCCCCACATTGCACGACACCATACCTCCCACTCCCACACCTGAGACACCACCAGTATTCCTCCCACCTCCCTCTCCCTAAGCATTCTGCGTTGCATTTGTCTGTTGACTGCACCAGGTATTGAGAGGCCGTTTGTCCTCATCTGCTTTCTTTCTCTCTGGGCTATATCTAATCTTCCTCGGGTGTGGTTTCCCTTTCACACAAACTGATATTTTCACCCTAATTTTTTATCTCCAAATTATAGGGAAAAAAACCCCCCAAAAAACCCAATTCTTATTTCCATTTTGCCAGCATACACAGTACCTCAATGAATGCAATGCCTGACGCATTGTTGTCAGGTGTGTGTGTGTGTGTGTGTGTGTGTGTGTGTGTGTGTGTGTGTGTGTGTGTGTGTGTGTGTGTGTGTGTGTGTGTGTGTGTGTGTGTGTGTGTGTGTGTGTGTGTGTGTGTGTGTAAATTAACATTGGAGAAGTTATAACAGGATAACTCTGCTCTGTGTCTTCTTTTGTAAGATTGCTTGCCTTTTGCGGCACCCCACAAATTCCTTACTATCCCCTGCAATCCATACAAATAAACCCTATTCAATGTGCCACATACTTTTCCTTGCCATTGTAAATAAATGCTTTGTATAGAAATGTTCCCAGCTCATTTTTGTCTTTTCTTCCATTGGTCCAGCATGGTTCGCACCCTAATTTAGCCAGGACGTTATCCCCCAACGATCTGCTTCCAAGCCAGTACGTGCTTCGCAGTCACACTTAGCGGCATCTGATCTGGTGAGGTGATCCGGTTGAGCAAGTGCATACCGAGGACGTGTCCCCCGGTAATTAGATCACATGACCTTTAGGTAAATGGTATTCATTCGACAGAGGACCCTAAGTCATGTGGTTGAGTAAATGTCGTTCACGGTCGATTCGCGATCCGCCGCGTCACAAAGTTATTCGTGTGCGATGGCCTGCGATTCCGGAGAGTCTGGTGGGAACCCGAGGTAGCTCACCCCTTGTGGTCTTCGCCACCAACCCCGGGTCTGCAACAATATTATGCATTTTTTTTTTCAGTGACAAACAGTGTGAATCTTCGATCATTAAAAAAAAAAAAAAAAAAAAAAAAAATGTTGATTTTGGAAATTGCATCACATTTGCAAACTGGAACGGCACTCGGAGTGCATACCTCTGCCAGGATGAACAGTTTACATTTTGTATCCCACTGATAGGCTATATCTACATCCAGACCTTAACCAAAATCTAATCAGCTTGTTTTTGTCACATACCCAACTCATCCACATAGTTTTGTCATAATCCATCCATAACTCTGAAATATCGTGCTATATATTGTTTTTGGTCCCATTTCTCAATGGTGAAGAATCACTTCGAAGTTTTTTTTTTTTAAATCATCGGATCCGGATCTTCACCGAAATTTAATCATTTCTTCCTTGGCACACACACACAACCTGTCCACCAAGTTTTGTCCAAATCAGTCTGCAACTTTTTGAGATATCCTGCTCATAGACAAACAAAGACAGGAGTGAAAAGATAACCTCCGTCCACCTTCGGTGGTAGAAGTAATAAAGTGAAAATTACCACGTTCGGCCACTCCAGGCAGGTACAGCTTGTTTGTGTAAGTGATGAACTTCAGCTGTTCATTGAGGGCCTGAAGATTCAGACTTGTAAGCACCAAGCGATTCGTTCCCAGTCCTTTTGCCTCCACATTCACATTTCTGTTCCTGTTCAGGTTTCCAAGCTGACAACTCAACGACAACTGACAAAAAAAAAAACAACAAAACAAAGCCACAAAGCCCGCACTCTTAAAAGCTGGACTTTGATAATTAAATAAGCTCCAAAATGGTTTAGAGAAGCAATAAAGAGGATGCTCTCAATGCAACCTCATATTTATCCAAAACAACATGTAATGGATGTCAATTCACAAATTATTTCATGAAGCATTGCTGAATGCTGGCAGAAGAGCTACAAATATTTGCAAACTTCCCCAAATGTTTTCTGTCATTGAATTTTGAACAAATTTTATTTGATGTAGTTTGTTTATCCCTCACCCAATAATGCACAGCATCCCTAAAATATATACATACATATATATATATATATATATATATATATATATATATATATATATATTTTTTTTTAATCTTGGAGATGATCCTGTGTTATGAACAGCAATTATGATGGTTGACTTATGACCCACTGTTCTCATAACCTCAAATTAAATGATTTATAGAAACTGATAGATTATATTCATGAGGCATGGATAGAGCACAGGCATGGTTTGGTCAATGGCCTCCTCTCTGTGTACAAGTTCCGTGTAATCAATTGCAAGGTAGCCTGTGTACTTTGGCAGACTTCACAAAGATCTGTCCTGCTCCCAAAATCAAACCTCAGTGTGGTTGAGCTCCACTGCTTCTAGATATATCTATCAGTCAATGGGGTGTATCGCATTTACACATTGGCCAAAGGCGCAGACACCTTGTGACGATAAAACACATCTGACTTTAACATGACAACTTTTGTGATAAAATCCACGCCCATTCACCCAATTGCCCGACCACACTCCCACACCCTATAATTGCACATTGTGATGAAAATCTGAAAACCAGTTTGAACTGCCAGTGCCTGCGAGGTTTGGAATGCCATTTTAAAAAGCAATTTCACAAAATAAATAATTTCTTACATTTAGCACCTTTGCAAACAACTTGATATAACATTGTCAATTCAAACCTTACTTTTGGTCAGTCATTTGAAATCCTGTGTTGCTTTCTACAAACTTGAACATGAGCTTCCTCCTCAAGTCACAGACACGTTTTCCAACATGCTACTGAGCTCATTTTGTCCCTTCTTTATCCCCCCTCATCCTGTCAGGTGTGTGAACCTTGTTCTTTTTCCTCCCCACACACTTTCCAGGAGACAAAAATATATTTAGGGTGTCTCAGAAGTCTGAACCCAAAATAAAAAAATTAACATTTCACTTTTAGTTGAATAAATGTTCAAATGGATTCCCATTAATTTTGCACACAAATAATTATTGCACGTATGTTTCTTTAAACGTTTCTTAAGGAGGTAAGATTGATGTCAGCAGATTCCTTCTGAATGCTTTCCTTCAGCTCTGCTATCCTACTTTGTCTCCTGCTATAAAATCATAGATTACATGTGTCCCTACAGGAAAAAGTCTTGTGGCATTAGATCTGGACAATGTGGGGGCCATTCTACTGGGCCATGGCATTACACTACCAGTCAAAAGTTTTAGAACACCCAAATTTTTTCCAGTTTTTACTGAAATTTAAGCAGTTTAATGTTTCAATGTACTCTGAAATTAAAGCACAGAACAAATAAACAATTGCTGATAAAAAATAAATCATGGAATCGTTTTGTTGAACGAAATTTAATCTAAATTTTGACTCATCAAAGTAGACACCTTTTGCAGAAATAACAGCCAAACATACTCGTGGCATTCTTTCTACAATGGAAATCAAATATTGTTCGGAAAGTTCTTCCCAACACTGTTGCAGAAGTTCCCACAAATGTGTTGCACTTGTAGGTTTCTTTGCTTTCACCTTTCTGTCGAGTTCATCCCAAACCAACTCGATGGAGTTTGAGTCTGGAGACTGTGCTGGCCATTCCATGATTTGAAGCCTATCGTCTTGTTTCCTTCTTCTAATGTAGTTCTGACATAGCCTGGAGGTATGTTTTGGGTTGTTATCTTGCTGTAGGATGAACCCCTGACCAACTAGGCATAGACCAGAGGGTATTGCATGGCACTGCAAAATGCTGTGGTTGCCCTTTTGGTTCAGGATGCCAGTCATTCTGTGCAAGTCGCCGACTCTGGATCCAGCAAAAGAGCCCCAGATCATCACGCTTCCTCCTCCATGTTTGACAGTTGGTGTCACACACTGAGGAACCATCCTTTCGCCTACTTGACGGCGTACAAAAACCCTGCGTGATGAACCGAAGATTTCAAGTTTTGATTCATCGGTCCATAAGACCTTCTTCCAGTTTTCAGTAGTCCACTGGCGGTGTTTCATGGCCCAGGCAAGCCTCTTTTTCTTATTTTGCCATCTTAGTAATGGCTTTCTTACTGCCACTCGACCTGTCAAACCTGCAGCTCGAAGTCTTCTCTTCACAGTTGAAACCGAGACTTCCTTACTTCGACCAGTGTTAAGCTGTGCTTGAAGCTGCTGTCCTGTGAGCCGCCTATCTCACAAGCTGTTGACCCTCAGAAACTTGTCTTCTGATTGTGCTTTGGCTTTGTGTCTGCCAGACCTCTTCCTGTCAGAGTTTCCTCCACTTTCCAAGTGCCTTTTGATGGTGTAGGAAACTGTACTCCCTGACACCTTGGCTCTTTGCAATTTCTCTAAAGGAAAGACCTACACTTTTAAGGGTTATCATGGTCTGTCTGTCTTCCTTTGTTAATTGTCTTTCTCGCCATTATGATAGCAATATGCAGTACCACTTCCTGCAGTATAATATTGTCCAAATAATGCTTCAGAGGGTGTAGCAACACAGTCCGTTCCAACACTGCTTTTATACAGACAGAGGGTTTGTAACTCATCAAAAAAAGTTGGGACACCTGCAGGAATTGTTTGCATCAACCTTCAAGGCTTAATTTACTTCCATTGCTGCAGAACAGCTGCAGTTGTTAACTCATTACTTGTTACCTGATGAGGGCCTTTTTTAACAACTCTGAAATTTACATTCTTTTTCAGTTTTTGGTAACCTAAACTTTTTTTTAACCTCTGGCAGTTTACCACTTAGCTTTGTACCATTTCAGGTTATTCACTGGACTTGAACTGCTTAAATTTCAGTAAAAACTGGAAAAATGGGGGTGTTCTAAATCTTTTGACCGGTAGTGTATATCCACTCCAAATCTGCAGTCGTGGCAGAATCTGGTGGTGCCATATCCTGTTGAAACCACACTTTTCTCACTCATGCCAAAGGCACAACATCCAAATAAGGAACCAAAACCTCTTGTAACACTGTGAGGTAACTAGAAGCAGAAACATTCTCTTTGTAAAAGTATGGGCTGAACAGAACATCACAATGAATAGTACACCACACCATAATTCTAGGATCATATTTAACAGGAACTTCATCATCCAGTTTGGTTCCCATCTCTCCAATATCGGCAATTATGGCAGTCGACTCTCCCAATCAAACGGAACAAGGCTTCAACACAGAAGATTACGCGAGATAATAATGTTGGTTCCACATCAATGCTATGCATTACTCACTCACAAAATTCCATACACTGGTCAGAATCATCTCCAGGAAAAGCTTGAACAAAGGTCACCTTATATGGGTGGTGTTTCTTTGCCTTTAAAATTCTTGCAATGGAAGAATGGCCAACTCCCGCTTCTTGCCTAATTTTTCTCAACAATTTTTCTTGGTTTCTTGCAACAATTGCAATAACATTTTCAGAATTAAGTTCATCTGTACATGAATGTAGACGACCAGTACAAGGTTTATCAGCAATGCTTCCAGTCACTTTCAAGGGCTGCAACGCGGATGCTCGAATGGTTCATTTTTCAGAACTGGTACTCATTTTGCTGAACTCAGAAAGATGGCAGGCAGAGTCTACCCACCTGGTGTAATACATGGCATGACAGGGGCTTGAAATCAGGAGGTTAAGGTCTTATACCAGCCACCTTAACCATTAAGACACCAACAGGGTCCAATGCAAAATAAGGCCTCCAGAGGAAAGTGGGTGTGTGTGCGTGTGTGCGTGTGTGTGTGCGTGTGTGTGTGTGTGTGGTTGTTATTTCCATATGCGGGTTTCAGAAGGTGGAGCGGAGTCCTCTCAGGACTCTGTATCCACCTCCATTTTGGCAAAAGCTCTCGATTCATGGACCAAACTAAGGTTTTATTGTGGCCTCTACCATCGAAGATGAACCAAGATTATGTTTTCACCCATATCTGTCTGTCTGTCTCTGTCTGTGAGCAGGGTATCTCAAAGACTTATGGACTGATTCAGACAAAATTTGGTGAGCAATTTGGGTGTGTTACAATGACGAATTGATTATATATTGGTGAAGATCTGGATCCAGATCCTTCTATGATTTTTTTTTTAATTTCCAAGTGATTCTTCATTTGAGAATTGGGAGGTCGAGCCAAAACGATATATTGCACGATATTTCATAATATTGTGGATGGGTTATGACAAAGCTTGGGAGATTTTGGGTAGGTGACAAGAACAAGCCCATTAGATTTTTGACGAGGTCAGATCCTGCCCATCACTGTGATACAAAACGTAAACTGTTCAGCCTGAAGGAGGTGTGCGCTCCACCAAGTGATATTCTAGTTCTCAAAGTCTTGTTCCAAGGACTCTTTTCAGGATTGTCACCGAGCCCCAGACTGCCTCCAAATGGAGTTTGTTTTTGGTTACATTCCCAAGGACAGTGTGTAGGATCTTTGTAAGGGTCTTCAGTACCATTCTCATTGCACCAGCCATCACTGGGACAATTTCAGCACTATTGAGCTTCAAAAGATCTTTTGACTTCATTCTCGAGGTATTGATATTTGGTCATTTTCTTGATTTCCACATAGGCGGTGATATTTTGAGGCCATTGCACACGAGGTAAATGTCACATATTTTTAACACATTTGTCAAGTTCTAGACCGATGGGACATTTTTTTTTTCTCCACCCTTTTCTCCAGCCTCACTCTTTCAACAAATCTGCTCTCTTCAGAAGTCTGTCTTCCTCCATCCATACCAGGTGCCCTACCCATTTCCAGCTGACTGTTTACCAATCTTTCCATCAAAATAATTTACACACTGATCTCCTTCCGTTTGTCCATCTTCCTTTTATTCACCCACTTCACTCCCACAATCATTCTGACCCAGTTGTTCATCTGCAGCCTCTGTTGTTGCTGCTCTGTCACCATCTCCAGACCATATAGGTATGCCAGCATTGCACATGGCCAAGACCATCTTTCAACTTCTTTGATATCTTCCAGTTCACCATGAAACCCTCTGCTTTCCTCCATGCATTTGCACCCACCAGTATCGTCCTCTGTTCCTCTGCCTCCAAACTACCATCCCCAGTTACCATTCCACCAAGGTATATAAATCTATTACCACTGCCTCGTCTCTCTCTCCTCTCAGCTGATGTTCAATTTATCTCTGCTGTCTTCTTCTTCTTCTTCTTCTTTCGGCTGCTCCCGTTAGGGGTCGCCACAGTGGATCATCCGTATGATCCGCATAGTGATTTGGCACATGTTTTACGCCGGATGCCCTTCCTGACGCAACCCTGGTCGCCTCTTACGACACAGGGATATGGTACACCTATTTTAACCGGGGTATACACCGGCCCAGTATACTGGTACTCATTTCACCAACCTCGGAAGGATGACAGGCTGAGTCAACCCCTTGGTGTATTAATTCAGTGGCCCAACGGGGCTTGAACTCAGGACCTTTTGGATCCCAAGCCGCTGCCATAACCACTGCGCCAACACCAGGCTTCAATTTATCTCTGCTGTCTGACCCACATAACTTCCATCTTATCTTGGCTCATCTTTAACCCATTCTTCTCAAAAACCTCCTTCAACAACTCTAGCACTTCCTGCTTCAGCTTGCTCTCCACTACAATTACCAAATTGTCTACAAATAGTGGCTTCCTTCAGATGTTTTTCATGCTGAGATTTCTGCTGAGTTGCTCCATCACCATAATAGACATTACAAGTGGGCTAAATGCACTTCCCTCCCTCAAACTGATGCCAATGTAGAACTCATCTGACATTCCAGGTCCAACCAACACCAACACACTTCCCTTCATTCCCACATTCTAACTTCTGCTTCTGGCACTCCCATTCATCTTTATGTCACTTTTGGTTAGTATGCAGCCTGCGGCTGCAGGTTGCATCATTTTTTTCTGGAAGCATGGCTGTGCCGCTGATGCAATGCCCATTACCAGTTTGCTGGTACTCATTTTGCCGACCTCGGAAGGATGACAGGCTGAGTCAACCTTCCTGGTGTTATTTAAACAGCATGACAGGGCTCAAACTTAAGACCCTAAGATCACAAGCCAGCCACCTTAACCGTTAAGCCAACACCAGCCTTTCGGTGTCACCATCACCATCTCTCTTGGAACCATGTAATAATCCATCTCAAGGTCCACAAATCATAATATCATTCACCCTTGCATCTCCAAACTCTCTCCACCAATAAGAATCCTCATGACTTGGAAGAGTTATGCCTTATTACTTCCCCAGATTTTGCATGGCTGCCTTCCTTTTCAATATTGGTACAATCAGAAGTCTTCCACTCCTCTGGAATATTACCCTCTCTTATACATATATTCAACAACCTCTTCTTCCAAGTTACCCCAATTGGCATCTCCACATAAACCTCATCAATGCCTGGCTCTCTACCCTCTTCATCCTCTTTAACAGTCCGCACATCCACCTCCATAATCTGCACAACTTCCACTTCTTCTCCACATAGATTAGTAACTCCAGCTCTTCATCGCTTCCTTCCCAGTTTAGCAACTCCTTGAAATGGCTTTCCCATACTTTCAATATGACCCCCACTACCTTTCAGTCTGCATCCTCAATCACCATCCCCCTAATTCACATCTTTAACATCTCAATCCCTGTCTCAAGCTATTTTATAGATAATCTTCTTCCCACCATCCTCATCTAACTTGCTGTACATGTCTACTTCAATATCATTCCACCGCTCTCTTTGCTGCTCATACACGTGCAACAACCCTGCATCCAGTTGTCCTCTGCTATCCTTGATCTTCTTTATCCTCTTCAAAACCTCCTTCTCACAGATTACCTTTGCTACATCCTACATACACCACAACTGGTTTATATTCTGTGGCGTTGTGCCCAGGAAAGGTCCCGATGTTCTTCCACACAAATCCTCAACTCCCATCAACGCCTCTCGACTTCATCCACACCTCATGCAGACCACTGGCTTCATTGTTAAGTTCTTCATACTTCACCTTCATCCTTTCCTTGTACTCAAAGACATTATATTTGTACTTGTACCACTTAATAGTATTCTGGCCAAAGCTCTTAACTTCCGTTCTTTTTAACAAAACAGCACACAACAAACACCACAGACTTGTACCAAGTTGTGACATGCTCCCACACTACCAACTTGCAGTCCTTAATCCTCCACGCCAGTTGCTTCCTATTGATAAATTGAATTATGTCTTGTGCTGTTCACTCCTCTTTGCAATCTTGAGGCTCTCCCACTTCTGGAAAAAGGAACCAGCTACAGCTAGACCACTTCTTGCTACCAGCTCCATTAGATCTTGACCCTTTTCTCACTGGCGTCCCTAATTCACAATTAGCTTCTTCTTCTTCTTCTTCTTCTTTCGGCTGCTCCCGTTAGGGGTCGCCACAGCGGATCATCCGTATGATCTGCATAGTGATTTGGCACATGTTTTACGCCGGATGCCCTTCCTGACGCAACCCTGGTCGCCTCTTACGACACAGGGATATGGTACACCTATTTTACACCGGCCCAGTACACTGGTACTCATTTCGCCGACCTCGGAAGGATGACAGGCTGAGTCAACCCCCTGGTGTATTAATTCAGTGGCCCAACAGGGCTTGAACTCAGGACCTTTTGGATCCCAAGCCGCTGCCCTAACCACTGCGCCAACACCAGGCCAACATAAAACAATTAGCTTAAGTTAACAAAAATAAATTAATACATCCAGTTTATATAAATAATGAAATGCAGAGCCTTCAATAAAGTATTCGCACCACTCGACTTTGTCACATTTTGTTGTTACAGCCTGAACTTACCAGAGTTGGTGTCAAAGCCACCCAATGCTCGCCTGTTAAAACATTTATCGTTTTTAAAAGACGAGTCTAATAATTAATATTTTTTACAATTCTCTAACAATTTTTTTTTGGGGGGGGTGGAAATCACTTAAAGTATGTAGAAATGCAAAAAAAAAAATTTTCTCTAACAATTTTTTTTGGGGGGGGACCAAGTCCAAAATCTAATGGCATGATCCTTGGACCATACCTAACCCCCCACCAAGTTTCGTCGAAATCCTAATCACTTAAAACATGTAGAAATGCAAAAAAAAAGAAATCGAAATTTTGTTGAAAAAAAAGTTGCAAAAACATTTTTTTTCTCCAACAATTTTTTTTTGGGGGGGGGACGTTGGAAATCATTTAAAACATGTAGAAATGCAAAAAAATAAATGGAAATTGTTGAAAAAAAAGTTGCAAAAATTTTTTTTCTCGAACAATTTTTTTTGGGGGAGGTTGGAAATCACTTAAAACATGTAGAAATGCAAAAAAAAGAAATCGAAATTGTTGAAAAAAAAAAGTTGTAAAAATTTTTTTCTCATTTTTTTTTGGGGTGGGGGGTTGGAAATCACTTAAAACATGTAGAAATGCAAAAACGAAGAAATCAAAATTTTGTTGAAAAAAAAGTTGCAAAAACATTTTTTTTTTCTCTAACAAATTTTTTTTTTGGGGGGGGGGTTGGAAATCATTTAAAACATGTAGAAATGCAAAATAATAAATCGAAATTGTTGAAAAAAAAGTTGCAAAAAAATTTTTTTCTCTAAATTTCTTTTTTGGGGGGGGGGGGTTGGAAATCACTTAAAACATGTAGAAATGCCAAAAAAAAATTCTCTAACATTTTTTTTGGGGGGGGGGGACCAAGTCCAAAATCTAATGGCATGATCCTTGGACCATACCTAACCCCCCCAACCAAGTTTCGTCGAAATCTGTCGAGGAGTTTTTCCGTAATACAAAAAATTTAACATTTTCACGCTCACGCTCACGCCGGGGGTATCGCTATAGCTCTCTGTTCTTCGAACAGGCGAGCTAAAAATGGATTGAATTAAAAAAATTGTCACCGATCTACACTATATTCCATAATGAAAGCATGTTTTTAGACATTTTCACAAATCAATTAAAAAAAAATGAAAAACAATGTCTTGAGTCAACAAGTATTCAACCACCTGAGTCAATACTTTGTAGAAGCACCTTTGGCAACAAATACAGCTTCGAGTCTTCTTGGGTATGTCTATCAGCTTTGCACATCTGGATTTGGGGATTTTCTCCCATTCTTCCTTGCAAATTTGCTCGTGCTCTGTCAAGTTGGATGGGGAACGTCAGTGAACAGCTATTTCAAATCTGTCCACAGATTCTCAATGGGATTAAAGTCAGCTTTGGCTGAGCCACTGAAGGACTTTCACCTTCTTGTTCTGAAGCCATACCAGTGTTGCTTTGGCTGTATGCTTGAGGTCATTGGCCTGTTGGAATGTAAATCCTCACCACAGTCTCAAGTCTTTTGCACTTTGAAGCAAGTTCTCCTCAAGGATTTGCTTGGATTTGGGTCAATTTATTGTTCCCTCTATCCTTACAAGTCTCTGCCACTGAAAAGCATCCCCAAAGCTCGATGTTGCCAACAGACGTAGTAGCACTTTGCATTCAGGCTAGAGAGTTCAATTTTCATATAATCAGACCACAGATTCTTATGCCTCATGCTTTCAGTCTTTCATGCACCTTTTTGCAAACTCCAGGCATGCTGTAATGTGCCTTTTCTCAGGAATGGCTTCCGTCGGGCCACTTTCCCATAAAACCGAGATTTGTGAAGTGCTGCAGAGATTGCTGCCCTTCCGGCAGGTTCTCCCATCTCAGCCAAGAAACTCTGTTGTTCTGTCAGAGTGATCATTGAGTTCTTGGTCACCTCCCTTACCAAGATCCTTCTTGTCCAGATCAAGGAAGAGTCTGGGTAGTTCTATATTCTTTCCATTTCCTAATTTTAGGGCTCAATGTGCTCTTGGGAACTTTCAACACTCAAGAAATTGGTTTATACCCTTCCCCAGATCTATGCCTCCTCACAATTCTATCTTAGCTTCCTTCCTTTTTCAGGCCTACAGACAGTTCCTTGGGCTTCATGGTAGAGTTTCTGCTGTGACATGCACTCCGAACTGTGGGACCTTACACAGAAAGGTGTGTTTCTTTCTAAATCATGTCCAATCAATTGAATTGGCCACAGGACGTCTCCAATCAAGTTGTAGAGACATCTCATGGATAATCAAAGGAAAATGTATGCACCCGACTTCAATTTGGACCGTCATAGCAAAGGGGGTGAATACTTATTGATGCAAGACATTACAGATTTTCATGTTTAATTAGTTTGTAAAAATGTCTAAAAGCATGTTTTCACTTTGTCATAAGGGTATTTGGCATAGATCGGTGACCAAAAATTTAAATTGAATCCTTTTTAAATTCAGGCTGTAACACAACAAAATGTGACAAAAGTTGAGGGGTGTGAATACTTTCTGGAGGCACTGTATATGTCAACATTAAATACTTAAACTATGCCCTGTAATACTCATCACTGTACATTGCATGGAAATGATAAAACCCACCGACACTTCTCTCAAATCATACTGCCATAACACCTAGAAACACCCACACCTACAGGGGCAACTGTGCAACAGTAGAACCAATCTAACTTCTTTCTTCAAAAGCAAAACTTTTTTTTACCCTTGCACAATGTTAAGTATGCAATTTTGGCAATGTATATTCAAAGTTAATGTTCCAAAAATTAACATGGAGTACAGTGGTACAGTAGTGACATTTTTCAGTATCAATCCCACAAGAAATAAAATACAGCACACAATTAAACCAGCCCTCACTATAAATCTACAACTACCTCTAACAGACATCTTCATACAATTGTTACGATGGCCATCTCTGACAAAAATTGTCAAGATTTCATGATGGCAATCGGTGAATGGATTGTGGTGTCATTCGTACCTTGTCATTCCTTCCTACCTTGTTGGTTGTTTTTTTGGGGGGTACATTTCCTTTTTTTTTTTTTTAAGTTTTTTCAGACTTGTAAAAGTTTCAATTGCTTTTTGTTTTGAGACAATGTAACAAATGTACTTCAAAATACTCACAAATAAATAAAAAATAATTTGCAGGAACGTGAACTGGGATTTTTAAAGGTCTTCCCACAAAACCCCATCACTGGGATGTTGCATAAATTTTAAATCTCTCCAATTTATGGAAAGGATTACCAAAATATCATGTTACTTGTAAAATGCAGAAGGATATACTTTTGGATAATTGCTGCACAAGGATGAAGTATGCATTGTGATGCAACCAACTTTGAATGTAAAATGTATATTTATGCTCCACCCATGTCTTGCCTCATGCATATTCATTCTCCACCCATGTCTTGTGTTATTGTCACTGGCAGAGGGGGAGAACAGCTCTTCCCTGGTTGTATGTGGAGAAAGCATGGTTTTTACTGTCGCACTTGGAATGTTTTAAAATAAATAATAAATAATTAAAAATTACCCCCATGTGGTCATCTCTATAATGTTTTTTTACTATCATAAATCAATGAACCGTTGCCAGATATCTCCTAAAATGACAGACTAGATAGGTTTTGAAAATGGCGACTTTCACAACTTTCGTGACGTTGTGACCTTGACCCTGACCTCGAATCCGGGAAAAAATATGTCGTTGGGTATCACTCATCGACCTCTACCCACATACCAAATTTCATCAAGATCAGAAGTAAAAGGTTTTCTTTGTACTGGGAGGTGTTTTTGACCATCTTCCAGGTTACGTGGTGGCCAAACGGGACGGAAATTCAAAAATCTGTCTGGTTAGATACAAGATAATATTTTTTTACTATCATAATCAACAAACAGTTGCCGAATATCTTGCAGAATGGCAGACTAGATATTTTTTGAAAATGGCGATTTTTATAACTTACGTGACCTCGTGACCTTGACCCTGACCTTGAACCTGGACAAAAGTTATATCGTTGTGCAACACTCATCGACCTCTACCCACATACTAAGTTTCATCAAGATCAGAAAGAAAAATTGTTGACGGACGGATGGACACGTGGACATTTGGTCCGGCTTTATTGGGTCATCTCGGTGGAGATGACCTAAAAAGTGATTTAAACCTCCAAAGTGTTGGTAACCTGCTTGGAGCATTCTTTATTCAAAGAATCGGGACACGTAGGCCATTGCAGGATATGCATATCATTCTCTATAGTCTATAGCATTCCCCACAAGGCGATTCCGACCACAACATGATCCATCTCGTCCCTGCTTACTGACAACTAAAGCGCCAGAAGCCCTTGAAATGATCAGTGCCCCAATGGACCCCAAATGCTTTTGAGAGTTTACGTGACAGCGATGCATGCACAGATTGGAGCATCTTCACGGAAAGTGCCACTGACATTGATGATTATTCTGATGTCATCTTGGACTACATAAAATTCTGCCAGGGAAATTTGCATCCCAACTAAAATATTGACAATATATTCGAATGGAAAACCCTGGTTCGTTAAATCCATTTGCAGCAAACTCCATGCCCAGGAAGACTCGTTTAGATTCGGAAGTGATGTGGAGTATAAGAAAGCCAAGTACGAGCTACGCAAGACCATCAAAGATGCCAAGCACGATTACCGGGAAACCATCGTGAGTGCAAATGCTAAATAACTCTGGCAAGGTCTCCACATGATCACTGGTTACAAACCAAAATTGAAATCTCCAATGAACGATGACACATTGCCCGATAAACTGAATTATTTTTACAGCCGATTCAATCACCCGGTGAGTGCAGCGCCAACCACAGATGAAACGTATCCTCAAGCTTTTGTGATCTCCAAAAATGACACTCGGCACATTCTGAACAACCTCAAGGTTTGAAAAGCGACTGGTCCTGATGAACTGTTGCCCATTCCAACTTTACTCTTCAACTGGTCACTTCAGCTTTGGAAAATTCCCCATGTTTTGAAAAAGTCTAAAATTATCCTTGTGGCAAAGCATTCTCCAGTGAGTTGCAGAAATGATTATAGACCAGTTGCACTCACATGCATCATTATGAAGTCTTCAGAAGGTCTAATTTTACTGTACCTGAAATCTGTTCTTCTTGCTTCCCTTGACCCTCATCAGTTTGCCTATCGCTGTAATCATTCAGTTGATGATGCCGTTTCACTCACTTTCGATCAGATGCTAAACAATCGAGATAAACATATGCCTTCCTATGCTAGGTTACTTTTCTTAGACTTTAGTTCTGCTTTTAAAACCATTTCATCTGACAAACTTAATTTTAAACTCGATGCACTTGGTATTGACAATTCAATTTGTAACTGGATTTTGGATTTTCTTTTAGACAGACCACAGGTCAAAATTTGTTCGAAAATTTCCAGACGATAAACCTGAACACCAGAGTGCCTAAGTGCTGCGTTTTATATTCATCGTTTACTCATGATTGAGTCACATCATCTCATAGCTCACTTCTGGTGACATTTGAAGATGACATGACCATTGCTGTCCTGATTCTCAACAGTGATGAAAGTGATTGCCATAACAAAGTTGAAAAACTTGTGGAATGGTGTTCTCTAAATGATCTCAAACTCAGCATCATAAAGCCAAAGGAAATTATTGTTGACTTCTGAAAAAAACAAAACTCCCATTCAATCCTTAGTTATTCATGATCCTCAAGTTCATAGTGTCACTTCTTTTAAATATTTAGGCAGATATATTCCCAGTTATCTTAAGTAGGAGATAAACACCAAACACTATGTGAAGAAGGCTCTGCAACGGTTGTTCTTTCTTAGAAGGTTGAAGAGTTTTGTTGTCGGCCATCCTTTCTTGATCAAGTTATTTTGGGCAGTAATAGTGTGTGTTCCGATACAACAGGATAGTAAAGACTGCTTGTAAAATTATTGGGTGAAATGTGCCTTCCATCGAGATTTTGTACTTTAGTCAAGTAGCGAAAAGAGTTAAAGGTATCATCCAACATAAAATTCCACCCAATCCGTGACATTTTTGAACTTCTCTGCTCAAGTAAACGTTATCGTTCCATCAAGACCAACTTTAATAGCTTGCACAACAGCTTTTTCCCAAATGCAATCTGCATCCTCAATGAACCAAAGTCTCAAGTTTTGTGAGCATCTAAAGAATGGTTATGGATATTTTAAAACAAGCCACTCATTTCTTCACCAAATGCATCACATACATCTGACAATAAAACTCATGATGTGCAGCAGTAGATCGAAGAATTTTCAATTTAATTACACTCTAAATTGAAATTATTTTACACCTCTGTTAATAACCTACTCAATGCTCAACAAATTCCCGAAATATATTTGATGAAATCTACAAATAAAATGTAACTTTCTTACCTTATAAGAATGCTTTGTGGATGCTAGCAAATGCAAACCTGTCACATAAAACATAAGGAAAGTAAGCAAATTATAAAAAAAATAATAATAATAATTGTACATTGGGCATTCAACAATCACAAACATTTCAAGAACCACAAATAATGCAAAAGCACAACCAACTTCAGGTTTTATCAGAAAAAAAAGAAGAGAGGATCTGTTTCAGATCCAACATTTCAGCCACAGAGTGACTTTCTTCAGGAACTTGCACAGACCCTGTGAACTGTGAATTTTAAAGGTATTCCCAAAAGACCCCACCACTGGTATGTTGCACGTGTGTGTGTGTGTGTGTGTGTGTGTGTGTGTGTGTGTGTGTGTGTGTGTGTGTGTGTGTGTGTGTGTGTGTGTGTGTGTGTGTGTGTGTGTGTGTGTGTGTGTGTGTGTCAATTCCGGACAGATTAAGTACATTGAAGGACAACACCAACTCCTTTAATACATATATATATATATACATATATATATATATATATATATATATATATATATATATATATATATATATATACATATACACATATATATATACACATATATATATATACATATATATATATACATATACATATATATATATATATATACATATATATATATATATATATATATATATATATATATATATATATATATATATATATATATATATATATATATATATATATATATATATATATATATATATATATATATTGTTGTGGTTACCAAATTCGCAAACCACCATTCAGGTCCCTTAGGTGAGGTATCTCGGCAAGTATATGTGTAGTTAGGCCCAAACCCGTTGTCTAGTGGGAATACATGTCATTTATGCGAGCTGCGACTCTTCAGGATAGCCGTTTTTCTTTTACTATCTTTATTTTGGACCAACCGCCATGATTACCACCACAACCACAACATCAACCACCAACCACAACACCGCTTCACCACAACCGCCACGACCTTCACGTCACACCTCGCAACCGTAGCATCGCCACCGTTCTTGCCCCGCTGTGGGTACCGGTGTTGGACTCGTGCAGGGCGCACGTTGAACAGCGTGTACAAAATCACGGATTTTGTGCTTCAAAAACGGATCAAAAACGACACACGCCCACTTTTTGCCGTCCAATCGGTGAGCGAGGGCGATTTGGTCCCGCCTCCAGAACGATCGATATATGCAAATTTGTGGATCAAAAAGCCTTCACGCCCACTTTTTCTCGGGCCAATGGGGAGCGAGGTGAAAGGTCAAAGGGAGGGGGTCAAAGGCGAAGCTACGGGGGATAAAAGGACCGTGTTCGTCAGTCAGAGAGTGTGGAAGTCTGGAGCCCGAAGCCTGCAGTAGCTGGAGAAGCTGAAGAGAGTCGAACGAGGAGAGCCCAAAGAAGAGTCCAGGGTGGAGAGTCCAGAGGCAGAGAGGCGGCAGCGGCGAAGGCAGACGAGGGGGTGCTCGCGACGGTGCCGGGAGCTGCACGCCCGAGGAAGGCCGGCAGCGCGACCTGGCCGAGGTGGAGACGCACACCAGGGATAATAAAGATCCTCTATACCCCGAGCATCAGCAACCCCCTCCTGTTTCCCCCCCGCGCTGAGATAGTGCGACCAAGGGGGCCCCTTTCCCACCCCCTGCCAGGCACTATCCGCGAGGCCCGCGGAGTGAGGCGCCATCGCCGCTCCGCGTCTCATCACCAGACGGGTAGGCGCGACCCGGTCTCGGCCTCAGGCCCGCCTCATTCTTGGGGGTATTTCTTTTCCTTGGTTTTGGGTATGTGTTGTCGGCGCCGTCTGTGAAGTAGAATTGTATAAGTGTTGCCGTGTGCTCGGTAGTCGGTATTAGCTCTGCATTGTTTTCGCTTTTATATTTGCTTTTTGTGTAAATGGAATTGTGTTTTCTTTTTTTTGTGTGCATTTGGTGGAATTGTATTTGTGTGCTTCCCGCGTGCCGCGAATAAATGTGCTTTATTGTTGAACTGTTCTCCCGCTTCGCTTCGTCTTTTCCCCCATTGAACCCTCATCTTGCTTCACGTAAAGGGTTGGTAGTGGGCTGAGTACGCCCGATAATTAATCGAACCGTCGAGGTCGACGATAACACCGCTCGGTTATTCTGATAGTACGGAACGGGTCGCTTAAGTGGCCCGTGTCCGAAGTCGACCTGCGGCGAGGTGCGATCGCCCGGTCTACCCTCCGCGTGGGTACTTAGGTAGGTCGAATTTGGCGAGCAACCCTATCCCACGCGGGGGCTGATTGGCTCGATCGCGGTGAGACCAAAAGGTCCACCCGTGACTGGTTCCCGGCGTTAGTCCGAGAGGGTCACGACTGGATTGTCCGTCCGGTGGGCGACGTGCCGCGATTCGAGTTACGTGGCCGTCAGCACGCCGGCGGGCGCGAAATCCGCAACAATATATATATATATATATATATATATATATATATATATATATATATATATATACATATATATACACATACATACATACATATACGTATTTTTTTCCAGATGCTCACATGTTTGTTTGTAGGTTATTCTTTAAAGGCTGAACTGTAGCACCTATAGGCCTCAACTTTTGAGTGTAGGTACTGCACAATGTGGGCAAGGTTTTAAGCTACCACACATTGGCCTCTACACCCGTTTTGAAGCCACGAAAGGCCACTATGAAGTGTGTATTGGAATGTGGGGTCAGGCAGTGTTGTCCTCGGCCCACAGACAAAGGGCAACTACCATGAGGCCAATAGCTCCATCGTTTTTCAATGTCAAATAAGTCCCAAAACCATTGCCGGGAAACGCGTACCCAGCCGGACAGTGCTGGGTTTACCCCCTCCACCCCCTAAGCAGCACCGGGTAGCCCCTTTAGTACGATATTATATAGTATTCCGGTAAGCTGCCAGTTCTTTGGGCCACTGCTAAAAGGCAACCGGCATGAGCCTTATTGTGGCCAGGGTGCAGCCTACTCTTACAAAGGACATTGTAGGATATTTAATGTCCACCAGCAAATGCTGGCAGACAAAACCCCGGATTAATGTCCGAGCTGGACAGCACAGCTTGATGCAATGCCCTGTGAACAAATTAGCATGATGACAGTTTATTGTCAGGTAAATAATTGCAACCAGACAAGACAACTGAGAAACAAGTGCGCTACCTCTGATATAGAATGCTTGTGTGCCATGTCAGAGGTAACGAAACTTACATAATGAGATAGCACAAGGTGTCACACTTGGGAAGACATTTAACATCTGAGTGCACTTGGCCTGTGCTCGTCTCTGAACAAAGCTAACCTGTTACCGAAACATTGGACTGTTTTTTTTTTCCACCGTTTGATGAAACTTTGGTTTCGTAGGCAAGGTTTTCATATTATCAGTTCTGCACTTGCCCAAATTTTAGTGATAAAACATTAACTTTGATGCGATTTATGATCAGTGACTTTAGGGCTGTGGAAGTGTGGAATTAGCAAAGTGTTTGTGTAATAGCTTTAATGCCGTTTAAGTGCAGAATTCACACCAAATGTCTCCGGTGGTCTCACCAGGAATGAGGATCGTTCCCAGCGGGTGGACCCGTAAGCCTTGGGTCGGGTACGAAAGTGGAAAATTGGCTTGTGCAAACATCAGCTCATGTTCAGGCAGAGAGAACCTTTCAGAACAAATATGTATACAGAAAGGAAGTGGTGGAGAAAGTAAAATTACAGTATTTGGTTCAATTTATTACCAAGTGTGATAACATATAACAAAAAAAGTCTTTAATGCTCCTTTCTAAGCAGACAACCCATGCATGATGCTAGGAAGTCACGTTCAAATCCCATATCATGTGTTGCATTGTCCATTGTCTGAAGTCCTTGGAATTCTTGCAAAAGTAAAAATGATGTATGTACCTTAATGTCCTTGGCTCATATCTGGTATATGTACAAGCTCCTAAATAAGCCTTAGACACATATAATTCCCCTTTTTTTCTGATGTGTTGTAAAGCAAACGTTGCATAGACAGACATGAGATACTGCGTATATATTGTTACGGATTTGGAAGCCATTTGCACACAAACAGACGTCAGTCCCTAAGCATAGTTATTTTGATAAGTATGTGTTTATAGTTAGGGTCCCCTACCTGTGTCTAATGGGAATTACATGTGTGTGCTGCGAGTTACTTTTTAGTCAGGGTTTTTGCAACACAAATCGAGCCTCCAGCCAACCGAAACCATGACTCCTTCACTTCGCAAATCGCGCCATTACAAACGAGTGTCCAGCCACGTACGTGGGCGGAGATTTCCATCGCCTCAGATCGAGACTCCGCCCAGAAAGGCAGGGGCGTGCCCCTTGTCCAATCACGCACAGAGGGTGACTTTCCCACGACACCCCGGCCAATGAGGGCGGAGATTGCCACAGAGGGCGACTTTCCCACGACACCCCAGCCAATGAGAGTTGAGATGCCTCAGATGGCGATTTTCTGACCCTGCACAACAAATGAATAAAAGAACGCCAGGCTCCGGAGCACTGGTCTTGGGGGGGGGGGGGGTCGCGGGTCTTCGTGCTGGCTGATTCGTCTGGCCCTGGGTCATCGTCATCTCTGGTCTTCTCCTTGGTCTTGGTTCGTTGGTGTGTGGCTGGTTGGAGAGCGCGGTCCCTGGTGCTTGATGCGGCGATGAAGGTGTGGGTTTGAGTCCCCCTCCCCCCCCCCCGAACCAGCTCGTCTCGACCAGACCGCACGAGGCGGAAAGGTGCCAAACTGGCCCCATTTTGTGTGTGTGTGTGTGTGTGTGTGTGTGTGTGTGTGTGTGTGTGTGTGTGTGTGTGTGTGTGTGTGTGTGTGTGTGTGTGTGTGTGTGTGTGTGTGTGTGTGTGTGTGTGTGTGTGTGTCGGTGGTGCCCGTCCTGTAAGTAGAAACTGTTTAAGTGCCTTGTACATTAAATTGCATTTCTGATAGTCGGTTTAACTCTGCTCTTTTCGTGCTCCCCTGCCCCATTATAAATAAATCCCCAATTGTTCAATGTACCAGCTCGTTGTCTGTCGCTTTCTTTCATTGGTTTAGTATGGTGCGTATTGGTAATTAGGGAGGCCTTGTTGTTGCAATTGTTTTATCCCTGCGTCGTAAGAGGCGACCAGGGTTGCGTCAGGAAGGGCATCCGGCGTAAAACATATGCCAAATCATGATGCGGATCATAACTGATGATCCGCTGTGGCGACCCCTAACGGGAGCAGCTGAAAGAAGAAGAAGAAGAAGATGAAGAAGAAGAGGGAGTTGTTGTAATTGTTCATTTGGACCGACGGATCTTGGTAATCCTCGCTCGGTTTACACCCGGATTGGGCTCGGTAAATGGCCCGTTCCACCCGAGGTCCATCGAGGGTGTG
This sequence comes from Eptatretus burgeri, assembly GCF_056783735.1. Lineage (NCBI taxonomy): Eukaryota > Metazoa > Chordata > Myxini > Myxiniformes > Myxinidae > Eptatretus > Eptatretus burgeri. Next base: position 49,646,924 of record NC_140964.1, read on the forward strand.
GTTTCCCCGGTAGTTAGACAACGTGGGTACTTAGGTATATTGAAATTAGGCAATTAACCCTACCCCACGCCGTCAAAATATTAGCGACCATGGTCCGCTAAGGGACCCATGACCTTTGGAGTTGTCCGAAGGTTACGACCTGCAATTCCGGGTGTTCGGTGGGAGACGGCTCTACTGCTCCACTGCTCCACCTGGCGGCCGTTCCTCACCACCGACCCCCAGCCCACAACAATATTTCCATTCTCCCGTTTTTAGTGTGTGATAATCTTTTCTTATTATATGTGAGATGAGCTAATTTGCTTCAACACTGTGGGAAAGTCTGAGATTAAAAATGAACAGATTGCCATTTTTTTAGGATACGGAAATTTTGTCGCATCATTTACAGACTTTATTACATATTTTTATTTTACAGACTTTATAACCCATAAACATTTTTATTTCAGAAATTATTGGAGCGCAATAAGTGGTTTTAATATATTACCTGACCAGATGTTGCTTATACTCATGTTCCCGTCGGATCCAAGCTCCTTCATTCTCATCTAGAGGGTGAGGTTTGGCAGATCCCTTTTCTGTCATCCAAAAGTGAAAAGGATTAAATTTGCTTTTAGACCATGGGAGTTGTTTACAGTCACATGAGTTTCCGGGCAGCACCCTGAGAAAGAGAAATGCAAGACACTCAGGGCAAAATGCTCTTTAATAACCGAATCAAAGTCTAAACATTATTTCAGATGCATCACTCACAAAATAAGACATGATGAAAAAAAGTATAATTCACCACAGGGTGCAATATAAGGCAACATGCATATGGAAGAGTGGAAATACCCCTGTATATCACAACCCTGTAGTAATAAAACACAACTCAAATAATGTCACGCCTGCATGCTGATAATACGAGTGTGAGTCAGTCAGTTTGTCGAAGGCCTACAGTACTGCATTGATTCATACCAATTTTATTCATACCAAGATTCAATAAAACCACCCATCTAACGCATTTTAGAGTTGCTCTCTTTTATCTCTCCCACCTGTCTGATGACCTTATATGCCACCAACCGTTGCCCAAGGAAATTCAATGAAATATGCATTTAAATATTTCCTGCATGACAAATTGGGGAATGTTGGCCTTATGGTTTCGCATGAATTACCGATCATGGGTGTTGCAAAACGCACTTGCACCGCTTTCCCTTCTTTGAATTTCTTTCAATTAATTTTTTTTTTAATACAACAAATCACTACAAACTCAACATAAGATCTTCCCAAAATGTATTATTTGATTGCTCCCAGGAAAAAAAACCCCAGGCAGTGTATAAGCAACATACTCGAGGCCTGAACACGGAGGTGTTATAATAAACTTGTGCAAGGCAAAATGTTTTAAATACCAGGCACAAGTGTAAGCACTATGACAATTAAATTTGCGTTTTTGACAACAAATCACTACATTCAACCTAAGCAAACAATCTTCACAATACATATTACTCAATCACTCTTGGGGGGGGGAGGGAGAAACCCAGGTAGTGTACAAGCACAAGACCCGATCGAGGCCTGGAAACCAATTATCTGGTTTTATCTGGGGTCAACGTTTTTGTCCAAATATAGCCCTCGACCTTCTTCTGGATGAAAGAGGCGGCCATGCAAAGTTTAGTCGCAATGGTTTTGGCACTGTCCGAGTGCATAAAGGAGCAAACAAACAAACTTCTATACATTTTAGATTGCGGTTACACATTTCTTGCTCAATAGTAAATTGTGTTTCATTAATATTATTATCTGTTCATGATGTTGAATGGTGCTTTATTTAGTTTTCTTTGGTGCAACATTGTCATCGTACAAATTTAATGGCCTGCTAGATAATGTACGTCTGTTTGGTGAGTAATGTAACTTACTCTTCAATATTGAGATATTTTGATTTAAACATATTTGAGACATGTTCAGACTTAAATGTTGATGTCTTTTAACTGTCATGTTGGGTTGTAATTATGGAGAGATTGGGACCATACTCTGTGCAGAGCATTTGTGCTGCTTAAGCAGTCTTCTTGGCTATTGGGCACAATCCTGGAAGGGTCGCCACTCCGACACAGTACACCAGCATGCTGCACTCATTTTGCCGACCTCGGAATTAACTCGCCAAGTTAACCCCACCTGGTATTAATTAAACAGCTGAGCGGGATTTGAACTCAGGACCCTTTGATCCTAAGCCCACCCTAACCATTAAGCCAACACCAGGCATAATTATGGAGGTGACGCAATAATGTGTTTACAATGGTAGAAACGCATTGTAATGGCGGCAGGCATAGATATGGCTCTTGGCGAGGTCACAACTGATTGATGACAGGATTTGAGACTTGATGTAAAGTCGCGATGGACTTGTGATCTTGGAAAGATTTATACCAGGTGTATCCGGTGTAACTTGATATAATACATATACACTACATGATGGATATTCATCTTTATTTGTTCACTAAATGGTTTTAAATGCAAGACATGCCATTTTAGGCAATAAGATATTTGGATTTGCAAACCTGTAATTAGTGAATTGCTGGATAATGCTAAAATGCATCGTTTTCTATGCTCACTTAGTGTATTATCTCCCATAAATGTCTCCAGCACATTAATAATGTAAAACTAACATTATAGCATTATCAGATAGCTCATACTGTATATGACATACAGCAACTGTTTTTGATAGTTATGACAATAAGAAATTTTAACTATCTTAAATATGTACTTTCATTGCTGAATTGTAATAGCCATTTCTCAATGTGTATTTTTTTTTTTCTGTGTACTTTGCAGTGCACCGAACTGGCGTCACCATTTTTCATTCTGTATTTAAAAAATACAAACCTTTTTACTTACCTGACTAGTTCTGTGTCATCTGATACCCTTTATCATCAATCTTTGCAGAGCATTGATGGTGCCAAAGCAGTTTCTTGGAAAGGATTATACTGGGAGGTTTGCCATTTCCTTCCCAGCATTAATTGTCCATGATCTATCCTTTGAAAAGCTGAGCACCATGTCAAGAAGCAGCAAGTCCCATTTTTAAAGTCTTTGGTACTATTCTGCCAGGGTTTGAACTGGCAACCCCCAGACTCAAAGCAGACACTCTAACCATTATGCCACAGAGTCTGGTGCTGTTTCTTTTACCCATCCCTTAACTCTATCTTCTATCCAGATCTCGTATTATACACAGGATTCAGGGGCAGGTGACCCAGGCATCCACATGGCTCGAGAGAGGTGGGGGGGCGGGGGGGCGGGGGGGGCGGTCATTTGCTCTTTAAAATCATCCGAGTAAACTTTCCTTACATCATTTGCTCCTTTGTGTCCCATTGACAACATCTTCCTGCCATGACCTGAAACAGTCATTCAACATTCCTTCAATGTGCTTAACTCCTGCTCCTTTGGAAATGCACAAAATTATAAATGTCTCCGATCCTTCCTGTCGAATGAAGAATCTACATATTTAATAGCTTCATCACCAACAAAAACTCCCTGGCCTCATTCTTACCCATCTCTATTGCTGCACTCTCAACATCCTCACCACTGTCTGCCCTTTCTACCCCTCACAAGGTATTCAAAACTTGAACTAGAACAGTACTCTGTGGAGCACGTACCTCCGCCAGGCTGAACAGTATACGTATTGTATCCCACCGAAAGGCTGGTTCTGCATTCGGACCTGAACCAAAATCGAATTTGCTCGTTCTCGTCACCTAATCAACTCGTCCACAATCTTTTGAAATAACATGCTACATATTGTTTTCGCACCAATCTATCAATGGTGAAGAATCACTTTTAAAAAATGAAAAAAAATTCTCATATCCAGCTATTCACCAAAATTGAATCGATTCGTCCTTGTCTAACATCCACCTGTCCACAAAGTTTCGTCCAAATCCATCCATAACCGTTTTGAGATATCGTGCGTTTTTATCGTTTTTAGCCCTTATTTCTCAATGGTGAAGAATCTCTTTAAAAGTTCTCGGATCCGGATCTTCACCAAAATCTAATCATTTCGTTCTCATCACACACCCAACCTGTCCACCAAATTTTATCTGAATCAGTCCAGAAGTTTTTGAGATATCCTGTTCACAGACAGGTAGAGACAGAGAGACAGGTGGGTGAAAACAACCTCCATCCACCTTTGGTGGCGGGGATAACATATTATATGGAGAGAGAAAGCCGAAGACGCGATCTGTCCTGTTTGTACGTGCCCCCCCCGTTTTAACACATTTACTCCACACTATTCCCGAGGGAGGAAGACGTTGTTTGTGTGTTTTGCAATGAGGGGCTCCATAGGAAACACGCATTTCAAATTCGTTTCCTCTTCCTTCCAATCCAAAGACGGGCTCTTGGCTCATTATCATCACAGATCAAAAGGACACGGAAAGGAAAAGACAGACATAAATGACGCAAACGAAATTGTTTGTATAAAATTATTCAACGACAGGAATAAATTACGAAGAACAACAAAAAAAAAAAAAAAAAAAAAAAAACATCGCGCATTTTGCCTTGAAATATGTTCATGCAAATAAGAGGTCAAGCAAATGTATCACATCACCACAGAGCAACGTATAAAAGGAAGCCTGTTCCACACTTACATCGTGACGTCATTATCCGCCAATTGTTGGTGATCCCCACCCATGGTCGAATTAAAACGATAGATCGCGCTCCACGACCGACGAAGATTCACAGTCGAGATGGGTGCGCGTTCTCGCCGCCAAAACATCAGCATAAGCAACACCCCGGACAGACAGATGATCACGACAGAAACGAAAGACTTGCGCATCATCGAGAGCCGCCCGACGATCGCCATGCACTCGGCGTTCACAGCAAAGCCGACCACCACAGTCAATGTGGACACCAATTTAACGTATTCCTTTCGACAAGAGGCGCAAATTTATTTTATTTATCCCAACTGCTCGTCAAGGAAAACAAAGTCATTCGCTTTCCGAGTCAAGAAAAGCGAGCAAAATCATCCTTATGAAGCAAACACTACACGCTACTCATACACCGTCTGAGTCATCGGGGGTGTGGTCCGTTACCAATGAAGGTGTGGAGTGCAGCTCGCTAAGTGGATTAATGCCTCAAGCAAGAACTCCAACATAATAGTTCATAAAAAAAAAAACGGCTGACTTGGCAAACGACAGCAAGCTTGTTGGGCATGGCGTGCACTCCCAGGAGGGACCAGAGAACTGGAGAAAATGTACAGCGAAGATAAAACGGAGCGAAAACGGGTAATAACGAGAAAAAGCAATGACAGATTGCAGACCCTCGCCTGCAGGACTTGTTTTGCGGATCAAATAAATGCAACGATGAACAAAATGAAACGTCGTTGATCGCAAATGAAGGGTCTAAATGGTCTAGTTGTAAAAGAGTAAAGGTCTAAAAAGTTGTCAAGGTCTAAAGGTTGAAAGTTCTAAAGCTCGAAAGATCTGAAAAGGTTTAGATGGGTCTTAAAGGGTCGAAATGGTCTAAAGGGTCTTAAAACGTCTGAAAGGGCTCTAAAAGTCAAAGGGGTCGAAAGGGTCTTCATGGTTCTAAAGGGTCGAATGCGATATATGGAGTCTAAAGGGTGTAACGGGGTCTTAGGTGTCGAAAGGGGTTTATAGGTTCTGCAGGATGTTAGGGTTCCAAAAGTAAAGGTTCCAATCCATCCTGGATTACCTTGAAACAGGGATCATCATAACCCTGTTTGTTTTTTTTGTATACATTGTGAATGCTCGTATGAGAGCAAACACACAACACACAGCAAACGGGAGGGGGGGGCATGAGACAAGAGGGGAGTGGGAAGGATAACACAGTGGGGAACAGAGACATTAGGAGATCTGTGGAAGGGAGAGGGATGGGGTGGGGAACATGGGGTATACTGTTGTGGTGCCGGGTCTCAGTGGCGAGCATGACCGCTAGGGGGAGAAGTAGAGTCGGCTCCACCGAACACCCTGAATTTAGGTCGTACCTTTCAAATAAATCTGTAAGGTCACGGGTCCCTTATCGGACCAAAGATCGCCAACAGGTCAACCACGTGGGGTAGGGTCAATTGCCAATTTCAATATACCTAAATACCCACGCAGTCTAACTACCGGGGAACTACACCCTCGGCCAACTCTGTCCGATCCGAGAACAGCACAGACTGAGAACAGCACAGACCTCCTCACACACACCCACTCTTCTCTTCACCCCCCCCCCCCACCGACGCAACTCGCCTCCGGATTGGCCGGTGGGTTGTCAGGCGACTCGTGACGGCCTCCCGATTGGCTGCGGGGCGCGTGTGGTGCTCGCCCTTCGCTTATTGGCTGGAGGAAATACTCTCTGCCCCTCCTCGGAGTGGAGCTTCGACCAGAGTCGACGAAGGCTCCGACCACGTCCTCAGCCAAAAACACGTGCGTATTAGCGACCGGTCCAGTGCAGAAAGGTGGCCTTGTTGTAGTGGAGGTAGTAGTAGTAGCTGTACTTGTTGTTGGTGGTGGTGTAAAAATCCTATATATAAAATAACTTTGTAGCACACGTACACTTAATTACCCACAAAACAAGCGACGGGACCCTACCGAGAAACACATACTTACCGATATAACTGATCTATTGGACCTGCCTGTTGTGTGCAGTAAGCTTCCAAATTCGTAACAATACAAGATGGACAGTACAGGGACTTTCAGGAAGGAAAGCAGGGAATTTGAAGGAGGTGGGTTTGGGGTGGATTAACGGAGGGTAGAAAAGATCGAGGTTTTGGATGGGGACGACAAGAGGTGGTGGTGAACACCTGTTTTGAAGACCTGGAGGGAAGAATGGGATTGAAGGAATGAGGGAGTTTATTCCAAAGGCGGGAAAAAAGAGAAATGAAAGAGTGAAGGTGAGCAGTGATTCGTGATTTTGGCAGTTTTACTGGAAGGGGGTTGTTGGCGAACCTTGAGCGCCTTGTGGAAATATGGTGGGGACAAATCACAGACACAGCAGGGGAGGTGAGACCGGAGAGGAGACGGTAGAAGACAGACAGACCACCGACCTGCCTGCGGTGAGACAGTGAGAGGCCCAAATACTCAGCCTCATCGCGGGAGATGCCAATGATCATAAATGTCTTGGTTTCCACAGCGTGAAGCCGAGAAAGGTGGGAGGCAGGAGCACCAGCATGAGGGGAGAGCAGTACTCCATCAGGCTGCGGTCAAAAGCTTTGTATGTGGTCAGGAGCTCAGGTGGGCAGATGAAGGACTTTGCATGACGAAGGATTCCCAATCGGCGACTGGCTTCGGAGGCCAGGTTGGAAATGTGGCTTTCCCAGGAAAGATCATGGCAGATAGTGAGACCCAGAAGCTTGAAAGAAAGGACTTCTTCCAGAGGATTGTTGAGAAAGTAGATGGGTGAGGGGGGGGCGGTTCCAAACGGTCCTTTCGGAGAGATATTGTGAGTGTGAGATTGTCCAGACTGAACGACATGTTTGACGTTTAGACCAGTTTGTGATTTTACCCAGATCTGCAGTGAGCGAAGAAGCTGCTGCTTGCTGGTCTGAGGGATGACAGATGGTACGACAGAGGGTCATGTCATCAGCAAAGAGATAAAGAGGGTTTTCCAGAGAGTCGGAGAGAGCTCATTGATGAAAACCAGAAAAAGAACAGGGCCCAGAATGCTGTCTTGAGGAACTCCAGTCTGGACAGGAAGAGATGAGACAACTCCATTTAGGGCCACATACTTACTGTGACAGGAGAGGAAGTCTGTGAGCCATGAGTGGGGACGGCTTTGGATACCATAGGAAGAGAGTTTGTTGAGCAGGGCAGGGTGCCAGATCATATGGAAAGCACGCGATATGTCTTGCGAGATTTCTCTGATTTCATGTCTGGCATTGGCAGAATCAGCATATCCACGGTAGAGTGACCTGGTCTGAAACAAAATTGATGATCGGAAATCAAGCCATTGGAGAAGAGGAAGGATTTAATGTCTGAAGCGATGATGGATTCCATAACCTTGCTGATGATTGGGAGAAGGCTGATTGGTCTGTAGTTGCAAGTGTCTGTTTTTGCACCTTTTTTATGCAGGGCGGTAATGTTTTCTGATTTCCAATCAGATGGCAGATGACCTTGAACAAATGAGAGGGTGAATAGAACAGAGAGAGGGTGAGCAAGAGCAGAGGAGCAGGTTTTTACGACACGTGGGCTGATACCATATGGACCCTTCAAGGATTACCATTAGAACGGATCTTCTTCTCTCTGGGATTAACATCTCTCTTCAAGACTGGTATTGCATACCTACTGCCCTTGAAGATAACAGCCTGGATATTCTTCCACAGAAACCTGCTCTTGCTTATGCACAAATTCATCCCACCTCGTCTTCAATTATCCCAAGCTTCTTCCCACCCATGATACCCTGAATCCTGTGGTAAGGCAGTTGCTCTGAAACAACTTGCCTTCTCTTCCTATAAGGCTTATCTGACCGTAGGCAATCTCAGTGCATTCCAAAAAGTTTGCAACAAGTGTGTGTCCACTCTCAGGAGAGCCAGAAAACAAAATCTGTCCAACCTCAATAATGAACTTTCAAACTTGTCTTCCTCCTCTAAAATCTGGTAGCAACTTGTTAAGTCTGTCTCTGGAGTATGCTACCCTTCCATACCTACCCTTACTTCAAATATCATCACAGCCGACTCCGCTCCTGAGGAGGCTGAACACCTCAATTCTGTATTTGCTTCCAAATCTTGTGGCCCCAACCCACCAGTCCAGTTACTTATCCTTCCCTGCCATAGCCAACTGCTCCTGCACTCTGTGTCTTTTGCACCTGAGCAAGTGGAGAAGGTTCTCTCAACCCTCGAATCTGACTGTGCTCCTGGACCGGACAACATCATCTGACGTGCCTTAAAATCTTGCTCTGTCTCTCTCTCTGTCTGTCTCTCTCTCTCTCTCTCTCTCTCTCTCTCTCTCTCTCTCTCTCTCTCACTCTCACTCTCACTCTCACTCTCACTCTCACTCTCACTCTCACTCTCACTCTCACTCTCAATCTCACTCTCACTCTCACTCTCACTCTCACTCTCACTCTCACTCTCACTCTCACTCTCACTCTCACTCTCTCACCTGTCTCTCTCTCTCACCTCTCTCTCTCACCTCTCACCTCTCACCTCTCACCTCTCACCTCTCACCTCTCACCTCTCACCTCTCACCTCTCACCTCTCACCTCTCACCTCTCACCTCTCTCTCTCTCTCTCTCTCTCTCTCTCTCTCTCTCTCTCTCTCTCTCTCTCTCTCTTCCACCTCTCTCTCTCTCTCTCTCTCTCTCTCTCTCTCTCTCTCTCTCTCTCTCTCTCTCTCACCTCTCTCTCTCTCTCACCTCTCTCTCTCTCACCTCTCTCTCTCACCTCTCTCTCTCTCTCTCTCTCTCTCTCTCTCTCTCTCTCTCTCTCTCTCTCTCACCTCTCTCTCACCTCTCTCTCTCTCTCTCTCTCTCTCTCTCTCTCTCTCTCTCTCTCTCTCTCTCTCTCACCTCTCTCTCTCTCTCTCTCTCTCTCTCTCTCTCTCTCTCTCTCTCTCTCTCTCTCTCTCTCTCTCTCTCTCTCTCTCTCTCTCTCTCTCTCTCTCTCTCTCTCTCTCTCTCTCTCTCTCTCTCTCTCTCTCTCTCTCTCTCTCTCTCTCTCTCTCTCTCTCTCTCTCTCTCTCTCTCTCTCTCTCTCTCTCTCTCTCTCTCTCTCTCTCTCTCTCTCTCTCTCTCACCTCTCTCTCTCTCTCACCTCTCTCTCTCTCTCTCTCTCTCTCTCTCTCTCTCTCTCTCTCTCTCTCTCTCTCTCTCTCTCTCTCTCTCTCTCTCTCTCTCTCTCTCTCTCTCTCTCTCTCTCTCTCTCTTTCACCTCTCTCTCTCTCTCTCTCTCTCTCTCTCTCTCTCTCTCTCTCTCTCTCTCTCTCTCTCTCTCTCTCTCTCTCTCTCTCTCTCTCTCTCTCTCTCTCTCTCTCTCTCGCCCCCTGCTGGTCGTTGGTGAGTCGTGCATGGGTGTGGCGTCATGGCGGCTCTGTGTGTGCAGCTGTGAGTACTGCGCTGTGTTCGTGTTGTTCCTGTCCCTATTTCGTTTCCCTCTGTGTCCCCGTACGTGTTTGTGGAGTTTTTTTTCCCTGTTTCCCTTCCTGCTGAGACGAGAGAGAGAAGGAGAGCGCGCACGGTCGGTGCTTTGTGGGTTTTCCTTGAAACCTTCGGGTTTCTGGGCCTACTTTTTCATCTGCCTTGTTTTCATAGACCCGCCGTTTATCGGTGGTTTAGCTTCTTCCTTATACTCTTCCTTTCCCTTATACTTCATTTGATCCCACTTGCTGGTTGCTTGTGACGGTTTTCCTTTGTTAAACTTAAACTTCTCTTCTTTTGCTTTCAGCTATGGCAAACGGACGTTTTCACAATAGTGTGTACGAGTCACTCACTCGGAAAAATGGAGTGACAATTACTCCACCTGATGGAGTTAGTGTTGAGAACGTGGTGATGGCTCTGGGAAAGCTCGTAGGAATCGAGAATGTTCTCGCTGCTTCGAAAATGAGCCAACGTGTCGTGGTTTTCTTGTCGGAGGAGCGACACGTGGCTCAGGCGGTCGAAACCGGTCTATCCGTACCGCCGGACGTCTTCGTTAACGTTAGTTATCTCGATACGATGGCGGTAAAATTAACACTGTCCAACATCCCGCCCTTCTTCTCGAGTGAGGAGATTGTAGCTGCATTAAGCGTTTTTGGCACAGTTGTATCACGAATCTCCATGATTCCACTTCGTCTGCGCTCTGACGCTTCGGTTCGCCACATCATGTCGTTCCGACGTCATTGCTATATCATTCTAAAAAACAACGCTCAATCGCTCAATGCAGTTATGACTTTAAAAATAAAAACCGCAATTACCAGATTTATATCGCAACGGAGACCACAACTTGTTTTATCTGTGGTGAATCGGGACATTTAAAAAGCGATTGCCCCAAGAATATATTAAGTGGCATATCTAGTGTGGTCGAACCCATTGAGACGAATAGTGGTATATCTAGAGTTGGGAACGTTGGTGACGCTTCAAACTCGAACAATCTGCCTGGGCCGTCGAGAGTGGAGGTAAATCCCCCCCTGACAGATGACGAAAGCTTCACCGTTGTTCCTTCAAAAAGGAAACATAAATTGAAGCATCTAAATGATAACAATAGTCAAGATGTGACGGCGAGCTGTGCAAAAAAGATGGCGCCGGCTGCCGAGAATAATGACTCGTGTTTGGAAGCAACAATAGATGCTCTTTTTAAAACGAAAAATCGATTTGATGTAATTGCTCCAGAGGATGATGACTTTTTTGTCGGTGGGGTTGGTGAACATGAGGAGGAGATTGGTTTTGTGCAGCAGGGAGCACACGTGACCACTCCCATAGTCACAGGCACCTTGGATATTAACACCGAATCCACTGTAACCCCCCCTCCCTGTAAAGACCAACAGTGAAATGTGTACCGTTTCTCAGTCACCAATTACTCCAAACCTGGTTGAATCAGGGTGTAAAGCTTCAACTAGTGAAACACCAGGTTCATCTCAAGCGGAATATAACGTTCCTTCCATTAGTATTCTTCCTCCTCCCCGTTTTCTTCACCCTCCCACTCCTCCTCCTCCTCCCCCTCCCACTTCTAATCTTCTTCCTCTTCCCACCCCTCCACCTCCCCTACTCCACCTCCCCCACTCCACCTCCCCCCACTCCACCTCCCCCTACTCCACCTCCCCCACTCCTCCTCACGCCACTCCTCCTCCCCCACTCCACCTCCCCCTACTCCACCTCCCCCACTCCTCCTCCCCCACTCCTCCTCCCCCCACTCCTCCTCCCTCCACTCTTCCTTCCCCGACTCCTCCGACTCCTTCTCCCCCTTTGGAAGCGGAATGTGAGGCTTCCCTTATTAAACCATCAGCTCCATCTTTGGAGCATAACGATAATGTAATGGACACCAATCAGTACTCGGATTATGATTCGGACGGGGACTCATCACTTGGTTCTTGTGGCAGTGCTGAAGCATGGAATGATCCAGTTTCCCAAGATTCGGAGAGTGTTACCAGTGTTCCACCTGCCGATATCATAAAGTTTCTTCATGACACCTTTCGCAAGAAACATGTTAAAATTAAAAACTTTTTCCCTGACTTATCCGGCTTTATAATCTCTGCGAAGCTTTTGCTCCTCAAAGCCGGACAGCTTGGTGTGACGGAATCACAAGTGTATCGACTCCGGAAATGCATCCTCAAAGCAAAGAATGAGCTGCAGACACAGAGAGACTAAGTTTTTGACACACCCTAACTCTATGTTAGCCTATGGCCTTCTCTATAGCGAGTTTAAATATTAATGGGGGACGCTCCTCCATCCGTAAAGCAGAAGTTAAACAGTTTGTTGAGACAAATCACATTGATGTTTTGCTTTTGCAAGAAACAAGATGCAGCTCCTCTTGTGCAAGTGAATGGCAAAGGACAATGAGGGGAAAATGGTTTTTTAGTAGTCTGGAACACCCAAGGGCTGGGGTGGCTGTTTATATACAACCTTCCTTTTGCAGTCCCAGTGTTGTTTTTAATGACATTATCAAAGGGTATTTGATTTCACTCATCTTCACACATAATGGCTTTAAACACACCGTACTGAATGTCTACGCACCTAGCGATAGCACGGAGAGACTCGCCTTTTACACACACTTAGAAACGTCTCTTGTACACATTGATTTTGATGGCCTTGTCTGCTTGGGTGGAGATTTTAACTGCACGATGGACCCCGCCATTGATCGTAATGGAGAGGAGCCGCACCCAGCAAGCGCAGCGCCTTTGTTGAGAGCCTTGTCCAAGTTTTCCCTGGTTGATGTGTGGAGAATCCGCAATCTTTCTCTCCGCCAATACACGTGGAGTCGGTGTTCAAAAGGCCACCTATCACTTGCAAGATTGGACCGTTTCTACATCAACAGTACCTTTTTAAATGTTGTGAGCAATATGGACATTATTCCGAGCGGCTTCTCAGACCATCACATGGTCGCACTTCGTATTCACCAACCAGTTCGGAATCGTGGTGCTGCCTACTGGACCTTCAACGCAAGCCTTTTGGATGACCAACTGTTTGTCGATGCCTTTGGTGTGTTCTGGAGAGCCTTGCTCCAACGTAAAACTCCCTTCCCCTGCCTTGGAAAATGGTGGGACAACGTCAAAGTGCAAATAAGATCCTTTTGCCAACAATATGGAGCCTACCACACCAAATATGACTCTGCCCTTCAATCCTTGCTTGCCAAAGAAATATGAAATTTGCAGATCAACCTCTTGGCCTCAAATCATGAAAGAACCAACCTCTTGCTGGCGAAGAAAAAAGCTCTTCTTGCTGGACTTTGTGCAAAGCAAGCCAGAGGAGCACTGATTCGTCTCCGACTGGAGAATTTGTGCTACCTGGACACCTCCTCTAAGTTCTTTTTTGGACTGGAAGATCAAACAAAGAGAAGTCAGCAGATAACTTCAGTAAGGACAAAGGAAGGAAGAATAACACACAATCAAAAAGATGTCAGAGCCTCACTCAGACACTACTTTACTGAACTTTATCGTGCTCCGAAAATCGACAACAAAATGGTAACAGTGCTGACTTCTTCCTTACCTCCCTTGTCAAAATCTGCAGTTCTACAAATGGACAAGGAAGTAACTTTGGAGGAACTCCAAGCTGCTCTTCAAACTCTACCCTCGGGTAAGGCCTCCGGCCTGGATGGAATTCCTGCGGAATTTTATAAAACCTTTTGGGACCTCCTCGGACCAGAACTACTTGAGGTTATAATCGACGGTCGACGATCAGGCTCACTGCCATTAAGCTGCCGGAGGGCTGTCCTCGCCCTTATCCCCAAAAAGGAGACCTTCAGCAACCACACAACTGGCGTCCCATCTCATTACTCTGTGCAGACTACAAAATATTTTCCAAGGCCCTTGCCAACCGCCTTAAAGCCATAATCGAGGAGATCGTACACCCAGATCAGTCTTACTGTGTCCCGAAGAGGACAATTCATGACAGTATCTTTATTGTGCGTGATATAATTGACATCTGTTCTCTTGAGCAAAGGAATGTCGGGTTGGTGTTCTTAGATCAAGAAAAGGCCTTTGATACCATTGATCATTTTTATCTTTTCTCTGTTTTACGGGGGTTTGGTTTTGGGGAAAATTTTATCTCTCATGTGCAGTTACTGTATAACAACACTTTTAGTCTCTTAAAGGTTAACAACATTTTATGTCCCCCTTTCCCGGTTAATAGAGGCATTTGTCAAGGGTGCCCTCTTTCTGGCCTCCTGTACTCTCTTGCGATTGAGCCTTTGCTCGTTCGGTTGCGTGCACGTCTTCTTGGTTTCCTTCCTCAACCAATGGCGAACCCGTTTAAAGTGATTGCTTATGCAGATGATCTTTGTGCAATCGTTCGCTCGAATGAGGACGTCTCAGCCTTGGTCCGTTGCATTCATGAATTTGGTTTGGCAAGTTCCACAAAAGTGAACTGGGGAAAAAGCAGAGCTCTCCATCTTGGTCCACAAAATGGCGCCATTCCTCCGACTCTTCCCGAGAAACTTAAATGGGAAAGGGATGGAATTCTTTACCTAGGCGTCTTTCTTGGAACTGAGAACTTCATTTTAAAAAACTGGGAATCTCTAGTAATTAAAACTGAGAGACGTTTACGAAAGTGGAAGGGCTTACTTTGTCAACTCTCCTATCGGGGCCGAACCCTTGTTATCAACAACCTTGCAGCATCAATGCTTTGGCACGTTTTTATAGCACTGCAGCCCCCAGATTTGTTTCTTAAAAAATTACAATCAATTCTTATTGACTTCTTTTGGGGAGGAAAGCATTGGCTCCAACCTGGTGTGTTAAACCTGCCTGTTGCTGAAGGAGGACAGGGGCTGATTGCTATTACCAGCAAGGTGATGGCTTTTCGCCTCCTTTCGCTTCGCAGACTGCTGTACACGGACGTCTCGTGGAAGGCCTTGGCTCACTGCCTGCTTCGGCAGGCGGGGAAACTCGGCTACGATCAGCAACTGTTCCTTATTGACACCAAGAAAGTTGATATAGCATCAGTCCCCCTGTTTTATAGAAGCATGCTGAAGGCATGGCAGGCAGTCACTGTTCGCCGAAATAACAATGACTACTCCCTGGAAATGTTTTTAAATGAGCCTATCTTTTTAAACCCCATTTTTGAAGGGGTCTGCAGCAATTATATTCTTGTGCAGAAGTTTATTGATGCTGGATGTACGAAGGTAAAAGATCTCAGAACTCCTTCTCCTTATAAGTGGAAGCCAGCTGCTGACGTCGCTGTGGCCACTGGAGTGAGGTCCATTCGAATTATTGGGAGAATCTTTTCTGTGATTCTGCGCTTTTTCAAGCAAACTAATCTGAAATGGATTCCACAGGTAGAAGCTAACCTTTCTTTATCCCAACATCCCTTTCCAGAGCTTTTGCTTCATTTTCAAGGTTTCACCTCCTTTAAATTGATGGAAAAATCTTCTGTTTACGCTTTGTGTGTTAAAACCCTTGTTCCCGATAGACCTGCGGAACCACAAGCACATTGGGGGAGAACGCTTCAGACCACTCATTCTACTTCGATCAACTGGCATGTTATGTACAAGGCACCCACTGCCAAGCGCTCCGGAGATTTGCAGTGGCGACTGGCACATTACATTTTACCATCCAATGTTTTATCCCATCATATATCTCCCGATAACACAGAATTGTGTCCCTTCTGCGGTGCCACAGAAACTATTTTTCACATTTTTATTGATTGCTCAAGGTTGGCACCCCTTTTTACAGTCTTATCACGTGCTATCCGGGGACTCAGCCTAACTTTTACTTGTTGTGGTTTTGTTTACGGTTTTAGCATCTTCCACCAGCGTAAATACGAGTGCCTGTTAGCAAATTATTTGTCCTCTGAAGCGAAGCTTGCTATATACATGTCAAGGAAACGCAAACTTCAAGATGTTTGTGATTCTGTTTCCGATGTTGTTTATCTCTTTAAAACCTTGGTCACAGCACGCGTGCACCTTGAAATTCATTCCAGTGATTGTAAACTGTTCTCACAACAGTGGTGTGTGAACACATCCTTATGTGAACTTGTTGATGGTGTACTTACATTGAAGTTTTAATTTACCTTGTTTCTTTGTTGGGCAATGCTCAGGCATTTGCTTGTACTGGTATAACTTCTCTTGTCACATCATGATCCCAAACAATCAAGAGGCCAAAAGTGTCTGTCTCTCTCTGTCTCTCTCTGTCTGTCTGTCTGTCTGTCTGTCTCTCTCTCTCTCTCTCTCTCTCTCTCTCTCTCTCTCTCTCTCTCTCTCTCTCTCTCTCTCTCTCTCTCTCTCTCTCTCTCTCTCTCACCTCTCTCTCACCTCTCTCTCTCACCTCTCTCTCTCACCTCTCTCTCTCACCTCTCTCTCTCACCTCTCTCTCTCACCTCTCTCTCACCTCTCTCTCACCTCTCTCTCTCACCTCTCTCTCTCACCTCTCTCTCACCTCTCTCTCTCACCTCTCTCTCTCACCTCTCTCTCTCTCTCTCTCTCTCTCTCTCTCTCACCTCTCTCTCTCTCTCTCTCTCTCACCTCTCTCTCTCTCACCTCTCTCTCTCACCTCTCTCTCTCACCTCTCTCTCACCTCTCTCTCTCTCTCTCACCTCTCTCTCTCTCACCTCTCTCTCTCTCTCTCTCTCTCTCTCTCTCTCTCTCTCTCTCACCTCTCTCTCTCTCTCTCTCTCTCTCTCTCTCTCTCTCTCTCTCTCTCTCTCTCTCTCTCTCTCTCTCTCTCTCTCTCTCTCTCTCTCTCTCTCTCTCTCTCTCTCTCTCTCTCTCTCTCTCTCTCTCTCTCTCTCTCTCTCTCTCTCTCTCTCTCTCACCTCTCTCTCTCTCTCTCTCTCTCTCTCTCTCTCTCTCTCTCTCTCTCTCTCTCTCTCTCTCTCTCTCTCTCTCTCTCTCTCTCTCTCTCTCTCTCACCTCTCTCTCTCTCTCTCTCTCTCTCTCTCTCTCTCTCTCTCTCTCTCTCTCTCTCTCTCTCTCTCTCTCTCTCTCTCTCTCTCTCTCTCTCTCTCTCTCTCTCTCTCTCTCTCTCTCTCTCTCTCTCTCTCTCTCTCTCTCTCTCTCTCTCTCTCTCTCTCTCTCTCTCTCTCTCTCTCTCTCTCTCTCTCTCACCCCCTGCTGGCCGTTGGTTCGTTTTGTATACTGTCATGGCGGCTGCTTGCTTCGTGTCGTGAGTACCTGTCCTCCGTTGTGCTGTTTTTTTGTTTCCACACTCCCCGTTTCATTCCTCTGTGTTCGTGTTGTGTTTGTGGGTTGTTCCCCGTGTTTCCCCTCTGTGTTCGTGTTGTGTTTGTGGGTTGTTCCCAGTGTTTCCCCTCAGTGTTCGTGTTATTTTTGTGGGTTGTTCCCCGTGTTTCCCCTCTGTGTTCGTGTTGTGTTTGTGGGTTGTTCCCCGTGTTTCCCCTCAGTGTTCGTGTTGTATTTGTGGGTTGTTCCCCGTGTTTCCCCTCTGTGTTCGTGTTGTGTTTGTGGGTTGTTCCCGTGTTTCCCCTCAGTGTTCGTGTTGTGTTTGTGGGTTGTTCCCCGTGTTTCCCCTCTGTGTTCGTGTTGTGTTTGTGGGTTGTTCCCCGTGTTTCCCCTCTGTGTTCGTGTTGTGTTTGTGGGTTGTTCCCCGTGTTTCCCTCTGTGTTCGTGTTGTGTTTGTGGGTTGTTCCCCGTGTTTCCCTCTGTGTTCGTGTTGTGTTTGTGGGTTGTTCCCCGTGTTTCCCTCTGTGTTCGTGTTGTGTTTGTGGGTTGTTCCCCGTGTTTCCCCTCAGTGTTCGTGTTGTGTTTGTGGGTTGTTCCCCGTGTTTCCCCTCTGTGTTCGTGTTGTGTTTGTGGGTTGTTCCCCGTGTTTCCCCTCAGTGTTCGTGTTATGTTTGTGGGTTGTTCCCCGTGTTTCCCCTCTGTGTTCGTGTTGTGTTTGTGGGTTGTTCCCCGTGTTTCCCCTCAGTGTTCGTGTTGTGTTTGTGGGTTGTTCCCCGTGTTTCCCCTCTGTGTTCGTGTTGTGTTTGTGGGTTGTTCCCCGTGTTTCCACTCTGTGTTCGTGTTGTGTTTGTGGGTTGTTCCCCGTGTTTCCCCTCTGTGTTCGTGTTGTGTTTGTGGGTTGTTCCCCGTGTTTCCCCTCTGTGTTCGTGTTGTGTTTGTGGGTTGTTCCCCGTGTTTCCCCTCTGTGTTCGTGTTGTGTTTGTGGGTTGTTCCCCGTGTTTCCCCTCTGTGTTCGTGTTGTGTTTGTGGGTTGTTCCCCGTGTTTCCCCTCTGTGTTCGTGTTGTGTTTGTGGGTTGTTCCCCGTGTTTCCCCTCTGTGTTCGTGTTGTGTTTGTGGGTTGTTCCCCGTGTTTCCCCTCTGTGTTCGTGTTGTGTTTGTGGGTTGTTCCCCGTGTTTCCCCTCTGTGTTCGTGTTGTGTTTGTGGGTTGTTCCCCGTGTTTCCCCTCTGTGTTCGTGTTGTGTTTGTGGGTTGTTCCCCGTGTTTCCCCTCTGTGTTCGTGTTGTGTTTGTGGGTTGTTCCCCGTGTTTCCCCTCTGTGTTCGTGTTGTGTTTGTGGGTTGTTCCCCGTGTTTCCCCTCTGTGTTCGTGTTGTGTTTGTGGGTTGTTCCCCGTGTTTCCCCTCTGTGTTCGTGTTGTGTTTGTGGGTTGTTCCCCGTGTTTCCCCTCTGTGTTCGTGTTGTGTTTGTGGGTTGTTCCCCGTGTTTCCCCTCTGTGTTCGTGTTGTGTTTGTGGGTTGTTCCCCGTGTTTCCCCTCTGTGTTCGTGTTGTGTTTGTGGGTTGTTCCCGTGTTTCCCCTCTGTGTTCGTGTTGTGTTTGTGGGTTGTTCCCCGTGTTTCCCCTCTGTGTTCGTGTTGTGTTTGTGGGTTGTTCCCCGTGTTTCCCCTCTGTGTTCGTGTTGTGTTTGTGGGTTGTTCCCCGTGTTTTTCCTGTGTTCGTGTTATGTTTGTGGGTTGTTCCCCGTGTTTCCCCTCTGTGTTCGTGTTGTGTTTGTGGGTTGTTCCCCGTGTTTCCCCTCAGTGTTCGTGTTGTGTTTGTGGGTTGTTCCCCGTGTTTCCCCTCTGTGTTCGTGTTGTGTTTGTGGGTTGTTCCCCGTGTTTCCCCTCTGTGCTCGTGTTGTGTTTGTGGGTTGTTCCCCGTGTTTCCCCTCTGTGTTCGTGTTGTGTTTGTGGGTTGTTCCCCGTGTTTCCCCTCTGTGCTCGTGTTGTGTTTGTGGGTTGTTCCCCGTGTTTCCCCTCTGTGTTCGTGTTGTGTTTGTGGGTTGTTCCCGTGTTTCCCTCTGTGTTCGTGTTGTGTTTGTGGGTTGTTCCCCGTTTCATTCCTCTGTGTTCGTGTTGTGTTTGTGGGTTGTTCCCCGTGTTTCCCCTCTGTGCTCGTGTTGTGTTTGTGGGTTGTTCCCCGTGTTTCCCCTCAGTGTTCGTGTTGTGTTTGTGGGTTGTTCCCCGTGTTTCCCCTCAGTGTTCGTGTTGTGTTTGTGGGTTGTTCCCCGTGTTTCCCCTCTGTGTTCGTGTTGTGTTTGTGGGTTGTTCCCCGTGTTTCCCCTCAGTGTTCGTGTTGTGTTTGTGGGTTGTTCCCCGTGTTTCCCCTCTGTGCTCGTGTTGTGTTTGTGGGTTGTTCCCCGTGTTTCCCCTCAGTGTTCGTGTTGTGTTTGTGGGTTGTTCCCCGTGTTTTTCCTGTGTTCGTGTTGTGTTTGTGGGTTGTTCCCCGTGTTTCCCCTCTGTGTTCGTGTTGTGTTTGTGGGTTGTTCCCCGTGTTTCCCCTCTGTGTTCGTGTTGTGTTTGTGGGTTGTTCCCCGTGTTTCCCCTCTGTGTAGAGTAGAGAGATAGCTCGTCCCGACGCTTTGTCAGGGTATCGTCGGTTTTCCGGGCGGTGCCCTGTTCGTCGTTCTCAAAATCTAAAAACTTTTTCATTTTAAATCTTTATTTTGCTTTTTATTTGGCTTATCTTTCCTTATTTTGTTCGGTTCGCGTTCCTTTTCCCAAGGTTCGGAAAAGTTTGAGTGTTTTTGTAACTTCTCCTTCCTGAGTGAGGAAGACGTGACGCGTCGTGAGTGTAAAACATGGCGGCCGCTCGTTGGCAGTGAGATGTGTACGAAGCACTGACCAGAAAAACGGCCTGGTTTGTGTCCCCCCCCCCCCCCCGATGGGTGTCTCACCGAACAGATCGTCTTGGCGATCGGCGATGTTATCGGTGTTGACCACGTTCGGGCCGCGTAACGTATCAACCAGAAAGTGGTAGTTTTCGTGTCAGATGAACGTTTTGTTCACGACGTCGTGACCGCCGGTTTATCCACACAGAGTGGTCGTTTCGTGATGGCGTCCCCCCCATGGATGTCCCCGCAATGAAAATTGTCGTTTCAAATTGTCCTCCATTCGTGCCGAGTGAAGAGATTCTGTCCATCTTGTCTCGTTACGGAACGATCGTTTCTACAATCTCCATGATCCCCCTTGGGTGTCGCCATGAAAAGGCGAACTACGTGAGGAGGAGTTTCCGGCACCGGGTGAACATGGAGCCTCCGGATCGTGGAGACGACACGGGATTGAAGGTTTCCCTCAAGGTTAGAATCGACGATCGCGATTACCACATGTTTGCTTCATCGGCGACATGAACGTGTTTTCATTGTGGGAACTTTGGGCATTTAAAGAGATTTTGTCCCAAAGCTCATTGTGCAAGGTGTGGAGAATCGGGACATGTTGATGTCGATTGTAAAACCGGTAATGACCGCCGACCTCGTGGGACAGAAGAGGTTATACCACTGGGTGTGGAAGAGGTGATACCTCGTGAGGAGGTGACAGAGGTGATACCTCTGGGTGTGGAAGAGGTGATACCTCGTGAGGAGGTGACAGAGGTGATACCTCGTGAGGAGGTGACAGAGGTGATACCTCTCCTGCCAATGGCGAGAATGAAAAAGATGGTTTTGTAACCTTGAAAAAGAAACGTAAAGCATCTACTTCGCGTGAATCCACTAGTTCATCCAAGGTAGTCGTACTGGATACGAGTAAGGTAGTAACTGAGGAACCTCAAGACGATAGTATAATCCAAAAAATGCAATGTGGCAATGTTCCTTCAAATGGTGGTGAAACTGAGTTGGTTATTGGTGGTGAAACGTCTGCAGAACGTACGGATGAATCTTCACCAACAACAGCTTTTCCAGAGCCTGAACTGAATAGTGGTTTGACTCCTCATAGTCACACCACAAGTATTCAGAATACAGTCTCTGTGACCCCGGTGAAGGGTACCCGATGAAGAGGTACAAGAGGACGCCGTAGCAGTTGTATCTCAGGTCGAGGAGAGTGCAAATTGGTGTTCGCGAATAGGTACTCCACATCTCCCGGTAGATCCCTTAGAATCGCTCTGAAATGAGGTGATGAAAGATCAGAATGAATTTTGTGAACCTGACGGGTTCTTATCTGGATTGTCTGATTCAGAGGATAGCGTAGAGGTGGCGGATCTGTCCCACTCATCATCTGATCACTCTGAAGCATCTCCCTAGCGCATTGTGAGCTTTCTAAATGAGAAAAGTCAGCATTCAGAAACATTTTCTTGACTTGCCTGCCTTCCTGCAAACGGCAAGATTTATAATTAAAAATCACGAAGATTTTAAAAGTACAAAACCTCAAACTCATAGGCGAAGGAAACTTATTAGTAAAGTGAGAACAGAATGTTCACAACAGCAGCCAAATTTCCTCGATATAGGATGAAAAGAAAAGAAGTGTTGTGTGACACCTTAAACATCAATGGAGGTGGTGCCAACCATTTACGTCCGGTCCAAGTTAAGAACTTAGTGTTTCAGAAACATATTGATGTCTGCTTATTGCAAGAAACGCATATAACGGAGACTGCACAATCTGATTGGCTTCGTCTTAATATAGGACAGTGTTTCTTTAGCAATCTGTCCTCTGTTTCTGCGGGAGTGGCGTTTTTGCTTCGTCCAGGGTTTGTTCCCGACTCTTGTACTTTCCATGAAGTAGTTAAAGGGAACTTGGCATCCTTGGAGTTGGTTTATCGAGGATTTCACCTCACCTTACTCAATGTATATGCTCCTAGTAGCAGTGTAGCTCGTAAAGATTTTTTCACACGTTTGGCTAATTATCCTCACGTGATACCTCTTGATCATTGTGCTTGTATTGGAGGAGATTTTAACTGTACGTTTGAACCAAATCGAGATAGAAACACACGAGAACCACATCTCTAAGCGCATAAAGATATCTCTCGTTGTTTCACATCACTTGGTCTGCTTGACGCATGGCGCATACAGCACTCGACAGTCTCTCAATACACGTGGTGCCGGTGTACTTACGGGTTGATCACGCTCGCTAGACTTGATCGATGGTATATAAATTCTTCGTACAGAAATGTACTGGTATCTTGTGAACATTTCCCTTCTGGTTTCTCTGATCACCACCTGGTAGTGCTTGGCCTATCTTCTTCTCGGTTGGTTCATAAAAGTGCTTATTGGACTTTCAATACTCGCCTATTAGAAGATTGCTCTTTTACTGAAGCATTTCGTTGTTTTTGGAAAACACTTATTCAAAGAAAATCTTTCTACTCTTCTGTTCAGTTATGGTGGGACAATGCTAAAACCCATATCCGTGTTTTTTGCCAATGTTTTAAGTCGTTCTCCACAAGTATGAATAAAATTCAGGTTTCACTTTTAGAAACTGAAATTTTGCATTTAGAGAGAGAATTAGCCCAATCTCAAAGCAGTAGGAAAATTAAGTTATTACTGGAAAAAAAAGCATATCTAAGAGAACTGAATCACGAGAGAGTAATGGGGATGTCAGTCAGACTTAGAATTCAAAATGTGAAGTTTTCTGACACTCCAACAAAAAGTTTTTTTTTTTTTGGTTGGAAGGTTTTAAGAAGTCCCAAAGGCAGATTGTTTCCCTGATAGATACCACAGGGAACATTACACAAAATGAGGGTGTTGTAAGAATGCTTGTAAAAGGTTTCTTTTCTGAATTATTTGCGGATAAATCCGTGAACAAAGATATTGATGTGAATATGACCAATCGTGTACCTGTTTTGAGTTGTGACCAGTGTCAACGTCTTGAAGTGCCGCCCACCCTGGAGGAACTCAGTACCGCTCTGAGTAGCCTTGAACATGGAAAAACTCCTGGGATTGATGGCCTTCCAGTTGATTTTTTTACAGCGTTTTGGGACATTCTAGGTCCAGAAGTACTGCTGGTCCTGCAAGAAAGCGTACGATCTGGCATATTGCCTCTCAGCTGTAGAAGAGCGGTGGTTTCCCTCCCCCCTAAAGGGGGAGATCTCCGGCGGGTCGAGAACTGGCGTCCCATTTCATTGCTGTGCTCGGACTATAAAATTTTGTCCAAACTTCTTGCCAATCAGCTGAAGAGTGTAATTGGAACTGTTGTTCATGCTGATCAGAGTTACTGTATTCCAGGAAGATCAATCTCTGACATCTTCTTAATCAGAGATTTGATTGATTGTGGCCTTAAGGAAGATGGGGTTGGACTACTTTTTTTAGACATTGAAAAGGCCTTTGACAGTGTTGATCACACCTACATGTTTCATGTTTTGCAAAAATTTTGTTTTCATGAAAAGTTTTTATATGTTTGGTTAAATTATTATACAACAATATATCAAACTTATGCAAAGTAAACAATTTTCTCTGTTCTCCTTTTCAGGTTCTGAGCGGCGTTCGGCAAGGCTGTCCGTTGTCAGGGTTACTGTTTAGCCTTTTACTCGAGCCACTTCTCATTAATTTTAGACTCTCACTCTCTGGCTTTGTACCTTTCCCAGAGGAGCACCATATCATAGTATCTGCATACGCTGATGATATCTGCGAAATAATTAGGAACGATCAGGACCTAACCACTCTCCTCGCATCCCTACATATGTTTCATCGGGCTTCATCCTTGAAGGTCAACTGGCAAAAGAGCAAAGCCTTGTGGGTGTCTTCTGTCACTCGTTCATCCGGTAGGCCTCCTTTGGCACCACCTCACTCACTTCCCAAAGGTCTAAGTTGGGAAAGAGAAGGGGTCAAGTATCTTGGGGTTTACCTTGGTCCTTACCAGTATTCTCTCATGAATTGGGAAGGGATGATAGATGACGTGACCAAACGTTTGCAAAAATGGAAACGTTTCCTTCCACAAATGTCCTTCAGAGGCCGTATACTGATTGTTAACACCTCAGTTGCCTCTGTCTTGTGGCATAGATTCATCTGCCTACAGCCACCGGACAGCTTACTAAAGGATATTCAGCGGATACTGGTTCATTTATTTTGGGGAGGTCATCACTGGTTGAGGTGGGATGTACTTTGTCGACCCCTGTCCGGAGGTGGCCAAGGGCTCATTGACGTGAAATGTGGACTGATGGCCTTTCGGCTGAAATCAATCCAGCGACTGCTAAATGTGAAAAAACTGCCCTGGCGCCCCACAGCACAACAAATTCTGAGACAGGCTGGAACGCTTGGTTACGGCCTTGAGCTGTTTTTGATGGAGCCTCAAAAAGCCGTAGTGGTGACCCGCCAAAAGGAGTCATATGATGTTCAAATGTTTGCGGGAGAACCCTTGTTTCTGAACCCACTTTTTCCGAATGTTCCCAAAAGTCGGTTTTTTCCCCAAAACTTTATTACAAGTGGTATCAAAAATGTTTGGCATCTTCGTGACTCTTCCAATCATGCCTGGAAATCCGCCAAGGAAATCGCTGAGATTACCGGTACCAGGTCAATAAGAGTTGTAAGCCAAGTACTTGTTGAAGTTATACGCACATCCTTTAGACTTGGTTTGAAGTGGAGTACTGAGGTGAAATGGGTATCCCATAATCCTTCAATTCCTAATTTACTGGTTAGTTTCACCAATCCTGCTCTGTCTCAAGCCGGGTGTCATTCTTTTCACTTTGGCAACCTTGAGAGCAATTTTATCTATCAGTCTTGCCTTTCGGTTATCAATGTAAACACTCCGACAGCTGGAGTAAGTATATGGAAAGCCTTGTTACCGGATATCGCCCCCTCTGAACCTGAATGGAAAGCGATGTATTACACACCCACAACAAAAAGGTCAGGTGATCCACAATGGAGACTTGTTCATGAGGCATTACCGACAAACATTTTTGTAAACCTTGTAGATGTTACTGTGTCGGTTCTCTCTCCCTTCTGTAACACCACTGAAGACGTGTTTCATGGGTATGTTGATTGCATACGATTGTGTGCTCTTTTTCTTCTACTGAAGAACGTATTCGATCGAGTAAATATTCGGTTTTCCCTCCGGGTTTTTATCTTTGGGCTTAAAGTTGCTTCGGCAGATGAAAAGTTAATTTTGTTTTTGAATTATGTATTGTCGGAGGCTAAACTAGCAATTTACTTGTCCAGAAAAGCAAAAATTAAAGGAAAACCACCAGAGCAATGTAATGTGATCCTGTATTTTCAATCCCTGGTTTCAACAAGGCTAAAACTGGAATTCAATTACTATAGTGATAATGCAAATATTAATGGATTTGTTGAAAATTTGTGTGTTGGAAAAATGTGTAAGGTTAATGAGAATGAATTAGAAATGTGTGTGTAATTTCCTTCGCGTTATTGTATGTCTTTTGGACTACGATACAGTGTTCTTTTTCCTTTTTGTCTAATGTATTATACAATCATTCTAACCCAGCCATGACAGGGAACACAGGGAACGACCATCAATTGCTTTGAAGTATCATATACTTTCATTTTCAACTGGGCCTGAGGGGAAGAAACAAGTGCTGCTGTTGCTGCATTGAAGAGGAAATTGAAAGCCTAAGTCAGGTTAGTGAACACTGTGTACTTGAACTCACTTATTAATTGTATAATACATTACAAATGCTGATTTTCGAGCCTATATGCCATACGTACATGTACATTATTGCTCATATCTCAGAAACTATTGGAGTGCCCATCACAAAATTTATGTGGAAGCTTCTTGACATCATAAGGTACCTCTGGGATGAATTTGAGGAAATTTCAAGGATACATTTTTTGGGGATTCATGACTGAAGTTTATATTTTGTGATAACTTTTTTGTGGTTGGAGGTAGGAAAATGTTGCCCAGACAAATTCATAGGGCATGAAAATACCTTTAAAATGACACCAAAACCGGCTCTCTAGGTGTTATCCTTTTAGAGATATGGCCATTTGAATTCGCGACGTCGTGCTAATTAGTCCAAAGTTCGTTAGTCTGTATCTCACTAATTAAGAGGCTGTTAGCAAAAATATTTGAGTTCTTGCCGTTTTTCATGGGTCCCAATTGGTTCCCAAAGTTTTACAAAAATCTGAGAGATGACAGCAGATTCTTTGATGATTTGACATGGAATGACCCTAGAGCCCCTCTGGCTTGTTTTGTACAGAGTTGAGCGAGGGGCTTTCTTCGTTGTTAGTAGAGAACTAGTCCTTTCAGCACTGGGAGTTTGTAGGGTTGACTGGAGAGACAATATTTCTATAGCAATTAGAGATTGCAGCGCAGATTCATTCTTGGTAAAAAAAAAACAGGAGCTATATTGCTGGCAAAAGGTCCTGATGTGGGTTTTCGCATTGTCCCACCATTGTGCGAGGCAGAAGTAGGAAGGCTTCCGTAGTCGTAATATTCCCAAAAGTCTCGGAAGGCGACAGGAAAAGCGTCATCTTGCAGAAGACTCGCATTGAAGGTCCAATGGGCAGTGCCACGATTTCGAACCGGGGAAAGTATATGAAGAACAACCATGTGATGGTCCGAAAAACCACGTGGGGTGATGTCAACATGTTCGATGACATTTAAAGAGTCATTATTGATGTAAAATCTATTTATCCTAGCAAGAGATAGCCGGCGGCGCTATCTTTTTCGAACAGCTCACCTGTGTGTCCTCACTTCCGCTTCCTCTTTTATAATTCCTCTTGGAGGACACGGTAATAAAACCGGCGTCATCAGCCGGGGAATTATCGGTTTCCGCGCTCGAATGTGAAGGTCGATCTGTCGTTGCAGACGCGCCATTATTATTACTAATATCGACTCTAGATGTGCCACTAGGATCGGCGCTTGTTCCTAACTGTCTGGATGTGCCACCGGATATATACTTCGGGAAAGCACCTTTTAAGTCCCAGGACACGGTTTTAGGTGATTATACAAGATTTGTTTATGCATGTACTAGCAGAGGTACCCGGCGTTGCCGGGCAACGTCGGGTCCCTCTTCCCACCCAACCCCTTCCTCTGCCTCCTCCCACCCCAACCCTTGAGGGACGAATTAATCGATATGGCTGAAATAATGTTCCTATAGATGTTTATCCTCATCGCTATATCATGAATCTGGGGTGCGTTCAGTTACCAAGTTTCTTGTAGAGTGCTTGCCAAGTGGCTTAAGCACTCAAGCAATCACTCCATTAGAAACCGCTGATAAGGAACGGCAGGCTTGGCAAGCGTTAGCTAGCTGCTTGGTAACAACATACCACTTGACATTTGAACAGCATATATAAACTGGACATCTCAACGTACATACAAAACACCGACAAAAGGACATAAAAAAAAAAAATTAAACACTTCAAATAATAATGTGTATTTTCATTGCAATGAAAACATACCTTGTTCAGACCCACACATCCACCCACAGACACCAACACAACTTTATATATTAGATGAGGCGACAGTGGGACACCTCGCACAAAACTGTCATATTTGCATATTTCCTTCTCTTGTTAATCTATTCTTCTTCTTCTCCCTCTCATATTAATCAGCAAATAAACTTTCTATCCTCCATCACATCACTTTTCCATGAGTTTTTGTATGTTATAACAAAAAGGCTCCAATTATAGGTGCATTCCTGCTATTGCATACATCGCTGCGTGATGACGTCATGTGTAGGGACGTCTTTTTTCATACTTCACGCAGAAGCAAACAAGGGGATTTTTTTGCTTGTAACGGTCATTGCAAATTCTGTATGGGCAAACGTCACTGTCTTTTAAGTTTGTGTTTTTTTAAGTTATGAGTTTTAAGTGACACATCATTGTCTGCAGACAGAAAGCAACTGTTTGATGTCCCATAAAGGTTTTTTTTGTTTTTTTTTTAATGAAATATCACTATTTTCTTTCCTCTGCATCATATGGGAATTGTATACCTTCCTTGGGCGGGATATATTAGACAGCCGCCGCGATCGCTGCGGACAAAACATGCATTACTTCGTTTGAGTTGTAATCAAAATGTTACTTCTTTTTTGCCTCAAAATGGTATCTTCATTTAATGATAGAAGATGCGTTGTTCAATCTTCAAATGTACATGAAGCCTTGAAAACAATCTGAGCTACATGGAGAGAAAAAGATGGTGGTGATTTCTGGACGGCTGGAGGGTGTGGCCTGTCAAATGGGCGGTGCTTATGACTCGCAGACAGACAGACCCACAGACACGAACTTAGCTTTATATATTAGATTTATACTGTTTGTTTTTTTCAGATATTAATACAAATAATACATGAAACCCAGATGGCAGACACTAGTCCATTTACAGTCGAAGAGAGGCTGGTAACACCACGAGAGAAGAAACACAAACAAGATGATGAAATCGCATACGGATGCCCTTGTTTTTGAAGGAGGTATTGCAATTGTTGTATTACTGTAATATTTTATCATTACTCCTGTTATTATGTATTTTTCTTATTACTGAAATATGTTATTACTCCTGGGGCTTATGGCTCACCCAGGTATATGGTATAAACAAGTCTTGTATAAGCAGTTAAAGCCATGTCCTGGGACTTATGACTCACCCTGTAGTACCCGACAAGGAATTGATCAAGAACATGTTTTACAGGTGATCCCAGAAAACCGTAACTTTGGTTCCTTTGGTTGCTGTTTGGGGGAGTAGATGTAGTGCATGAATGTATTAAAGGAAGATGACAATGGCAAACGGAAGGTTTGCAGTATTGCACAAGACATGGTGTGTGTGCTCTATCATTATGTATGACACGTGGTATGTTTAAATTATGTATTAAATGAAAATAAACTGTTTTGCATATATTATATATCCCAGTGATATGAAATGTATTTGCTGTGAACGATGTTAAAAAAAAGCCCTATGTTCATTCAAATACAATATTTTCAATGAAAATGCTTAATTTGACCTCTTGTGACGTTTGTACCCTTGAAATGACTTTCAAGTTGAAAATCGATGATGGCATCCACCCATACCATTTTCTTCACACTATAAGCATTTTAGTTAGCATAGATGCCAGCCAGCTATGAACAAAAAATGCTGTCGTCGGTTGAAAATCAGGTATTGGTCACAAGGGAGTCGTCTGCATACTAAATAAATAAATAAACAAACACAAAAATAAATAATTCCTGACATCTCTCAAATAAAGTGTAACAAAGAATTTCTTAACTTGTTGGTTGTTAACTGATTTCTTATTTACATTTCAGTTTCGAGGGTTTTGGGGTTGCTTTTGCACATTGCAAACATTTTCATTGTTCCCAAGACCTGAAGAGTGAATTTGCATCACATGGACAGCAAGCACATTATCCCCTCGCAAACATTATAATGATCCACCTGGGATTTGGTTCGACATGGTAATACAGTACAGTACTTCTGAAATTCATTAGATCTTTAAGCTTACAAACCAACTCAAGTTTGCTCTATTTGCCTGGATTTGAACCTCCAGCACCACCTCCTGGTATTTGTTTTGTCAGCCTATTCACCACTTCGCCACCCTGAATTTGAACCTCCAGCACAACCTTCTGGTATTTGTTTTATGTCGGTCGATTCACCACGTTATCACCACTGTTATTTGATTGGATGTCAACCCTCAGCACAATCTCAGGAGTAGGCTATTTTTACAACGCGGCGACATCGAGCTGTTATATAATTGGCTATTCTGTCCTGTGTCTTCTGTCACGTCTTCTGTCACACTTATGGTGGCGTACGTCCCTTTGATCTGAGAACTATAAATATAAATTTATCCAACGTCACAACTCTTCCCATCATGCATGCTAATTCACCGTGTCTACATTTAAATTTTATAACTGCAAAATTGTTTCATCATTCTTAACCGAGACTTTTACTGCCCCCAGCCACGTGATATCGAAGTATTCGCTTCTTCTTACCCTTGTCGAAGGAGAGGGTATTGTATTTTGGTCCGGTTTGTGTATCTGTCTGTTTGCTACTTGCAAAATCAAAGATTTTTCAAATATATTGGTCAGTCGATTTTGTTATTCTGTCTGTTTTGTCTGTCTGTCAATCGCTTAAAGGTCACAATTTAAAACCGATCTTCACAAAACTTCATCAAGTTGTCGAGGTAGTCTAAACTAAGAAGCCCATTGATTTTGAGGTCAAATGTCACCTTGAGGTCAAATTTCTAAAATCGTCATTTTTCATCCGATTGACTTGAAATTTGAAGAGGATTTGCATAATGCATCACTGAATATGGAAACTAACTATTTTTTTAGGTCAAAAGGTCAAACATCAACTCAAGGTCAAACTTCTGAAATCATCAAATTCAATATGATTGACTTGAGCTTTGATTAAGATTGTCAATTTTAATCCTAATGAAATGGACAATCTGATGTATCCATGGCAACCTTTGGAGAGGGGGGGGGGGTGGATTTTGCAAGTATCGTGCTCTGCATGACATCTTTTTCTTGTTTGTCACTTGCAAGTTCGAATATTTTTCAAGTATATTGGTCAGTCGATTTTGTTATTGTCTGACAGTTTGTCTGTCTGTTTTTCTTTTTGTCGCCGACAGGTCACAATTTTAAACCAATCTTCACAAAACTTCACCACATCGTCGAGTTTGTCATAAGGAAGAAGCCTATTGTTTTTGAGGTCAAAAGGTCAAAAGCTCAACATAAACCAAAGGTAAATAATTTCGATGAGGTTTCTAAATTCCTCAATTTTCATTGGATTGACTTGAATTTGAAGAGGATTTATAATTCATGTCACTGAATTCAACGAGCTAATTATTTTTGAGGTCAACATGGACCAATAGGTCAACATAGGCCAAAGGCCAACAATTAAGGTGGTGTTTCTAAAATCCTCAATTTTCATCCGATTGACTTGAAATTTGAAGAGAAGTTATGTGTCAGGTCAATTAATTCAACCAGCCAATTATTTTTGAGGTTAACATCGACCAAAAGGTCAACATATGGCCAAGGACAACAACTAACATGGTGTTTCTAAAATCCTCAATTTTCAACAGATTGACTTGAAATTTTAAGAGGATTTATATTTGAGGTCACTGAACTAAAATAGGCAATTATTTTAGAGGTCAACATCGACCAAAAGGTCAACATAATCCCAAGGTCAACAACTAAGGTGGTATTTCTAAAAACCTCAATTTTCATCCGATTGACTTGAAATTTGAAGAGGATATATATCAGGTCACTGAATTTAACCACCAATTATTTTGGAGGTCCACATTGACCAAAAGGTCAACATAGTCCCAAGGTCAACAGCTAAGGTGGTATTTCTAAAAACCTCAATTTTCATCCGATTGACTTGAAATTTGAAGAGGAAATATGTTTCAGGTTATTGAATTTAACCACCAATTATTTTGGAGGTCCACATTGGCCAAAAGGTCAACATAGGCCAAATTTCTAACATTGTCAATTTTCATCCAATTCACTTGAATTTTAAAGAGCATTTATATTTCACATCACTTATTTCAATCACCAATTATTTTTGAGGTCAAATTTGTTTTTTGGATTTTGCAAGTATTGTGCTCTGCATGACGTCTTCTTCTTGTTTGTGTGTTTGTCCGCGCAGAACTTTAGCCTTTTTCTCCGCAAGTGCTGGTCAGATTGACACAAAATTTTCACGATCTGAGTGACTACTGACGGATAATTTTTAAATGATAATTATGACGTCATAGGCTCTTGGGCACAATCCTGGACGGGTCACCACTCGGACACAGGATACCAGCAAGCTGGTAAAAAAAAAAAAAAATCGCCCAGGAGACTGCTTAGGTAGCACCAATGCTCTGCACAGAGTATGGTCCCAATGGATGGATGGAGGTTATATATTTATATACAGAGGGACAAATAAGAAAGCAATGGGGGGGGGGGGTGGGGGTTAACGGGCTACTGCTGCATTATTACCTTCGCAAACTTCGTTTGACGAAGGTATTATATTGACCCCTGTGTATTTATTTATTGGTAAATATGTGTGCGGACAACATTGCGCAAAACCTGCTGGAC
Organism: Eptatretus burgeri; assembly: GCF_056783735.1. Classification (NCBI taxonomy): domain Eukaryota; kingdom Metazoa; phylum Chordata; class Myxini; order Myxiniformes; family Myxinidae; genus Eptatretus; species Eptatretus burgeri. The sequence continues at coordinate 49,679,009 of NC_140964.1, forward strand.
CGATTTGCATGAAATTTTCAGAGATGATGTGCAGTTACTCAAGGACGCCGGGCGAAGCTTTTGGGAGCAATCGGATTAAAGGTCACGGTCACGAAAAGGTCAGAATCGTTTTTTCGTCATAACGCGGTCAATTTTTATCCGAACGAGATAAAACCAACACCAAAATGTTCATTACTCAATTCTACATTCTAGGCTATGCCACATGAAAGTGTGGCGTAATTACCCTAGGTAGCGGTTGGGGGTCAAGGGGGTCACCACAAAGCATTTTTCATTTGGCAGTGTCGTTGACAACATTACGCAAAAACCACTTATCAGATTGTCATGAAATTTTGTGGACTTGTTTGACATGAGAGGACAAATCGATTTGATTTTGGGAGCGATCGGATCAAAGGTTAAGGTCAAGGTCACAAAAAGGTCAAAATCGTTTTTTCGCGATTAAATTGTCAATTTTGTTTTGATTTACAGCAAATTAACTCCAAAATGTTCAAAATTAAATTCCCCATCCTCTAATATGACACATGGTATAGTACTTTTGTCACCCAAGGCAGCGGTTGGGGGTCAAAGGTCAAGGGGGTCACACAAATTCACATTTATATCGGAAAGCGTTGTGGACAACTTAACGCAAAAAAACAAAACGCAGAGAGGCTTTAATTGTTTTGGATTTGTTTGGCATCATGAAAGGACAAATCCATTAGATTTTGGGAGCGATCGGATCAAAGGTCAAGGTCACAAAAAGGTCAACATCATTTTTTTCATGATGAAAATGGTTAATATGTTTCCGATTTACATCAAATTAACTCCAAATTGTTCAGTGTTCAATTCCCCATCTTCTGAAATGACACAAGGTACAGTACTATTGTCACCCTAGGTAGCGGTTGTTGTTCAAAGGTCATGGGGGTCACGAAATGCATATTTGTATTGAGATGCGTTGTGGACAACTTAATACAAAGGTAATAACTAGAATATATCTCTGTCTCTAAACTGTGTGTCTGTTGATGCAACAAGGGCCATAAGGGCCCTACCAAACTTAGTTACTAAGTAAAATACAACAAATTTTCATTAAGGAGACTTGGTATAGTTTGATATGCACATAGCTTCGCTCATGGTTGAGTAAAAGGAGTTTTACTTTCTTGTTTAATTAGACGCCAATTAAAATGACGTTTTTGTCCTCGCTCGGATTTGAAAACATGATCTACTTGATCCAGGTCGTGTCTGCGTGGTCAGTGACATTCGACCGAATCCGACCCTACATGCTACAGAGTTCGGCACTCGGGACAACGAATCACCTAAAATTGTCATAATCGTAATAGTTCTAATAACAAAATCCTTTCACAAAATCCGGATCATGGACTTTAAATTTGCGAAATTCCTGAGCAGATTTATTGGAATTTTAGTTCCTCATTTCACTCTCATGCCAGGAGCCTGGTGTTGGCGCAGTGATTAGGGCAGTGGCTTGGGATCCAAAAGGTCCTGAGTTCAAGCCCCGTTGGGCCACTGAGTTAATACACCAGGGGGTTGACTCAGCCTGTCATCCTTCCGAGGTCGACGAAGTGAGTACCAGTGTACTGGGCCGGTGTATACCCTGGTTAAAATAGGTGTACCATATCCCTGTGTCGTAAGAGGCGACCAGGGTTGCGTCAGGAAGGGCATCCGGCGTAAAACATGTGCCAAATCACTATGCGGATCATACGGATGATCCGCTGTGGCGACCCCTAACGGGAGCAGCCGAAAGAAGAAGAAGAAGAAGAAGAAGAAGAAGAAGAAGAAGAGGAGGAGGAGATTTCGCTCTCATGCCATGTTCAAACTAGTGGCTGCGGCGAAGGTATGCGCTCTACGAGTGCCCGTTCTAGTTTTTAATTGATGAATAAATTAAGTTATTCCTGAAAGTAAAACGTACTCTTATTATGACAACTCAATTCGATTAAAGAAGTAATCATATGAAAGTGGGTGAAGCCCAGCCCCGTGTCGGGGGAGTAGTATCAAAGTGGAGCGTGATGACGAAGTAATGTGTTCCAGTTTGAAAAGGAGAAATATGAGTGAGCATCAGCGAGCGAATATTGCGACTTCAAGAAATGGTAGACATTACTGCGGCAAAGCCTTCCTTTTGATATTGTTGTGGAAATGGCCCTTAGTGTGTTATTAAATATAGAATTAGCCCAGATCCCCCCATTAAATGCATGTTTAGCCAGGTTGTTCGGTAAATGGACATTACATGTGTGTCGGAAGGTGGAAGAGGCTGTTTATTGTTTGTACATTGGTGGTGGACCGAAAGGGTCTTCTTCTTCCTTCCTCTCTCCGGACAATAGACTCCGCCCAGCGCTCTGAGAGGGAGTGGCCTAGAGAAGTGAGCGCTGAGAAAGAGGAAGTAAAACAGCAGGAGCGCCGGAAAGGTGGTGGTGAAACTGAGTGCCGAGGTGGTGCGATCGGTTTTTCGTAAAGAGCGAGCCAAAAGATCGGCAGAAGGTGGGACTGCGAGCGCCGGTGTGGCACGATCGGCTGAATAGAACTGGCTGTGTGTGAGTCAGCAGTCGGCTTTGAGGCGAGCGAGTGCCGGAAAGGAGAAGTGAAACTGCAGTCGGCTGAGAGGCGAGAGGGAAACTGAGCGCATCGAGTCTGCCATTTTGGCAGTGGGAGAGGCCGCCTGCACATCGAGTCTTGCGAGTGACTTTGTAGAGGAGTGGTTTTGGTCGGCGGTGCCTCCTCGGCCACGGACCCAGCCTGCGGAGCCCAACACCTCAATTTGGCCTTGTCTGGTGAACAGGCCAGGCCTGGACTTGTATGCTGGACCTTGTGAAAAGCCAGCTGGAGCATACCACAGATCTTTCATCTTGGGCCGTCGACCTTAAGCGGGGTCTGAACGCGCAGAGGCTGCGTGCGTGAGGAGAAGAAAATGGACGACTACACCATTTTGCCACGCGGTGTGCTCGAGCTGGGTGCTCGAATCCATTGACATCGGCTTGTCACGAGCCTCATTCAGGCCTTTTGACACTTTTACTCTCGTCCATGAAGCATCACCAAGTACTCTGTGTCTTGTCTGCATGCTGTCCATGTCTCGTCTGCATGTTGTCTATGGTTTATCTCGTTAGGGTCCCCTTCGAAACCCGTAATCCGTAGCTCCCTAGTTAAGAACGGGTTATAGATTGATTATAGCATTGTCGTGAATGCTTGGCTTGTGTTGTAGACCCCGATGTGTCCCCAATAAATCTGGCTGAGTTATTCGAGATTTGCCGCCTCAAATTAATTCGTGCCGCGCCGAGGAACGATCCGCTCAATTTGGATATAAAAACCAAAGTGGTTACAGACTGGCATAATTCGCTCAGTTTCTGACAAAACCAGTCTGTAACCGGGGTCTATTCCCCCAACTGGTAAGGTCTAGGTGTACGTTGGTATCGCTATTTGAGGCGCGTGACCCGAGGCCTGTGCCGAACCAGCCAGCATTATAACCCCAGAGACGGCGGTGGTTAAGTGACGCCGAATATTCAACATTTGGCTGTCGAGAGAAGGGTGCGAAAACCCAAACTGGCTACGGATTGGAGCCGACTTGGATGGCATTCGAATCCCCCCACCGCCGAGTCTTTAACAATATTACTTCCAGGTCTATTCACTACAAGGCCACCACCCTGCTTTGGCTGAACTTTAACCTGCAACACTCATCGCAATCGTTTGTAAGCAGCACGGCAGTGCAGATTACATCAGTTTGTGCAGGAACATGGCAAAGCCACTGACGCAGTCACCCCTGTAGGTTAGAGCAGGAATTTAATATTTTGCTCAGGGTGTCGGTAATAGCTCACCTCTTCGCGAAGGACACCGTGGGGTCTTTAACATCGACCAACTAATTCTGGCAAGCAGGAATCCCTGTTTAACGACCACCTGAGGTTCGACACACATTGATGAATGACTATGCCTGTGAGACACTAGGATTACAGCTTTATAGATAGTCATGATTCAAACCCAAGCAAGACAACTTATAGGCGAGTGTATCGGCGGTAACAGTGTATATGTTACCGATTTATAGGTGGTAACAATACCTCTTGGCTATCCTGTCAGCCTTTCCCCAACACTACCTCGTGGTTATTTGTAACTAGACCATTCTTACCAGTTTTTCACTGGATTTGAACCACCAAAACAACCTCGGGGGTAACCGGTTTGTGTATCCCTACTCACAACTAGGCCACCACCATTCTCAGCAGCTAAATCTCCTGTGCTGTAGCTGAGTCTATGGGTCTATCAAAAAAGAGGAATGAATGAGTGAAGGTGAGCAGTGATTCGTGATTTTGGTAGTTTTACCAGAAGGGGGTTGTTGGCGGACCTTGAGCGCCCTGCGTAAATATGGTGGGGACAAATCGCAGACAGAGCAGGGGGGGGAGGGGCGAGACTGGAGAGGAGACGGTAGAAGACAGAAAGACCACCGACATGCCTGCGGTGAAAGAGTGAGAGGCTCAAAGACTCAGCCTCATTGTGGGAGATGCCAATGATCCAAAATGCCTTGGTTTCCACAGCTTGAAGCCGATAAGGGTGGGAGGCAGGAGCACTAGACCAGAGGGGGAAGCAGTACTCCATCAGGCTGCAGACGAAAGCTTTGTAAGTGGTCAGGAGCTCAGGTGAGCTGAGGAAGGACTTTGCACAATGGAGGATTCCCAGTCGGCGACTGGCTTTAGAGGCCAGGTTGGAAATGTGGCTTTCCCAGGAAAGATCATGGCAGATCGTGAGACCCAGAAGCCTGAAAGAAAGGACTTCTTCCAGATGATTATTGAGAAAGTAGATGGGGGGGGGGGGTTCCAAACGGTCCTTTCGGAGAGACAAATTGAGAGTGTGAGATTTGTCCGGATTGAAAGACATGTTCCATGTGTTGGACCAGTTTGTGATTTTACCCAGATCTGCAGTGAGCGAAGAAGCTGCTGCTTGCCCGTCTGAGGGATGAGAGATGGTATGGCAGAGGGTGGAGTCATTCAATCTCTTCAATCTCATTCTTCCCTCCAGGTCTTCGGGACGGCTGTTCACCACCATCTCAGATATTCCCCAATCCTAAACCATTGTCTTCTATACCCTCGTTAACCTCCCCCACTTCCTACCCCAATCCCTCTTCCTTCCTGTTTTCCAGTTTTCCCTCCTTGTAGTTTCCTTCTATGTCCATTTTGTCCACCGCACACATGCGTGTTTTGCATGCTGTTTTTGTCTGTTATGTCCTGATCTGTTTACTGTACTCGCTCATTCACGAGCCTCGACAATGAATGCAAAAAAATTGCTCCTGTTTGTAAGTCCTATCGCTGGACTGTAATTGTCCAGCGTGCTCTTGTTATCCTCACTCAAAATGAGTTTGAGTGCAGATGAAATTCCACCAGAAATATAACTCAGGACAGAAGGTTCATTGGAGTGCATTCTACTTCTGATCTATATTTACAGAGCCATCTTTGGAGCAAGGAAGCATGTTTAATGTTAAAGCGCAACGTATACACTTCCAACACAGGTTATAAAAACTGAATTTATGACATAATATCTCCTGTTTTATTGTACTCTTAGCTTGTTTTTATTCGTACATTCATAATAACGAACAGCAGGCAATTTACCACTTAAACATTTCTGTGACCCAAGAGCCAAGGGCATTGATCTTTTGGCAGGAATTTTCGCACTGGAAGCGTGTCCAGAAGTTGTTCCTGTTCCCACCGCAGCCCCCATAGAAGAACATCTCACAGCTCGAGGTTTTACTATTGAAGAAGAAGCGTGTCATTTTGGCTTTACAAAGTCCTGGCTCTGGAAGCTGGAAGCACGCTCCCCAAGAATGCCGAGCTGTGTAAACACAAATCATAAGCAACGTCAGCAATTATTTTGGAATAGTCAGCAGGTTGAGTACACAAGTGCAAACAGTGACAACAGAGTGTTCGTTGAAGCACAACTATCTATGATTGTTGTTTAAACCTGAAGGCACCACCAACTATAGATTGTAGGTGCTCGATAGGCAATGCTCGGGTCTGACATTTCGAGCACTGAGAGCATTTATAATACATCGAGAGCCAGATGAAGACCACTTGGTGGTCAAAACGTCAGACCATCATCTTGCCAATTCATGGAAAGCTATATTTGCTGGTATATAGTGCCTTCGGTTTTGTCGATGGATCTTCCAAAGTACAACCACTTGAAGTCTTGAGACCCTGTGTTTGTCGTTACATTTACCATTGCCTCTGGCTCCAGCCACCTGTTGTATATGGCTAAAATGTTTGTGCGGTTTAAAATATAACAACAAATGCAAAAACCTTTGATCATATAAGGCAGATGGCTGCAATGTGCATGTTATCCCATAATTCACCAAGCAAGTCGATGAAAGTAATGCAATGTACACGTGCATGAGCATAGGCTCTCCTCGTTTATTCATTGTTTGGCATTACCTTTGAGTGGTTTGCAGTTGTTTTCGCAGTCCTGTTTTGACATGAAGTTGTTTCCATTACCACGACAACCACCATAGACAAATCTTTCACATTTCATGCTCCTGGGATTGAAGAAAAAACGTTGCTTGCTCGCTGCACATCTTCTGGTACTGGGAGCTAAGGTGCACACTTCCCTGAGATCTGCTTCTAATAATGACATTGGAATATGAAGAGCAATGAAAATGTCTCACAGTTCTATGAACTTACAATGAATGACAAGGCTTTGATAGCAAAATTCTGGAACAGCATAAACTGTGCATTGCAGAATATAATGGGCTGACTGTTTTATGTGGCCAAAATGTGATGGCACGGAATTTTCACAAGATTATTGCCAAATATCAATATTGTAAACGGCGATTGATACACGTGGAAAGCCTTTGACAAAATGCTCACTGCCATTCAGAGCTGTTTGTTTTATGCAAACACTCTTGGCCACATAGTACAGGTTTTTTTTCCATCTCGAGGCTAATGAAGGAACGAATAACAAATTATCAGGGCATTCTAGAAGTGGATTTCCTTTTTAGTAGTTTTATAATCAATCTGCTTAAATGTGGCCATTAATAAGAATTGTAGTCTCAGCTAATTACTACACCTGTTTCCAATTACTACACCTGTTTTTCTTATTACTAAATGTGTATTCATTTTGATGTAACTCATTTTATTGGAACCTATAATCAATGTATTTTATTGGAACCTATAATCAAATGTATTTTATTGGAACCTATAATCAAATGTATTTTATTGGAACTTGTATCCTCTCCTGCTTATTTTGTACTGGAGCGAAAGGGCCTAAAGCCAATAGTCTCTTTAGCTTTCCTGGATTTTCTCATTGCCTTCCTGGATGCACTCAATGTACTCTCCTGTTATTTCTCCCTTCTCTTACCTTCCCTTTCTATCTCTGTTCTTAGATTTCTAATTAATGTGCCTGCCATCTCTCTGACGGGCCTTTATAAAAGGAATTATGTGATGTTTACAGCCTGATACATTAATCTGTCTAGAATTGCTTCACTCGTAGTTTGACCCCTGCTCGGATTTTGATTAGTTTGTTGTCTCTAACCAAGGTGATAAGAACTTTCTGATGTGTCTCAACTGTGTGCATATGACTTTCAACTGGCCCAGGCAAGTTCAGATGTGGGTCATTATGACCCGACTCCCCTCAAGGTCAGATGTGGATCATTATGACCCGATTCCCCTCCTCGTCTCATTCTCTGCTCTTCTCCTTGGTCTGCTAAACCTCCCCCACCTTCTTTTGGGTATTATATATAGACGATTCCTATGAACTTCGATTAGCGGAGACCATTGTATGCATTACATCAATGCTCCTTCGTTCCGTAATATTACGTAAATAAATAATCTCTGTTTGAATTGTACTTTGCCTCGAGTGGACATTGAGTTTTAAGAGTTCCACAACAGCATGTTGAAAAGCAATGCCTCCGATTACTTTTCTCCAAAACAGGTAAAGTTATTTGAATGAAACAAAGCGAAGTCCACACATTAGTTCGTACCCCACCACTGAGTGCCAAGTTTTCTGATTCTGACTCCAGATGTCTCAGTGCTACGTTGCTACAATGAAAGTTGTATATGGTGATGATTATATTGATGTTGAGTCCTGTCCTTAGGTTGGCTCAGATTACAAAAGTCAGCGATGCTGGACAAATGAACGCCATACTCTCATTTGCCGATGGATGTTGATGGGAGGCACGTTCTTTGCTGTGAGAAACTCGATAACTGCACTCTGCTTTAAGCACAATGACAACGTCGTGCTGCCCTCTACCATCTTGACTAACGTAGCACTGAGACAGCTTGTACATGGAACTTGCTTCAAGCAGTTAACTGTTGGATCTATAGCAGGGCTTGATATCTGAGTGAAAATGAAAATGTTGGCATGAATGCAAACCAGGAAGAACAAACTTTACTTCTGCAATTCTTGTTGGATTACACCAAAAGTATTTACAGTAACTTGTCGCGGTGGTAGCATGATGTGGTGAGCTTGGTTTTGAGCTGGTAATGACTCATAATTAAAGCACAATCATTAGCTGTCTGAACAACACCTGTTTCTAAAGTACTGTAAACAAGAAAAGAGCAATCAGACAGAGATTGCAGACACTTCCCAGGACTTGTTTTGTGTGGTGTGTTGTGTGGTGTTTGTGTAGTTTTGTGTGGTGCATTTTGTGTGGCGTTTGTGTACTGGTGTGTTACGTAATTAATAAGAGACATAATTAGAACTGCCACTTTATAACTGCTGGCAGTAAAGACTGGGTACCAAGAAAACCCACTTTGATTGGACACTTGACCCTGACCCATGACGTTTGTCATTGTTATTCAATTGAATTTTGAATGGAATTAAAATAAATTCAATTCAAATCAAATGGAAGACCACATAGTTACAGTGCTGCATTGAAGTCATCAGAAGGACCCCAAACAAGCGAAAAGCAAAGATGGTGTCATAAGGAGGAACCTGGATAGGATTTGCATTTCAACTGCTATTCCTCTACCCTCAAACCCATCCAGGCACAGCCAAGTGAGCCTTTATTTAAAAAATAAAAAAGAACCCACATGAGAAAATTTAAATAATTCTGGCTGCCATGTGTCCAATCAAGTTTAAATTTAAAACATGTATTCCCCATTACTGCTAGATCACAATTGTGAAGTTTCATGTCGATTGATTAAGGGGTTCCAGAAAAAAACATTATCGAATATTTTTCTTCAATCCAATATGGCTACCAAACCATGTGACCTATCAATTATTCCTTAACAAACTTGTACACCGAGGCTTGGGGAACATTTGTGTGAAGTTTCCCCTCGATCTGTCCAGCCGTTCTGGAGAACAAGTATTTTTTTATAGGTTTTAGGGTAAACCCAATATGGCTGCCAAACCATGTGACCTATGATGTCATATGTGTGAATCTTTTGTTCCTCATGGATACGCAGTAATATGTGTAAAGTTTTGCCTCGATTTGTTCAGCCACTTCAGAGAAGATTTTTGACGGTTGTGTTTTTTTTAAAACTATATGGCTGCCGAATCATGTGACCAATGAGGTCATCAAAAAATTTTCTGTAGACCTTTTTATCCCTAGATAACCCTCAAAATTTTTCATATTGATCAGATGGGGCGTTCTACATATCGTTACCCTCATAACAAAAATGCCTGTCATTTTTTCCAGTTTTGAGAAAAACACCAAAAACTGCAGCAATTCTTCATCAACGAATATTTATTCACTACTTCTTGTGCACAGAGTTGCTAATGGAGCTGAATGAAACAGAAATCTTGTATTGTTATTATGATTACATCATGGCTATAGATGACTGAGGCAGAAAATCTCAAAAACTGGAAAAAACTGACTTTGGCACTTTTGGTATGAGGGTGACGATATGCAATTATGATGCCATAATGAAGACACCTATGACATCATTAAAAAAACATTCCCAAAGAAGAATACTTGCCGTATGCCATGTTTCTATTTTTTTCCTTGGTGCGCTTTCAGAGATACAGAGGTCCAATTTCCCCTCCCCTCCCGTTTTTCCAGTATGGCTGCCACACCATGTGACCTATTACATCATAATTATGATTACATCGTTCTATATGAGTAGTTGCACCAATCATGAAAATTTAGTCTCAATCTGACAAGCAGTTGCGGAAAAAAATACGAAAGTTCTGTGCAGACAAACAAACAGACAGACAAACAAACGGACCCAAACGCATTACCCTCTCCTTCGGCGAGGGTAAATATCATGACACAAAAAAAAGTGTAAAACAAAAACACTAAAATTGTTTGTTTCTGAATCCAATAAAACTTGTCACGTTTTAATCCTGTAAGCATGTAAATGCTATTATAACCTCAGATTACTGTTTGAATATTTTTTTATGTTTTTGACACCTGTGACGTCATCACTGACAAAACAAATCATTTGTATTACAATTTTCTTTGTAATGAAAAGCTATATAATTTTTTTCTTTTTGAAATATTCGCTCACTCATCAATGATTGTGTTGAAAAAATATTTTAATTTCTTGCCATCAAATATCCCATTTGCAGGGTAGGGTTGTGGGAGGAGGGGAATATATCTATACTAATAAGTGTCAGTATGTCAGTGTGTGCCTCCCTACTCCCTCACACTGCCTTCCCCTCTTCATGCTGCCCCCCCCCCACACCACGTTCTCTCCCGTCACTCTGCCTTCCTTTACCTCCCCTCACACTATCCTCCTCCTGAAGTCCGTCCTCCACTATATGACTCTTCGGAGGTCAAGGAGAGGAAGGGGTGTCAAAGAATGTGCGAATTGGCCAAATGAAAGCTTCTCTTTTTTTAGCATTCGGAACTGCTGCTCGAATCAATTCAGTTTTTATCAAGCAATGAAGCGCCAGATCACGGCAGGATAGCTGAGAGCTACACATGCTCACTCTCAGCTGCTCGCTTGGGTTGGAATCCCGACCCAGCTATAAACTGTCAGCCCGGTGTTTCACAGGCAGGATGATTTATCAATCTGTGTGTAGTCTCTCGGATGGACGTTTAAACTGGGATTCAAACCTGCTGGAATCCCCCCCCCCCCACCGTCTCTTCTCCCCCTCCACACTCTCCCTTCTCTCTCCCCTGCCCCTCTCTCACTCCTCTGCCTCTCACCCATATCCCACCCCTCTCTCTCCCACCCCTATCTCTCTCTCCCACCCTTCCCCCTCTCTCCGATTCCTCTCCCCTCTCCCTTTCCAACTCCCCTCCATCCTCCCCTCCCTCCATCCACCCTTCCATCCCTCCCCTCTCCTTCCTCTATCTTTCCCCTCCCTCCTCTTCCTCTTTCTCCCCCACCACTTAATATTCCTGTCAGCGAAACGATGAGTTGTATTTTCTCGTCCATAGTAATAAATGTCAGTGTGTGTCATTCAGTCCATCAGTCTGTCATTGTGTCTCCTCCATAACTCCAAAACCATGAAACCTAATGGCCTGAACCTTAGCATGCATACTAAAGGAACTCCAAGGGAGTGCATGAATGAAATTTTGGCGTTATGGTTAATTTTAACACTCCTTTTGAAGGTAATTAATGGCCTTGTTTAATTATCATTTATCAAGGCTTCATCCTTCGTCAACCCCTTTGTCAGCTGGCTCTCCCTCGCTGGGGTCTTAATTCGCCATGTTTTTTGACCTGCTTAAAAATGCCTCGTCTTGGAACAGACGATATTCGCAATGATTTCTTAATGATAAATCACTCAAATTTGTTTTCTACTTTCCTCACTCATATCAGCAAATGCCTCATATTCATACCTACGAATCGTTGGATGCATCACAATGCTTATAAATGCCCGGAGATGCCAGCATTCATGCCTTTATTTCATTTCCGCATATGTGATAAGCTCTAGATTCTCTTAACCTGATTTGAATTTCAAATTTTAAACTGCAGAATTGACCTTAACATCAGTTCAGACTGATAAAAAACAAAGTGTTCATTTGTCAAATTTGGACATTTTTGACACTGAGCATCTCCGAGTTTTCGTGCTTTTATTTTGTTTCCATACATGCAATAAGTAAGCTCGAGAATCTCTTTAACCTGAGCCAAATTTCAAAACTTAAACTGCTAGAAGAGCATGGGAGGAGTCACTTAATATACAACATATAATATCTGACCACGACATTCACGTGAGATACATTCCTGAAAAAATGCCGTGAATGTCGAATGCATGAATGTCGGAGGATTGTTACATTGGGAAAAAGGGGGATAAGTTCCCGACAGTTTGTGATTCATAAAGGAAAATTTAAAAATCCCCTGAAAAAACACAAATCCATGAAGCACAGGGCTGCAAATGTAGAAGCAGGTCACATTTTCTGAAAAAAAAACATATATATATATATATATATATATATATATATATATATATATATATATATATATATATATATATATATATATATATATATATATATATATATATATATATATATATATTGTTGCGAATTCGCGCCCGCCGGCATGCGAGCGGCCACGAAACTCGAATCGCGGCACGTCTCCCACCGGACGGACAATTCCGTCGTGACCCTCTCGGACTAACGCCGGGAACTAGTCACGGGTGGGCCTTTCGGCCTCACCACGATCGTGCCAATTGGCCCCCCGCGTGGGATAGGGTTGTTCACCAAATTCGACCTACCTAAGTACCCACACGGAGGGTAGACTGGGCGATCGCACCTCGCCGCAGGTCGACTTCGGACACGGGCCACTTTAAGCGACCCGTTCTGTACTATCGGGATAACCGAGCGGTGTTATCGTCAACCTCGACGGTTCCGATTAATTGTCGGGCGTTTTTTTAGCCCACTACCAACCCTTTACGTGAAGTAAGATGGAGATTCAATTAAAGAAAAGACGAAGCGAAACGGGAAAAACAGTTCAACATAATTCACATTTATTCCGCGGCAAACGGAAAGCACACATATACAATTACAACAATTATGCACCAAAAGCAATTGCAACAAAAGAAACACAATGCAGATCTACTACCGACAACGCGAGCACACGGCAACACTTACACAGTTCTACTTTACAGACGGCGCCGACAACACATATACTCAAAATCAAAAGAAAAACTGGCCACCCTCTACGACAAGGGGGCAGACGTGGTCTGTGGGCGCGAGACCGGGCAGAGCCTACCCGTCTTGTGATGAGCCACAAAATGGCGGCGGCGCCCCGACTCCGCGCTCCTCCGCGGGCCTCGCTGGCACTGCCTGGAATGGGGTGGGAACGGGGCCCCCTTTTCGCACTATCTCAGCGCGGGGGGGGGGGAAACAGGGGGGGGGTTGTTGATGCTCTGGGGAAAGAGGATAGCTGGCTTGCTTGGGTCCCGCGACGAGCGACTCCACTGCGCCCTCGACCGCGTTCCCGGCTTCTCTCTGCAGCTCCCCGACAGACTCCGAACCCCGACAGACCGACTCTCCTCCAGACACGTCTTGACTGCTGCTGCCACACTTCGCCGCCGCCACAACTCGCCCGAGCCCGAAATAGAAACTCTCTACGGACTCAATTCGCCCCGTGCTCGGCGCTTTATAGTGTGACAGGAGAACCCATATGCAGATTTTCGGATCAGGATGGGCTCGGGGGCGGAGCCACGCTCGCCCATTGGACGGAGGAAAAGTGGGCGTGAATCATTCCTGATCCGCGAATCTGCATATATCGATTCTACTCCGACGCGCCTGGAGGCGGGGCCAAATCGCCCCGCGCTTAATGATTGGAGGGATCGGAAGTGGGCGTGAATCATTCCTGATCCGACTTCCCCTCGGAAAGGCCGCTTTTTGCACCCGCTGCTCGGCGCACGCCCTGTCCGAGTCCAAGATCGGTGCCCACAAGCGGTGCGGGAATGGCGGCAGAAGGAGGAGAGGTGAAGGTGGTGGAGGGTTTATTGTGGTGGTTTATGGCCATGGCGACGCTTGGAATGGTGGTGATGCGATGTTTGCGAGAGCAAGTTGTGAAGGTAAAGGTCGTGGCTGTTGGCGTTGTTGTTGTTGTTGTTGTGAAGCGGCGTTGCGGTTGGTGGTTGTTGTGTGATGGCGGTTGAGACGTGGTTGGTTCAAAATACTGATAGAACAGAAAAACGGCTATCTTAAAGGGTCGCAGCCCGAATGAATGACATTTATTCCCCCTAAACAACGGGTTTGGGGCTAACTACACATGTACTTACAGAGATATCTCACCTACGGGACCTGAATGGTGGTTTGCGAATTTCCTCAACCACAACAATATCTATATATATATGTATATATGTATATATGTATATATGTATATGTATATGTATATGTATATGTATATGTATATATGTATATATATATATATATGTATGTGTATGTATATGTATATATGTATATATATATATATATGTATGTGTATGTATGTATATGTATATATATATATATATATATATATATATATATATATATATATGTATGTGTATGTATATATATATATATATATATATATATTGTTACGAATTCGCGCCCGCCGGCGTGCGATCGGCCGCGTTCCTCTAATGGCAGCTGCATCGCCCACCGGACAGACAATTCAGTCATGACCCTCCTGGAACTACCGCCAGAAACCAGTCACGGGTGGGGGTTTAACCTCAACACAGCCCAGTCCACATTATACCCGCGCGAGATAGGGTGAATCACCGAATGTCGATGTACCTAAGTACTCCCGCGGATAACCTACCGAGGGGCTGCACCGCGCCGCAGGTCGGCCTGGGACACGAACCGCTTAAGCGGTCCATTCCGTTCTAAAGCGATAACCGAGCGGTGTTATCGCCGACCTCGACGGATCCGATTCTCTTTACCGGGCGATCAAAACCCACTACTCATTCCACGATGCAAGATGGCTTTTTAAAAAGGAAATAGGACACGACAAACGGGATACATTGCACACAAGAACATTTATTCACTCAGCACGTATTACACACACAACACAAGCAAGGCAGTAATGCAATGTACAGGCAAGAAATAGAAAACAAAAGTAATACGACCAACTATAATTATTATTTACAAGCACAGTTACTGAGCAGGTTCTACTTACAGGGACACAGTGCCACAGCAGTCATACAAAACAAAAGGAAAGACCCCCTCATAGGCAAGGGGTAGACGGGGTTCGTAGACCTTTATGGCCGTGGGCCGTGGATGACCGAATGGGCTCACGAGACTGTAGCAGGTTACCTGCCCCCCCCCCCCCCGTTGGTGGTCGTCGAGTCCCTCTCCCACGACGTCAGCGTGGTCGCGCCTGGTTCCGGCCTCCCACGCGGCCGGCGAACCCTCTCCGGCACCCCTCATCCGGACGCGCAGGTCCCCCACACAGCCGGCTCTGCTGCGCTTTCCGTCCGCGTCTCCACCAACTTGCCGCTCACAGGACCACGAGCGCAAGAACCAAGCGAGGAGAAGGAAAGTGCACAACCGAGAGCATGAACCAAGCGAGAGGCAGAGCGAAGCCCCAAGGGATGACCAGCGCCACAAAACCAAGAACGAGAGTGAGAGCGAGCCTCGCGTGCATCCGCCCTTTTTAGGTCGGGGCTCCGCCCTTCGCTCCGCCCTGCTTCTGGCTCCACCTCCCTTCGAGAAGCTTCTCGAAAAGAGGCGTGTCCTCACTCCGACCGCCTCACGCCGTGCATCCACCAATCAGAAGCGAGCTAGCTGCTCTGCCCCCTTCCCTTCACACCAAGTGTGGGGAAAATAGGCAGAGAAAACCCCACAGGCTCTGCAAGAGCTTTTGTTCTGTCAATCCTGCCCGCGTTCTCGGACGGTTCCCGGCGTGGAAACCGTCGTAGCGTGGACCGTGGAGGATGGCGTTCGGAAGTGGGGGTAGTGGCGAAGATGGTGGTGGTTGTTGTGAGGGAAATTGTAGTGTGGTTGGCGTTGTGATGTACTTGGTGGCGGTTGTTGTTTGCTTGTAGGTTTGTTGCGTGCTTGGCGTTGCGGCGTACTTGGTGGCGGTTGTTGTTTGCGTGTCGGTTCAAAATAACGATAGGTGAAGAAAAACGGCTATCTCAAAGAGTCGCAGCCCGGTGAACACGAATAAATCTCTCTAAACAACGGTGGGGGAAACCTATCTGAACACTCACTTACCGGCATAGCTAATCTAAGGAACCTTAATGGTGTATTGCGAATTTCCACAGCCGTAACATGAAATATATACATATATATATATATATATATATATATATATATATATATATATATATATATATATATATATATATATATATATATATATATATATATATATACACACACACACACATCTTCTTCCTCTTTCGGCTTGCTCCCGTTAGGGGTCGCCACAGCGGATCAACCGTCTCCATTTCGCTCTATCCTCCACATCTTCCATTGACACTCCAACCACCCGCATGTCCGCCCTCACCGCATCTATGAACCTCTTCTTTGGCCTTCCTCTTCTCCTCCTGCCTGGCGGCTCCATCTTCAACGTCCTTCTCCCGATATACTCCGTTTCCCTCCTGTGCACATGTCCAAACCATCTCAATCTCGCCTCTCTCACTTTGTTTCCAAACCGTCCTACCTGCGCTGTCCCTCTAATATACTCATTTCTTCTTTCCATCCTCGTCACTCCCAACGAGAATCGCAGCATCTTTAACTCTGCCACCTCCAGCTCCGCTTCCTGTCTTTTTGTTAGTGCCACCACCTCCAAACCATACAACATAGCTGGTCTCACTACCATCTTATATACTTTCCCCTTCACTCTTGCAGCTACCCTTCTGTCACAAATCACTCCTGCAACTCTTCTCCACCCACTCCATCCTGCCTGCACTCTCTTTTTCACTTCTCTCCCACACTCTCCGTTACTTTGGACAGTTGATTCCAAGTATTTAAACAAATCCACCTTCCCCACCTCAACTCCTTGCAACCGCACCATACCACCACCCTCCCTCTCATTTACGCACATGTACTCCGTCTTACTCTGACTGACTATCATTCCCCTTCTCTCCAGTGCGTACCTCCACCTCTCAAGGCTCGCTTCAGCCTGCTCCCGACTCTCCCTACAGATCATGATGTCATCCGCGAACATCATAGTCCATGGAGACTCCAGTCTGATCTCATCCATCAACCTGTCCATCACCATTGCAAACAGGAAAGGGCTCAGAGTCGATCCTTGGTGCAATCCCACTTTTACCTTAAACCGGTCCGTCATTCCTACCGCACACCTCACCACTGTCACACTGTCCTCATACATATCCTGCACGATCCTCACATACTTCTCCACCACTCCCGACTTCCTCATACAATACCACAGCTCCTCTCTTGGCACCCTATCATAAGCTTTCTCTAAATCCACAAACACACAATGTAACTCCTTCTGGCCTTCCCTGTACTTCTCCATCAACATTCTCAAAGCAAACATCGCATCAGTGGTGCTCTTTCCTGGCATAAACCCATATTGCTGCTCACAGATCGTCACCTCTCCTCTCAACCGAGCTTCCACTACTCTTTCCCACAACTTCATGGTGTGGCTTAACAACTTTATCCCTCTGTAATTTCCACAGCTATCATATATACAGTAGACTAGGCGTAAGTCGGCAGCGTGTAACTCGTCACTTCGCCGAAGTCGGCAGTGTAAAAAAATCCCGAATTTATCTAATGTTAAATCGACTTACAGACTTTGAATAAAGTCTGTAAGTCGTCATCTCTAAGTCGTCAGATGTTGTCCATTCCCGCATAATGGAAACTCAAGTAAATTACCACGCCTAACTCGTCACACAGAACTGCTGCCTCATGAGAAGCCCGATTTCATGAAATCGTGATGCACGGGCTATTTATAACTGCGCTGCGTTCAGCTCAGTCAGTGCGCCGTCGCACATGCATCTGAAGAGGTAGACAGGCTGCGCAATGCAGTCTCTGGCGAAGGAGTAAAGGATCGATCGAGCTTAGTGTTGAAGTCTAATCATGGTTTTATATTGGCTTGTTTTGTACATCACCACACTCACTTTCACATGGGTATTGAGTGGTCGTCATCACGATGACTGTGTGTCATGTAATTTGTTGATGGTATATGAGTTTTCATTCCATATGAAAACTCATTCTACATTCATTCCAATGAATGAACTCTAACAGCCATTCATTCCACATTTGTCGATGGTCATATACCATCACCGATGATATACGAGTTGTCTTACAGTTGTTCATTATCTTTACTTTTGATTAAAGTGATTCATGAATTCCATCTTTGCTTGATCACTTTCCAACTCACCAATTAACCCCCACCTATGCCCCGAGGATTCTGTTTCCCTTTTGGTACAATAGCCGGCTTAGAGATTGCTGCGCCCTCTCACACCTATGTGTCCAGGCCACGCGCGACTTCATCCTTCACCCCACCGTCATCATGAATGTTCGCAAATGCGTAAGTCGTCACATGTCTAAGTCATCACTTTTTTCTCGGTCCCGATGGTGACGACTTACGCCTCGTCTACTGTATATCTATATTAATATTTCGGCACGCCCCTTTCTTTGTTCCACCATCAGATTTTTGTTACTGCATGAAATGAAACAAGATTTGGCACATATTCTAATGATATTATTGTCTTCCTTAAGAGGCCCCTCAAAATTTGTTTTGTTGCATTTTCACAAACTCCAACGGATTCCATTCAAATTCAGTACGATTATGGCTTTTGGTCCAACTTAGGTCATTGGCGATAAATTTTTTCCACAACACTTCTGATATTCGAAAAAATCGATAAATCGATATCCCTTATGGGATTTTCCATTCAAATCCACTCAAGTTTAAGGCCTACGGGGGACGCAAATTTCCACTTTGCCCCGGGCGCTGTTTACCTCCGCTACGCCAAGCTGTTGGGTTAGCTACCCTAACAGCTAACCCTAACCCTAACAGCTAACCCTAACCCTAACAGCTAACCCTAACCCTAACAGCTAACCCTAACCCTAACCGCTAACCCTAACTGCAACCCTAACCCTAACCGCTAACCCCTAACCGCTAACAGCTATTCAGGAAATTTGCAAGAAAGCCCGGGCAACACTGGGCTTTATCGCTAGCCCGAGCAACGCCGGACATTATTACTCCGGTATATATGTGTGTATATGTATATATATATATATATATATATATATATATATATATATATATATATATATATATATGTATATATATATATTGAAATTCTCAAAATATTTAATTTCATTCATTTTAAGTGGAGGTTCAAACCAATGCATCTAACACTGAGCTTTGCAGCAAAGTGGAAGTTATTTTTGCTCGCAGAATATTTAGGCAGCAAGGATGGTTGATGAAGGTGATGTCAGCTGACTTCCAAGCAGATGCATATGAACTTGGGCAAATGATAGGTTGAATAGACCAGAATGTTTGTGAAGTACAATATGCCGTCTTGTGATTAAATCCGTCAGCTAAGCGATGGGTGACAATGCCTAGTTCTTAAACAGGAATAAATTCCTTCACAATGGCTCGTGTGAAAAACTCCAAACTCAAACCCTGGACTCAAAGCCAAGGACCTCATTGCTCATGCGGCAACAGCCCAACGAGCAGCCTGGTGTTGGCTTAGTGGTGAGGGTGGCGGCTTGGGATCCTAGGGTCCTGAGTTCAAGCCATGTAAGCCGCTGAATTAAAATACACCAGGAGGTTGACTCAGCCTGTCATCCTTCTGAGGTCAGCAAAATGAGCACCAGTGTACTGGTAAAGGGGACACTGCATCAGCGGCATAGCCGCGTCCCAACCAATGATGCAACCAGCAGCCACAGGCTGCACTCAATGGAGAGAGAGAGAGACAGACAGACAGACAGACAGACAGACAGACAGACAGACAGACAGACAGACAGACCAGACCAAGTCCAACGAGTGATTGAGTCTTTAGGATAACCTCAGGAGTTTCTCACACTAACACTGCAAGCTTTATAATGGTGGACATCTTACGGAGACCCCAAACGTGTGTGTGTGTGTGTGTGTGTGTGTGTGTGTGTGTGTGTGTGTGTGTGTGTGTGTGTGTGTGTGTGTGTGTGTGTGTGTGTGTGTGTGTGTGTGTGTACATACATCCACACACCTTGTATATACAAATTCGAGTTTATATTGCATAGTTTTTTTGCTGGCACATTGGTCGAGAGTTACGCACACTGATTGTCTCGACGCTGTCTACCCTGGGTTCAAATCTGGACCCAGCTATAAACTGTCATCCCAGTGTTTCACAGGCAAGGTGACTGATTCATCATGTGTGTCGTCCTTCAGATTGATCTTACACTGGGCTCCCCTTCTGCTGGCATTAGTTGGTGGACGTTAAAGTTCCCACAGTGTCCTTTGCGAAGAGTAGGTGAGCTATTGCCAGACCCTGAACAAATTATAAATTACTGCCTTAAGTCTACTGCTGGGAAGGCAATGGACAACCATCCAGTACAAGTTGTATAACATTTCCCAATAAATTTATTCAGTAACACCAATGCCCTGTAACAGAGTATGGTACATCAGCATGAGAATATACATAAATATCTCCCCAAAAATGGATTTTGTAATTTGTATTCACTCTCCTCTTTGTTCATGGAATTTTTGTTTGATGGATCACAGCCGCAAGTTTATACAGTACGTACCTCTAAAGGGCTCCAGTAAACGAGAGTTACGGTTTGAACTGCTTATGAAGGATGCAGACCTTGTTGATCACACATTTTAAAATCAAATAGTCCTTTCTTTCAGTACACCATCATATTGAATTTAACTTCCTCTATGAAGTATCTGCGACAGAGTGGCGATCTGTCTACGCAGTTGTTTTGAACGTTGTAAAATGAATGAAACGACAAATTGTGTGTTGTTGCAGTAAACTTGTTTCATTCTTACCTCTTCGTCCCATGCATCTTTCCTCGCATTTTTCCAAGTATTCAAAGTTGTTCTCATTCCCTCTGCAGCCACCGTAGATGAACTTCTCACATCGCATGGTCACATGATTAAAGAAATACCTCCTGAAGCTGGCTCTGCAAGGTCCGGTCACAGCAGGTAACGAGCATACGTTTCTTTCCTGAACTGCACAGGAAGAAAGAATGGAGGAGTTGGAAAGATGTGCTTAATTACATCCGAAACGATATGGATCATCATGAGATGTTAACATCACGAGGTCGAGATAACCTATTCAATATGACCATTGAGATCAGCAAGGGTGATCTGTTGTATCATATCGAAATCTGTTGCATGGGTTAGCCTGTTTGTGCCGACCCATACAACATCGAAACAACGTTGAAGGTCCCAGTTTCAAATCCCATTGTGCTTACTTTCGTTGTTGTAATTAATGTCAAAATAGAGTAATGTCTACAAAGAACCTTGTGTATCTAATTAATACACAGAAGCTCCTCGGGGAGTCTTGGATTATGGAACAAATTTATACCAGCCCATCTGAATGTATGATTGTGTTCGCAAGTAATCAAAAAAAGGACAAGGAGGTGAAAAGAAGAGGATAAGGATGAAGAACATGAGAAACAGGTTTTATCCATTCGGTTTTCACCCATTCAACTCAAGTAATCAATATTTCCTCAACACTGAGCTCATGACTATACTCTGATTTGGTTGCTCCTCGAATCAGATCTGAATGTAGACCTGCCGTTCAATAAACGGCGTCATTATTAAAGCTGGTGGTCATGTCAGCATTCTCGCATCTTTTGCAATAGTTAATCAAAATTCAAATTTCTTTCCTCACGGTCAACAGCTCTTCTGGCATCCCAATGATGCGCAAAGTAATGGTAAGCCACCAAGCAGAGAACAGATCAGAAACCTTTTGCTTTACCTGAGGCTCATGAAATATCTTGAGTGATTTACAGTACAACAGTAGCATCGGCAACGATTATATTTTGTATACTAAGTCGAGGCTCATGGAAGAGTTATAACACAGATCGGACAAGAAGATATAATAAAAGAAGAAGAAGAACATAGTGGAAAGCCTTTTCTTTCTGCTGGAGATGTTGCCTTTATTTTCGCAGATGAGAGGGGGTATAATCTGAATGACAAACAGAAGAGAGTGGAGCAGGGGTTCCCAAACCCAGGGTCGTGACCCAAACTTGAACCCCCCCCCCTCAAAATCTCAGTTTTTGGGGGGGGGTTCATGTCAAAAGCATTTTCTCTGACAATTTTTTATCATAGGTACATTAGGTACCAGTATCATTTGGGTTGCGAGGCAAATGTGATTTCAAATTTTGGGTCATGGACAAAAAAGTTTGGGAACCACTGGAGTAGAGGATAAATCCAAGCAAATGGGAGAAGGATGGCAGATTCAATTTCCTCTTCTTCTTCTTCTTCTTCTTCTTTAACGGCCACAATTATTCCCATGTTCTTGTGAGGTTGGGTGAGGGATGATTGGCCCAAGTCTTTCCCGAACCAGCTGGCTTGCAGAGTTTTTTTTTTTATTGTTGAAAAAAAAAAATGTTGATTCCTTTTGTCGAATTGTTTAATTCACTCAGGGCACTCCTGATGTTACAAAAGTTAGTCAACAGTATTTTGAAAACCAGTAGCCAGTTTCCATTTACATCAGCATCGTGTTGCTTGCAAGACTTTAAAAAGAACTAGCCGGGAGGCGACGATGGTTCGCGGGTATTGTTGAACAATGCCACGATAGGTACAATTGAGTTAGTGGAAGCTTTTGAGGAAGCCCTACCATAAAAATCTATCTCTTCCGTCAAAATTGACCAAATCAAATCGGATTTTTTTTATATGTTGTACTTACGGACATCTCACACAGCTTCGAGGAAATGAAATTGTGAGAAAAAAAATCGAGAAAAAAATAAAAATAAATAAAAACAAATAAAAAGTTCAAGCGGGCATGGCTCCACCCACAAGGGGCGTGGGACACCCCTCATACAAAAAGACACAACTAGACCATGGTATCTAGCTTGTGTCCAAGTTTCATCAAGATCGCATCAAACGTCACGGAGCTATGCTCTGGAGAGAGTCACAAACAGACAGACAGATAGACACACAGACACAACGAAAATAGTGGTCACTGCTGGCGCCCGCGAACCGAAAATGCAAAACGCCATGGTGGTAAATCATACATTCGTTCACACAACTCGCCAACCCCAACAGGAAGGTATATATGTATATATGTATATATATATATATATATATATATATATATATATATATATATATATATATATATATGTGTATATATACAGCCTGGTGTTGGCGCAGTGGTTCGGGCAGTGGCTTGGGATCCAAAAGGTCCTGAGTTCAAGCCCCGTTGGGCCACTGAATTAATACACCAGGGGGTTGACTCAGCCTGTCATCCTTCCGAGGTCGGCGAAATGATTACCAGGATACTGGGCCGGTGTATACCCCGGTTAAAATAGGTGTACCATATCCCTGTGTCGTAAGAGGCGACCAGGGTTGCGTCAGGAAGGGCGTCCGGCATAAAACATGTGCCAAATCACTATGCGGATCATACGGATGATCCGCTGTGGCGACCCCTAACGGGAGCAGCCGAAAGAAGAAGAAGAAGAAGAAGATATATATATGTATATATATATATATATATGTATGTATGTATGTATGTATGTATGTATGTATATATATATATATATATATATATATATATATATATATATATATATATATATATATATATATATATATATATATGTATGTGTGTGTATATATATATGTATGTGTGTGTATATATATATGTATGTGTGTGTATATATATGTATGTGTGTGTAATATATATGTATGTGTGTGTATATATATATATATATATATGTATGTATGTATGTATGTATATATGTATGTATATATGTATATACACATACATACGAGGTGGTCAGACTTTAAATAATAAACTGTGAAACACACTACAAATCTCACCATCCATTGTGTTATATCGAAAAACTTGATAGGAATTACAAACTCACCACTGATGTCAGAATCTGCACAAAGGAACAGCAATGCCAGTGGAATAAGGACAAATGGTGTCATTGTCGATTAACCTCACTTGTAGTTTGTCCTGATGGTGTCCAGAAGCAGCCTCCCACTTTCCCTTTCGTTACAGGAGGGACGCTTATATAGAACATCCAGAGGCCACTCCATCCCTCCATCCCAAATCATTTGGGTTTTTTCTAGACCTTGTGTAATCCCAAGCAATGCCAAGTTTGTGCGAAACACCCACACGTCCCGCACCCTTGAACGTGATTCATTGATCGAATGAATAACACCTTGTGTTTCTGCGTTCTTTCACGTCACGAGGACGAAGAGACAAAATTGCGGACATTATTTAATGTTTTTTCCATCTGTACTGTGAACCACAAACCCACCTCATGTCGCATGTGAACACTGGGCCCACAGTATACCAAGGACAAATGCCTATTGGTTTTGTCACAAGTTTCATCACTCCCACTCTCTAACCACTGCAACAGTCCAATAACGACCAATCAATTATGGTGAACCTGTACAAATCAAATCAGCCCATTTGCTGTTTTGCTTAACTGAGGCATTAGAATGTGCGTTCGTATTCTGGTTGAAACGAATCATAGATTTTTCTGTTCAATGATTCATCAAAATATACTTTTAAAATGATAAATTATACTATTTTTACCTGACTACTTTCCTCTGCGTCAGGGAGATAATTAAGCTCGAGTTAACTCGTTGTTTGGCCACTTTGAGAAACCAAACATGATGGGGTTTAGCAAATTGACTTGAGCTTCAAATAAATTGTCATTCTGCACAAGCTTGGGTTAAGGGATCATGACAGGACCAGCTTGCTTATTTTCGTAGTTACTGTGAGTGAATAGGTGGCATCGTGTACCACAGTGGTATTTCTTTACGTGGTTTTTCTCATGTATTTACATGTTTTTTTAAATTTGGTTTTGCAACAACCTCTGTTATTGCTCAGCAGTTCGTATTTCTGCCAGAACTTTTTGGACGGTGAACCTGCCTGATCATCATGATATATATATATATATATATATATATATATATATATATATATATATATATATATATATATATATATATATATATATATATATATATATATATATATATATATATATATATACATATATACACATATCTATATCTGCTGGGACAGCTCACAACTCTCAAGCTAACTTCCTCCCCGATGGTGCAGGCTCCCCGGTGTGTGATGTGATGGATGGATCACAGGGGATCAGGAAATGGGAAAACCAAATGTGAATCAGTCAGGCCATCTGTGGCAATCTGGTGAATCCCTGATATCCAATATGTAGACATACAAGATGAGGCAGAGAAAAGGGAGATTTAAAATACTCAGTAATTAAAGAAACATTTTGCATTCACCAAATAACAAGTACACCATCTTAAAGTATACTACATGCCATTTATTTATTGAAGGTCACATAATCGAGCTGACCTCCCTCTCTGCACAGGCATTCCTCTAGTCTCCCACGCATGTTTACCATGCATAGCGTCTCCAAAGAAATTCAAGCAATTTTTTGACAAAGTCTTTCTTTCAGCTCTTCAAAATTGTGTGGGCAATGAGCGTACACACCGCTTTTTAAGTGCCCCCATAAAAAAGACACATGCCGACAGGTCTGGGGACCTTGGAGGCCAAGTAATGTCACTGTTCCTAGAAATGATGTGGAAATGAAAAAGTAGTCGTATGGTGACCATTGACACTCTGGTGGTATGAGACATCGAGCCATCTTGTTGAAACCAACTGGCCTCATTAACTAGAGGAAACCTAGTAGCTAGTTGATCAGTCTCATCTCACTGCAGATCTGGGTAAAATCACAAACTGGTCCAACACGTGAAACATGTGTTTCAATCCGGACAAATCTCACACTCTCACGAT
Source organism: Eptatretus burgeri (assembly GCF_056783735.1). NCBI lineage: Eukaryota > Metazoa > Chordata > Myxini > Myxiniformes > Myxinidae > Eptatretus > Eptatretus burgeri. The sequence continues at coordinate 49,704,710 of NC_140964.1, forward strand.
GTCTCTCCGAAAGGACCATTTGGCAACCCCCCCTCCCCCAATCCAGTTTCTCAACAATCCTCTGGAAGAAGTCCTTTCTTTCAAGCTTCTGGGTCTCACTATCTGCCATGATCTTTCCTGGGAAAGCCACATTTCCAACCTGGCCTCCAAAGCCAGTCGCCGACTGGGAATCCTCCGTCATGCAAAGTCATTCCTTGGCCCACCTGAGCTCCTGACCACATACAAAGCTTTCGTCCGCAGCCTGATGGAGTCCGCAGCCTGCTCTCCCTTCTGGGCTGGTGCTCCTGCCTCCCACCAAATGGTTGCGATCATGTTGGCATAACGAAGATCGCTTTTTGAAATCTCCCGTTTCTCTGCCCCACCCTGTATAAACTTTAAATTACCGCAAAGTTACCATCCGCATATTTAAAACCACAATTTCCTTTATTGCCCTAATTTTTCCCTGCACTTCAAAACTGTGTAAACATTTCAACCAACTTGCTTCAAAAACATTTAACGCCGTCTACATACTACATACGAACACAGTGGGAGGAAAATGCCGACATCGAGCGTGAGAGTTCAAATGGGCGTGCAAATCATGGGAATTCGTTTTTATTGTCACGCCTTTCTCATTTAAAATTTTTTTTATTGAAAGCTGCGCCAACAGGAAGTATAGTGGAATCAAAATCGCATAAACTGATGAAGAGACCAAAAATGAGATATCCTGGCATTTTTTTCTTTTTCAACTGAACTTTTCTGTGACGCACCCCACTGTGCTCAGGGGAGTGTTGTTGGAGTGCTCATGAATGTTCTCAGCATGATAGGGGAAATAGTGACGTCATGGTATGCATCATGCTTTTGCAGGGATCCTGGTGAGGCAAGAGCAGGAAACCAGGGTTCATGATGGATTCAGAAAGGCATGTGGTCACAGTGTGTGAAACATTCTGTTAAGAGATTGAGTGCAGGATAGTAGAGTAAGGTTATTGGATTTCAGCAAGGAAATATTGAGAGAGTTGGATGCTGTAGATTGGGAGAAGCTAACAAGAGGCCAATCAGCATCAGGGAAATGGGAAACCTTTAAAGGAGGAAGTGTGTTATGTACAGGTTAAATATAATCCAAATGAGGTATAAATCCTGAGGCAGAAACAGACCTTGGTGGTTTAAAAGGGAGGAAAGGAGTGCTGTTTAGGACAAGCAGAAGGAATTGATAAGGTAAAATAAAATAAAATAACAGCACTGTAATCAGCCATTTATATGTAAGTAAGGTATATATTGAGGCTCGATAATAAAGTTAGGAGGAAAACTAAAAGGGAATATGAGAAGGAAGGATATGGCCCAAAATCGATACGACAACAGAGCTGTTTGTCTGTTTGTGTCTGTGGTGCCATTTTTCTCAGAGATGGCCAAACGGATCTTCGTCAAACTTTCTGAAGTTCATCAGTGCGTGCCGGGAGTGTTTTAGGCAGAAAAGAAATTGGCAAAACTTTTTCAATCGCTCTATAGTACCTAAGCCTTTGTAGCTATGTGAAAGGTAATATTAAATGATCCTCGACCCCATTCCTTAGAGTATGTAGGGAAGTGATTTTGGCCTCCACAAAAAAATAGGAAAAGACCAAAACAAAATTTGAGTTCTTCAAAATACCAACAGGATTATAATACACCGGGCAATGCCACATACCCCTTCTAGTGTTTAATCTATCTAAAATAATAAATATTAGTGTGTCAGTCAGTCATTGTGTGTGTGTGTGTGTGCGTGTGTGTGTGTGTGTGTGTGTGTGTGTGTGTGTGTGTGTGTGTGTGTGTGTGTGTGTGTGTGTGTGTGTGTGTGTGCGTGTGTGTGTGTGTGTGTGTGTGTGTGTGTGTGTGTGTGTGTGTGTGTGTGTGTGTGTGTGTGTGTGTGTGTGTGTGTCCTCCATAACTCCAAAACCATGAAACCTAACAGCTTCAAACTTTGCATGCATATCAAGGGATATCCAAGGAAGTGCATGAATCAAAATTGGGTGATTGGGTGAATTTAACGCCCCTTTTGAAGATAATTAACGGTCTTATTTAATTGTTCTTTATCAAGGCTCGTCCTCAGTTGCCTCGCTGTCCCTCACTGGAGTCTCAATTCACAAAAAAAAATTGGCCTGCTCAACAATGCCTTGACTTGGAACAGGTCGCAATGACTTCTTAGCAATAAAGTTTTTTTTTTTTCTACTTTCCTCACTCATATCATCGAATGCCTGATCATCATACCTCCAAATCGCTGGAAATATTGCAATGCTTATAAATCATTGCAA
>NC_140964.1:49716970-49726970 GCF_056783735.1 Eptatretus burgeri
CAGTATAGATGCGTCAATGCTGCATGAGTACAATAGCATACCGGGTTATCAAAAATATTAAATATTATAATTGTGCTCCCCCCCCCATCCAGTTCATATGTCCCCCTTAATACTGAGTACGACCCTGGACAGGTCGCCACTCCGACGCAGATTACACTGAATGGTTATTACCCCAGTACATAGTTACTCATGTCGCCAACCACAAAACAATGACAAGTTGAGTCAACCTCATCTGGTGTTGATTCAACGTTAAAAACAAGGGCTCAAACTCAGGAGTCGAAGATCCCAAGCCAGCCACGTTAACCACTAACCAAACACCAGGCTTAAATCCACTTATCCAACTTATCTAACTAAGATATTCTCGTTTTGTATTTTAAATTAATTTTTTGAAATTTGCAAAATTTGTTTTTCTCTTGTAAGTTGTGAGTTACGATGTGTAAATAAAAGTGGAAAAAGTTTGATTTAATGCAATTTAATTCCAGGCTATAAGCCAACAAAAGATGAAAATTTTGAAAGGGGATTGAGACTTTCTTTAGGTACTGTATGTTGTTTCTCTTTGTGAGTTTCAAAGCAAAATTAATATGACAACACCCAATTTGCAAGCCGGATTAACGTTTTCCAAACTACACAGCTAAACTTTTTCTACCCGTTACATGACAATTGCCAGTTGTTTATAAAAATACAAAAAAACAACTAGCTGGAAGCCCGTGGTAAAAATACCACGATCAAAAAGAAAAAAAACGAAGCCTTTTGTTCTTGTGCTGGCTGAAAGAGCTCAATGTTTTTTTTTTTAATATCACATTTCTTCATAGCACATTCTCGGTTCATATTGGTGCACTGGTTAATTTTACACAATAAAAGTACCAATCATCAGTTCATATTGGTACCCTGGTTAATTTTACACAATGAAAGTACCGATCCTCAGTTCATATTGGTACCTTGGTTAATTTTACACAATAAAAGTACCAATCATCGGTTCATATTGGAATGCTGGTTAATTTTACACAATAAAAAGTACTGATCTTCAGTTCATATTGGTACCTTGGTTAATTTTACACAATAAAAGTACCAATCATCTGTTCATATTGGAACGCTGGTTAATTTTACACAATAAAAGTACTGATCTTCAGTTCATATTGGTACCTTTGTTCATTTTTCACAATTAAAGTACCAATCCTAAGTTAATATTGGTACTTGAGTTAATTTTATACAATTAAAGTACCAATCATGGGTTCATATTGGTACCTTTGTTCATTTTGCACAATTAAAGTACCAATCCTAAGTTAATATTGGTACTTTAGTTAATTTTACACAATTAAAGTACCGATCCTCAGTTTATATTGATACTTTGGTTCATTTTACACATTGAAAGTACCGATCCTCAGTTCATATTGGTACCTTGGTTAATTTTACACAATAAAAGTACCAATCATCGGTTCATATTGGAATGCTGGTTAATTTTACACAATAAAAGTACTGATCTTCAGTTCATATTGGTACCTTTGTTCATTTTGCACAATTAAAGTACCAATCCGAAGTTAATATTGGTACTTTAGTTAATTTTACACAAAGTACAGATCCTCAGTTTATATTGATACTTTGGTTCATTTTACACAATTAAAGTACCAATCCTAAGTTAATATTGGTACTTTAGTTAATTTTACACAATTAAAGTACTGATCCTCAGTTCATATTGGTACTTTGGTTCATTTTACACAAAGTACCAATCATCGGTTCAGATTGGATTACAAAATTTCCCAACCCTTCTCAGACACTCCCTCCCCCCTCCTCCCAGCCATTTCCCTCCCTCCCAGAACCTTCAACCCCTCCCAGTCCATCACCCCACGCCAAGACTCCCACCCTCCCAGACCTTCATTGCCCTCTGGCACACCTTGTCAATCCGAGAGATGCCCAGACATTAATGCCTCGCCCTGCCTGCAAAACACCAGAATGATAGTTTTGTAGCTGTGCCGAGATTCAAGCCCAGACTAGACAGCTCATTGGCGAGTTTGCGGTACCTCAAGGCCATTCTGCCAACCCCCTTAAATAAGTTAAAGACTTCTTACATCTACAAGTGACACTGAATCAGTGGCACAACCTCACTCCAAGAAATGATGATGATCCAGCTATCAGTGCTGCATACACAAGATATTCAAATGAGGCTTTCCTGTATGATTGTGGGAATGTGACTATTCAGCATTCACTCCCCTGCAGGCATTCTTGTATCCCAGAAGCATCTTCAAAAGTGTTATTATTTCTCCATCAGACACCACAGTGAATCAGCTTGCACTACATTGTATGGTTAATTTGATGTAATAATACCACAATAGTTTGGCTCGAAATGGTCCTGCACCAGATGGCTGTAGGCATGCTTGCTTGTCTGTCTTATCTGCTTAGACATGAAAGTGGATTGATTGTCATTTTCCATCATTGTTTGAAAAATTATTATTGTTTTGTTCATATTGTTATTGCTATTATAGTCATTATTCTTGCCTGACCTAGATGACATCTCATCTGAGGAGTCAAAGTGCACAAGTGAAGTACTCCAGTGCCTCTTTAATAAAGTGTAGCATACTGGCTTCATCCCAGTTGAGAGGAAAGGAGTCATTGTGTTTCTTCCCATGGTGATGAAAGCATAAATTGTATGCTCGACTCTCCCATTCTGGGGGAAACGCGTTGACCAATCACCCGGAGGACAATGGGTGTGGTCTCGCCATGAAACAGCCACCTTCATGATCATGGTATGTCTCCACCAGGGGGGTGTACTCAATCACAATGTTTCTTGTAGACCACTCATCAAGTGTCTTAAGCGTTTAAGCAAGTGTTCCAATCGAAACCGTTGAAAGGAATGGCTGGCTTGGCAAGCGCTAGCCAACTGCTTGGTAACTGAACACACCTCAGGTAACCAGGTCGTGTACGAGTTATTCCATGCGAAGTCAACCACAAATATGCATGTGCTTTGATTGAAAGTGTCAGCAAGCAAGTACTTTTCGTAAATACCCATATCTATTCGGATCCTTCACGAGAATTCTATTCAGTGACTCAAAAGCCTAAATGTGACTCAATGGTGTGCAACGGATGAACCCAACAGGGCATTGATCGAGGTATGTGTGCTACCCGCCTAAGAAGAAAGTCAGGAGCTGACATTTCAGGCATGAACCCTTTGTCGGAGAAAAAAAACAAAAGGAGCACGAAGGTTTAACGCATGAAACGTCAACTTCTCTTTGCTTCCCACGACGGTTAGCATACCTCAATCAATGTCCTGTTTATCTATACATTTGCTGCAGATTGACAATCGCCTTCACCAACTGACCAGTTCTTCATTTTTCAATCGTGTGCAAGTTGAATATTTATCGTCATTTTTACCTGGAGTTTGGCTTTGAGGCAGTCGGCCGTAATTGGTCAGACGGTAACATATACACCCCATACGTTATATGTATATTGTTGTGAGGCCGGGTCTCGGTGGCGAGCATGACTGCTAGGTGGAGCAGGAGAGTCGTCTCCACCGAACACCCGGAATTTTTTTCTAAACCAATGAAATAAACACATAAACGTGTGGTGAATTGAGGTGAATTGAGGGACATGACGCGGGATCACATGTTGTGCGTCTCGCGTATAAGAGGAGGTCTCCGCGGCACGAGTGGTTGTCCCCGGGGCATTGCCATTTACATCGGCTGTTCACTTGATGCTCGTTAACTGAAGGTGCTCATTGTCTGGTGAGAATGGAGATTATATCGAACTCCGTGCTTACGCGGATTTAGTCTGCAATGATTAATCGCACATGTATACGTTACTGCTTATGTACTCCTAGCTGAACCTGTATTCCCCGGTGTGCCCACAGAAGCGGCTCCAATCAAATGGAATAAAGCCTAAACTCTGAAGGTTCTTCTCTCGCTCTCATTTCAATTTATTCCATTTGGTTTTCTCGGCTCTCTCAACCAACGATGGACAAGAGCTACAAACCAGAGAGGTTCGACGCAGACCCAAACGCGACTGACGCAGAAATGAAATGGTCGCATTGGTTCTGTTCCTTCTCACACTATCTGACCATCATCGAGGAGGGAGCCGACAAATTTGCCGCTCTCGTGAATCATGTCTCGCCCAGGCTGGGACATTTAACAAAGGAGATATTTATTTATAATGGGGGAAGGGAACACACAAGAAGGCAGAGTTAACCGAATAAAAGGGAGGCAATGTACAATGAGCAAAAGAAAGCACTTACACAATTCTACTTGAGGACGGGCCCACACAGACACACAGCCCCCAAAAGAAATGATGGCCGCGGCCTTTATTGATACCCCCAGTTCGGAGGGAAGGTGAGCTGGAGGTAAGGATCTGGCTTGGACCTTTCCACTTCGTGCGGTTCTCGACGATTTTGGGGTGGCGAGACTCGAACCCGCAACACAATGCAATGATGGAAGCCAGCCGGCGCGAAGGTGGATCAGACAGAACGCTGGCAGGCCAGACGAGACGACCAGACGACGAGGGTGACAAGGCGACCAGGCGATGCAACCTTGACTGGACCTCCAGCTGGACCTCAACACAACTGAACTCCACTCGACTCCAACTAAACTCCAGGCGGATCGTAACTCCAGACGGATCGTAACTCCGGAAGAGCACAGTCGGGTCTCAACACACTCTGGCCCAACAACTGCGCTGGACCGATCGCAACCTCACTCGCGCACAGTCGGGTCTCAACACTCTCTGGCCACAGTCCGATCGCACCGAATCATTATCCCCTCCTTGTCCGGGGTGGGGGGGCGACGCCTCCTCGCGATCCGCTCTCCCTCACTGGACGGTTTTGGCGCGCAAATACGCTCGTTGCCTCTGTCACTGGCCAAAACAGGTGCCAAGTCCGTTGATTGGTCCGGGGGCGTGGTGACATCATGCGGACCGCCCCCCACACAGTGGAGGAGTCCCATTGGTCGAAGGACAGCAACCTCGCCCGCATCACCCCAATTGGGCGAGAGCCGCCGCGAGTTTCCGCCTTGAACTCCACCCACCGCGGGCGCTATGGCGTCGGGTTGAGGAAGCGAGGCGAAGGCGTGTTGTTGTTATTGTTCAAGATGTCAGATATAAAGATTTAAAGCCTGGCTATGAGATAACTTCGCAGCACACGAACACTTAATTACCCACTAAACAAGGGAAGGGACCCTAATTATAAACACACACTTACCGATATAACTGTTCTATAAGGACCTGAATGTTGAGTGCTCATGGCTGCCAGATTCGTAACACTACCGCCTCCCCTTTTTACAGACTCGTCCCGAGTCGTTGAATTTTCATGTGACCAGCATGTGTAAGTTCTCCCCAGTACGATTTACCTGCGGATCCCTGAGTGCGACATTTTTTATACGAGTCCCAAAAATAAATAACCTCGTGCGCTGCGTACCTAACTCAGACTCATACAGACAACTTAAATACATTGCCGGCGCTAAGACAGACACACAGGTGGGTTGCAAAACTTATTTGCAATTTTAACTAATATTTACACTAACCATGGCCCAGGACCTGTCATCTGTGGGATAAAGGCACAACAAGTCAGTCATTTTGTGTGGGTGAGTGCACAGCAGCTGAAGGTCAGTCGTCCTCAGGACCTGCTCTAAAGTTCCCCCTTGTGTGTTCGTTTCAGCGAACCTTTTTTTTTTCCTTTCTTACCCCAGCTGCTGGAGGCAACTCACCCTAACACGGCAGGCCATGCGCCATCCCACAGGCCATTTGAAGAGGCCTTTATGCAGAAGAGGTGGCCACCAATTCAGAAGTTTATAAATCTTAAATGGAACTATCCAGGAAAGAGTTACTGCAGAATTTTATAAACTGGTATACAAAACTTCAGATTGTGGCATCAGAATGTCTCTAGAAAGCACATACTCCTAATTTTAGGAAGCCAAATATGGCAATTTGGCCCACTTGGTACAAAACAAGGTGAACTTGCAGGGGTGCGCATGAGGCTAAATTATGCTTCTTATTAGACATTAGTGATAAGGATGTTATTTATTCATAAATACATGCTAATGATTACTTTCATAAGTGATTGCAAATTATAAATTTCAACAAATTTGATTAGTTGAGTAGCAGCTTTTTTATTTACAGATATACAGAGACAATGAATATTAGTCATTTTGAAGTAATTCCTGATCTCCATGAAATCAATTCTTGTGACTTCTTCTCCAAAACAGAAACTTGTTTTAGCCCAACCTTCCTTGTATAATAGGTCTTGTGACACTCCTGGTCTAATTTGGTTCCAACAGTGTATCTACTTGTCAAACTTGTGCCACTGGGCTCAGGTTTTACTGCATCCATTTCCTTTGTTTCCTCCTCTCCTTTGTTCTCCAAACAGACAAACAGACAGACAGGTTGACTGTGCTGCCCCGAGTGTTGTGACAGACCATTACTCCATCTAGTGGTGTATGTCATAACTAATGACTGCAAATAGAGAACTGTAGGACATGTTTTTTAAATGAAAACCCAAGCATATGTTTGGATTATCATTACAGGATTTTATTTTTGAATAAAAAAATGTACTTATAATTATTAATTTATGAGAAGAATAATCTAAGTTGTTACATAACCTCAGTGAATGCCCCCTGCATATTCACCATTTTTGGTCAAAGTGGCATTTTCAACTTCTTACAGATAGAAACCATTTATCAGGCATTCTGATAACAGATCCTTAAATTTCATATGCCAGTTTATTAATATCTGCAGTATCACTTTGCTAGAGTTTTCAGTTTCAGATTTATAAGCTCATGAATATGAAAAAAGTGAATAATTATAAAAAACGTGCATGTAAATAAAAATTTATTTTAATATGAAGCCATGGGCGTTAGATAGAATTATTCGGTCAGTAGACACATGTTACATGAGGCAATCTTTAGAAAAAAAATTAAGATCCTAAACCCCTAGGCACATGGTCAAACCAGGGAACAAAACCCTCGGAGGTAAGGGCTTATGTTAAAACTTTTATAATTCATCACCTAACTGTATTATCCCAGCAAAAATGTATCTATGGATAGATAATGACCCTATAATCACTGTGTTATGAGGAAAAAATTCGAAGTTCCATATTTTCAGGAGGGCTACTATAGTTTCACCTTATTTTAGCTCGTTTTGGCCCAGAAGCAATTTTTAGCTTCCTATAGAGTGAGAAATATGCATCCCAGAGGCTATCTGATGCCATAATTGAAAAATTTGGATGCCAATTAGTAAATATTTGCAATATTAACTTTCTAGAGGAGTCCATTATAAAATAATAAGCCCCTGAAGTTGAAAAAAAAAATGCGTTTTTCACATTTGGCATTTTTAGGGCCAAATTTCGAAGGTCTCTAGAGATAGATTTTTTTTTTAAACTATGAGGAATTGAAAGCTAATCTTTTGCATGGTGGGTAGAGCCACATAGATCTACATTTAATAATTTTTCCAGCAAAATCTGAGGAGGTGACCTGGGGAGGTTTTTGAAATTTAGGTGAGTTGGCACGGAATGACCCCTACGGCACCCCCGGGCCCTGAGGCTGTCAGATGTAAAGATTTAAAGCCTGACTACGAGAACTCCGCAGCACACGAACACTTAATTACCCACTAAACAAGGGGCGGGACCCTAACTAGAAACACACACTTACCGATATAACTGTTCTATAAGGACCTAAATGTTGAGTGCTCATGGCTGCCAGATTCGTAACAATATTGCATACATACTTTTAACCCCAGGATCCACAACCACAACTACAGTGCCTGTAGAAAGTCTACACCCCCTTTCAAAATTTTCACATTTTGTTCCCTCGTAGCCTGGAATTAAATTGCAATAACTCAGCTTTTTTCACCTTTATTTACACATTGTAACTGACAGTTTCAAAGTGAAAAACAAATTCTACAAATTTCAGAAAAATTAATTAAAAACACAAAACTAGAATATCTTGGTTGGATAAATATCCACCCCCCTTATAATACGAATTGTAAATTATCTCAGGTGTAACTAATCACCTTCAAAATCACACATCAAATTAATTTGCCTCCACCTGTGGTAAATTGCAGTGAATCTGATTATTTCATAATAAAATCAGCTGTCCCTGTATGTTTCCTCTGCTTGGTAGTGCATTTCACAGCAAAGACTCAACCATGAGTTTCCAAGGAGCTTTCAAAAAACCTCAAGGATAAAGTTGTGAAAAGGCACAAATCACGGGATGGGTATAAAACTATTTCAAAGGCCTTGAATATCCCTTGGAGCACAGTCAAGACAATCATTAAGACATGGAATGTGTATGGTACCACCAAGACCCTGCCTAGATCAGGCCATCCCTCCAAACTGGATGACCAAGCAAGGAGGCGACTGATAAGAGAGGCCACCAAGAGGCCAATGGAAACTTTGAAAGAGCAACATGCCTTTATGGCAAAGACTGGTCACTGGTTGCATGTACCAACAATAAATATCCCAAGCACTCTGCAAGTCAGGCCTGTATGGTAGAGTGGCAAGAAGGAATTCACTACTCAAACTAGAACGGGCACTCATAGAGCGCATACCTTCGCCGCCACTACTTTTTTTGTTCTTGGTATGAGTGTGGGGAACTGGTTTCATATGAATGGTCTTATGACACAAACCACATATCTATAATGTCATGACCCCCCCCCCACCGACTTTCGGGGTCTACGGACTAAACAACAATCAACTCACGTCGTTTTGGCGAGTCTTCACTCGCAAGCTCGGTGAATACAACGTTTCAACAAGAGAAGGTAATCTCGTTTGATGCTGGTTTCATGTAAATCGAATAAGAATTGACTGAGTTATGCTGAAAACCGCATATTTTTCAAGGGCGTGACCCCCCCCCCGACATTTTACCCCAACCGGTGACATGTGTTATGACGTCATTGTGTCACAAGATTGGGCATTCAATTCTGAACATTTTGGTGCTGGGTTCATGTAAAGCGGACAAGAATTGACCGCGTTATGACAAAAACCACATTTTTCAAGGTGGTGACCCCCCTGACCTTTGACCCCTAACCGGTAACAAGAGTATGGGCGTCATTGTGTCATGTTGCATATCACAAGATGCGTTGAATTCTGAACATTTTGGCATTAGTTGCATGCAAATTGAATAAAAGTTGACCGTGTTATCGTAAAAAGACTATTTTGACCTTATCTTGACCTTTGACCCGAACGATCCCAAAATCTAATCGAATGCTTCCTGGCTAATAACCAATCATCCCACCAAATTTCATGCAATTCGGTTTAATACTTTTTGAGTTATACGAATCACAAGATTACAAATAAATAAATACACGCCGACCAAAACATAACCTTTCGCAGAATGCGAAGGTAAAAAAACCAATCTTGATTCTCGTTTGAGGTATGCCAAAAAAAACAAAAAAAAACACTCCAGAGGTTCTGAAATCATGTGGCAAAAAGTTTTGTGACCGAACAAAACAAAGATGGAACTTTTTGGCCTAAATGCAAAACGTTATGTTTGGTGAAAAACCCAGCACAGCACATCACCCAAAGAACACCATCCCTACTGTGAAGCATGGCGGCGGCAGCATCACGTTACAGGGATGTTTCTCATCAGCAGGGACTGGGGCACTTTTCAGAATAGAAGGTAAAATGGATGGATCAAAATACAGAAAAATCCGAGAAAACTGCTGCCCTCTGCAAGAAAGGTGAAATTGGGACGGGAGTTCACCTTTCAGCATGAAAAAGACCTGAAGCACACAACCAAAGTTGCACTGGATTGGGTAAGGAAAAAAAACAGATAAATGTCCTTGAGTGGTCAAGTCAGAGCCCAGACCGAAATCCAATCGAAAATCCATGACATGACTTGAAGATTGCTGTCCATCAATATTCCCCATGCAACTTGACTGAGCTTGAATAATTTTGTGCAGAAGAATGGGAAAATATTGCCCAATCAAGGTGTGCAAAGTTGGTAGAGACCTATCGCAACAGACTCTCAGCTGCAAGTTAAATGTGCTTCCACAAAGTATTCACTCAGGGGGTTCAACACTTATCCAACCA